>NC_089878.1:15537500-15837500 GCF_040182565.1 Anser cygnoides | reverse complement strand
TCCGAAGGGACACAAACCATCCCTTCGAGGCCCCAGCACTTCTGTACCAGCCTTTGTTTCCAGTTAAATCTCTCCTTGGTCTCTCTCTTTGTTGTCAGCCTTTCCCACAGGACCAATATCAGAAAAAGGTTTCCTGTAAGTGCAGACACCTTCTAGCCTCAAGCTGAGGAGACTGAAAAGATGCACCACGCATGCCTCCCTGCTGCTCCGCCTTCCCCTGCTGACACATCCCTCCCTGAGCTGCACTGAGCCTGGCTCTGCAGGAGGATGCAGCAGCGTGGGCGGGGGAGGTAATGCTGCAAGCACAACCCTTTTCCTGGGTGCCCTTTCTGTCTGAGAGAATTAATATGCCTAAGGATTTCCCCTTTCTTAGCTCCCATACACCCAGGACAGTCCCAGATGATTGGATTTTTGCTTTAAGATTCCTTTTGACAATATTAGCTCTAGAGATCTGTAAAGCTGGCACGAGAGAGAGGTTTAGTTACACCTAGCTGTACACAGTCTTGCACACATGTTGCACATGGAAATGGTCAGCTGTGGTTAGGCAAATGTTTTGTCTGTTTCCAACCTTTGTTTTTGTGATCTATTCAAACTGAGTTGTTAAATCTCCAGCAGGCAGCCAGCAGTACTCATTCACTGCAGTCTTCAGCCATCAAACCCACTTGAAGGAGGCACACCTCTTGAGGTGCTGATCAGCAGATGCAAGTGGAAACAAATAACCATTACTTTTCAAAATGGAGTTATTGGTTATCGTTTTCTCCTTGATGAAATAAGGCTGCAAGCATGATAAACACAAGCTCACAGTTTAACTAATAGTGCCTTCAATGAATACAAAAGAACCCCTTCGTCTTCTTGGGAATGTATTATTTCTCCAAAACTAATCTTGGACTGGGATAACACGACTTGTTTAAACACAACTTTCTGTCAAAAATCACCCTTCTCCGCATTTAGGTGAATCTCTTCGGAGCTGTTCTGCCACCACCCAGCAGCAATTTTTCAGACCCAAAGCCACTAGAGAGCGCCTCTTCCACAGCGATGGGACAAGCACTGCCAACCTGCCGGCGTGAGAGACTACTTTGCTGAGAAGTGGAGAATTCAGTGACATGGGGAGTTATTATGCACCATTCATTTCCTTGTAATTTAACTCTCAGTAACAAAAGCATAATGTATAGTCTGGTTTACTGGGCTGATTTACAACACTTTAAGTGAAAAGACGATTTCCTTCTCCTCTTTTCATGCTGACATCAGCAGATACAGTGCGCATCTCGTAACGTGACATTGCTGTAGACAGAGCAATGCAGAAAAAAGCCCTAAGAGGTTGTGGCACCGCGAGCAACAGCTCGGGAGCCAAGAAGCAGGCCCAGCGCCACAGGAAAAGCCACCAGCAACACCTCCCCAAGGCAGACCGACAGGGAGCAGAGCAAGCACCCTTTGCGGCAGCCATGTGGTTTGGCACCTTGTCACAGAGCCTGGTGTCTCAGCCCAGGCGGTGTGAACTTGCCTTACCCTGTGCCAAAACGCTGCCCTCAGAGACCTCCCTCTTTCTGAAACCTAAAGTCTCATTTTGTTGTCTGGGCATAGGAGGGAGGAGATAAATCATACTCAGATAGGGTTGTTGATTTTATGGGACCACGTCAGAGCACCATGCTCACCCCAGATGTACCCACAAATTCCCTTTGCTTCTCCAACACATGCAAGAAAACTGGATAAGACCTCAAGGCGCTGTTACCTAGACTTACAAATCCCAGCTGGTACTTTTGTCTTCTGACCCTAATCTGAAAAACCTATCATTGTAACACATCTTCATACAGCCTCAGTTTTTGCCCTGGACTCCTTATCCCAAAACTCTGTAGGCATCTCTTAAGTTTGTTGTTGCTGATTTAACAAAATAACACAGAAAAATCTCGCTTCCACAGACAGGAAAACAACATACTTTCTGCCTTGATCAGAAGCACTCCCTTTCTACCCAAAGGTGAAAAGCAGAGAAGCAAATGTGAGGTACTAAGGAAACAAAATCTCACAAGTTTCCTTGCCTAGCTTGTATGCATCTTGCGGTTCAAAACTGGTCAGAAGCATGTGACAGGGACACCAAGAGTGGTGCTTTTCAGAGTCTTGCAGCACTGAGCAGGGGGGATTGCCCCGTGAGCTCTGTAAACATGCACACCTGCAGCAAACGGGCATGTGGTAACAGGGAGGTGGCAGGGACACAAGGGCCTGCTCTCGTCCTCTTAGGCTGTCTGTGGTACTTCAGGGAGTAACAGAGACTCCTTTACTTTCATCTGAGACAGCAGGGAGAACAAAGGGCAGATACAACAGTTTTTGCTCAGGGAAGACATGGAGATGGACAAAATGTCACTGCATCTAACCTAAGGCAAGAGCCCTGGCGTTTCTGGAGGGACACAGCAGCACAGGGTTCCAGGAGAGACTTGTTCCTGAGACACAGCACCTGAGAATGACAGTCATGACAGAGGCACCACTTTTCTCTATGCCAGCCACGGAGCCTGCTGAGGAATGAGCTGGCATGGTGCCCGCTGCTTTGCAATGAAAGAGGGCTGAGTGATGCCATGATAATACTGGAAGCCACCATTTAATTCTCAAGCGGTTTTCATGATTAGTAAGATGACCTACCCTGTGAGCTTTTGTTCAAAAGAGTGAGACCTGAAGGCAAAACATTCATTTTAGTTAGCAAAGAAGTTGAACAGTGAGCTTTAGGTCTTTACAGATAATGTATCCAACGCCTACTCATGAGGAGAGGACTGACACAATGTTCCCTAACAGAATGCACAGACGCAAACCTCAAAAGGCCCTCAAACCTCTAAAAATCAGGAGTTCTTGCCTGACTTCTATGCACCATGTAGCCCAGGACAGGACTAAGGACACCACAAGGAAAGCACTGTAAAAAGCAATGTACTACCACAGCACTGCTGCCCAGAGTCACTTCCTTCCTCTTCAGGATTTACTGTAATTAGCAAATCCACAGGATAGGTCACCTCAGCTGGCTAGCAGTGGCTCCTTCAGAGAGCCTGGTAGGAGGCAGAGGGGAAAGGAGCCATTTCTTCAGCTGTTCAGCTCCCAGGTGGGCTGTGTGAAAGCCAGCTCTACCCTGAAGAGTTCCCAGTCTGTAGGCTTGGCATTAAAAGTGCCCTTCACGAAACAAACTCTGTATGCCCCTCATACACAAATAAACAGAGTGGACAAAGCACAGTGCCCCAAAGCAGCAGTAAAGAAAAGGGGATCTTCCACTGAAATTACTTTTTTTAAGAGCAGCCAGGCATAAACAATAGTGGCTGTGACAGCCGTACCAGCTGTGGGAGGCTGCCCACCGGAGGCACGGTACCTGCTGGACAAGCCTGTGCCTGTGGGTGCAGAGGCTCGTGGGATAACTTGGAAGCTCTCAGGACAGTCAGTAGTGGAGACAGTTTGCAACAACAGTATTATATTATAGACAAAAATAACCCCTACAGGAAGATGTGATAAGAAGAGATGTGTCCAGAAGTCTTCCAGCCAAGTGGCTTGCTTCAGATAGCAAAGTAAACGTGTAGACATGCCCAAAGAATGGTAAATGGACTTGAGACCCTGCTGCAGTGTCCCAGGCTAAGCTCCTCTGCTCCTCATTTAACAGGTACACTGATAATTTCACAGCTGTGAACCACAGTAAGAGAAAAGGAGCAGCTGGTTACTCTGAAAGCACCAGGAATCCCCTCCACTGATTCCCTGTCCCTGGCATTGTATTGTCCCTACCTCAGCCTGTAGGCAAATTTGTAGGAGCAATGTATTACAGCAAATGCCTGGATTTCAAGTAAGTCTTTCACCTTCACACGCATTATCAAGGCGATTACAAAGCAGCTGGGATGTCTGGCTAATGTTTTGGTCAGTTCATTGGGACCTGCCCATAGCTTCTTCCCAGCAGACAAGAGCAGCAACACACCACAGAGCTCTGCGACTGGAAGCTCAGCCACATCCACAGCCTCACTTCTGGAGCCATGTGCAAATCTGGAATAAGCAGGTGAAAATTTCACTGAAACCAACACTGCGCACTTGACAGCGTCTCTGGCAGCCTCGGTTATGGTCTACTGAAGTACTTCAGTCTACATCAGCCACAGCAAAGATTCAAGCTTGGGTACCTGCCTGATAGCTAGTGAGGAAATGCGAACCATGCCAGCTTAGCTTAAAATGTCACAAGTCCTGGTCAGCAGCTAAGATGGTTACTATGAGCAGAAAAATATACTTTATTGCCATAACTCTATAGTTTATCTAGGTGACTCATAACTTCAATATATTTTCAGGTACATTTGAGTTCACAACGAAAATATGAAAAGAAAACCAAATCCTATATAACTCCCGAGAGCTTAAGAGACTTCATGAAAGTTGCAGACTCACTGGGCACTGACGGCCAAGTATGCCCTTACTAAATAGACCAGCAAATACCTTCTGCAATTCTTCTGAGTTATGATCATGAGAAAGAACCCACAAAATAAAGCTTTTTAATCACTCCAGTGTACATAAATTCTAATGAATTCCCTCATGAAAAATTCAGTTAAGGTAAAGCTGGGTTGAGAATGTGTTCTGCCTTAACATATGACCAGTATATATGGTCCCAATGCTTTAGAGTTAAAAACAAAAAATCAGTCAGAAAAACAAGGTCCACAGGAAATCCCAGAACTATCCTACACTGTTATTACAAGCACATATTTGGCAGATAGGGCCATGCTTTCAAAATGGGTTGGCATTACTGAACTCTTACTTCCCAGCTAAAATCCAAATCACAACTTGTTAGCCACCAGAGGTATGTGATTTTATTTCCCAGCTTTGATTAGGTGACTTACAGTGCTAACATACACTGCCCAAATCAAGTGCTCTGCGCTTCAACATTTGCACGTATTTAAACACCTTATTATTTGTATAGCTCAAGTTATTCAATTTAATTTGTATCAGTTAGCTCTATACTTCACAGTGTGAAGGCACAGTTAATTCTTACGTTTCAAACTGACACAATCAGAAACCTTAGTACTTTTCCATGAACTCACTGGAAAATAATGTCAAATAATGAATCAATGCGAGAATTTCACAACTGTTTGTGAATAGGAAAAAAGAATCGTTAAATTATTTATTGAGAATTATTCCCTTCTGTCTCCCAAGAAGCCTTCTAATAGCCATAATGTGCTCAGCAAGGGAAGCTGCAGAAGTGTTTGTTAAAGTCGCAACATGGGGCTCCGGGCTTATTTTTGGCTGAGAGACCCGCTCAGTTTCTGGGCAGAGCAGTTATTGTGCGGTTTTCCTCACTACAAACTGAGCCTGGGACCAGAGAGTCGTGCCCAATTCCTGCAGTTCTGTTTAGGATCCAGGCAAGCAAGAAAACCTCTACAACCCCCCTAACTGCCTCAGCAAAGCACAGGAAGCTGAACTGCCTTCAGTTTAAGAAGTAGATTTGCACAGGTGCTAAAATGAGTAGGAGCTAGCAGGAATACCCTGCTCGTCATGCAGAGGGAGGAACTGAAGGTAATCCTCTCCCCCGGCTGTTCCGATGCTGTGGTGCTAATGGGAATATCAAGCAATACAACGCATTTTTGTCAGGGAAGGAAGCAAATGCAAACAGGGAGCTGATCTCTTAAGCAAGATTCCAGCTTTACCCAAGCACTTTTCAGTCAGATCAATATTAAGTTTCATGCGATAGCTGACACTTCTCCTGAATTTTGTGGTTTTAGGCCTTCTAAATAATACATTTCTATTAAGATTGCTTTAAAGGGCAATATATATTAAGTCTTCTCCGTTGAGAAGAGTTTGCATGGAAACCATTTAAATTCTGCTAGAATAAATAATTCAAGCTTTCCTTTTTTTTCTTACATCCTAAGAATATCTTAATGTGAGTGACAACTGAGATGTCCCTGTAAGGTGAAATTTTTACCATGCAAATCCATAACTACGTTTGCAATGCTTTTAAGATGCTGTGTAATCTGTTTATGCGCTCTGTGGGTTTTCCCCACCTGAAAGAATGGGCTGAGTGGAGATGATCCTTGTTAGAGATTTTAAATTTAATTCTGTCACCCGTGTTACGTATTGATTGGTGGCGGAATTTTACTGTAGCTATATGGTGTAAATTGTGAAATAAAGAGGTAAATAGACAGGAGTGGACCATGATCTGAAGACAAACTACCACAGGCATAAGGAGCATAGGGATGCTCTAGCTCAGCAGAGATATACCTCCCCCTACAGACTGCTTAGGGAAAACTTTCGGTATTGTTTCATGCACAATGGGTCATCAGACCTATATTTTTGATTTTTGAACATCAAAAAATACTTAGATTAACTTTGTTGCAGCCAGGAAAAAAAGGGGAAACAGAGGGGAAAGTTCAGTTTTCCCATCATCGTGAGTGGAAGTAGCTGTAAACCTTCCTTTCATCAGCTTCCATTTAGCAGTTTGCCCCACATCTCTCTGGTATTTGGTGCTGGTATTTGGTGTTTCACCCTTATTTTTGCCATCATCTTTCCCATCACAAACACTGGTCTGAGAGAATGGTGTACGGTTTTCCACCCAAGTCAATAGAGAGTCAGAATAACTTTGTGTCTGTCTGTTACACGTGACAGGAGTGATAAAAAAAATTACTAGTAACCCAGAACTAGATGCCACTGAAAACCCCAAAATGTTGCTGAAATTGCTTTGTGTCAATCACATTCCAGAAATCCAGACCAAAGGGCGGAGGTTTCCTACCTCCATCCTTCCCAGGCTTTCACCAAGGGAAGGAAAGGGAAAGGAAGGGAAGGGATTCTCCAAACTCAGTTCTGAAAATCCCAAGGTCAGAATGGTTCAAGGATGGCTTGCTTAAGATACGAAACACTTTAATTCTTCCATTATCATAAAAATAAAAGTTTTGCCACAATTTATGCCTTTACCCAATTAATCCTGACAATAATTAAGCTTTAAACATGGCATATCAGATCCCATAGGATTCCTTCCCCACAGAGGAGGGTGGCGAGCCCCAGGAGCTTTGTCTTCCCTCCAGCTCTCTTGCGCCTTCACCCCGAGACAAGGGCCCCGTGCTTTGACACTCCAAACAACACCACGCACCCACAGAGCATAAGGTGCTGCCAGCAAGCACAGGTAGTTGGGGCATCACAGATCCTTGTGCAGCTCTCCCTCCCTGGCACCAAAGGGTGTGGGAGAGGTGTGGATCCTTATGAAAACCCAGAGCTAGCCAGACAGCTCAGCTTCGCTACTCCTTCAGGGGTAGCGCAGTCCCACGGCACAGCCAGAGTTAGACTTCAGCCCGTCCTAAGCCTCAGCTTACCTTTTGTTGACTGCTATTTTCAATTTTTTGTTGGCAACCACAGTTATCATTCAGATAAAAAGCATAAAATATACTGACACAAAAACATGGTACAACTATTTGCCATTTTTTTTGCTTTCAGAAAGCATGACTTCACTGTCAGCAACTTTTCAGTAACACTGCACAAACACTGATGTGTCCTGATAATATCAGAGAGAGTACAGGGGCAAAGCATGTCTACTGTTTGACACCACGAAAACCGAGATGTTTCATGGAGCCATTTGCATCATTCATGAAAGATTTGAAGTGAAGAGCACAATTTCTTAACTGTGTCTTAAAAAAAGCTGAAGTTTTCTCTGATTTCTGAGGAATTTCACCAGCTGATTTTCTTCCCTAATGAAAATTAGGAATGACAATAGTGTTTTTCCCCCAACTTTTGGCCACTGATTCAGAAGGCATTTAGACAGATATAGGAATCAACCACAAGTAATCTCCCAGACCGCTTAACAAGTGCTGAGGCATTTAAATACCTCCCTGAAGAAAGCTTTAGGCCTCATGGGCAAGAACCACCTCTCACTTGGAGTACAAAATACCTGGCACAGTTACACTTACTACTTTAATGACAAACAGGAGATGGAAAAAATTGGGCCTTATCTTGCAAGAGTAAACTCTTTTCAGTTGCTGTCTGGCACCTTTCAGGATCACTTTGAAGATTAAAAAGAAAAAAAAAGTCACTTAGCCAGCTGAAGTCTGCCCAGTTCGACAGCTAAATCTGGACTAACTCCATTGATTTTGGTGAAGTAATCTTCTCTTTATACTGCTTTAACAGAGAGGTTCTGGCCCACGATCATCTCTAAAAATTTATCCTTTTCCAACTTAGAAGAACAAAAAATATTTGGGAGGGCAGGGTTTTAAAAGTAAACAAAAAGAGAGAAAAGAAGAGAACATTTGGGTGAAGAGAAAGTGGGAAAGGGATGAAAGAACATGGAGACTTTCGAAAAGATTTGCAATTGGATTAAAATGATGATAAATGGAGGTGCAGCACAGGGGTCAGGCTCCTCTCGATAACAGGATCTGAGTGCTCTCAAGCAGTTGGTGTCTGTCAGTTATGTGGGAGCCCCTTTGGTCTCCTGTGACCAGAGTTTTTCATCGCGCGTTTCTGACAGGATAAAGCAGAGCAGCTAAACAGGATAATTCCCACATTCTGCTGGGTGAGTCATTTCCCTCACGCTTTTGAAAAACCTTGCAGGCAAAGGGGAGCCGTGCTGACAAAGCAGAGGAAGTGCACTTTTCAGATTTCACAGGGCGCCTGGTTCAAACGTGTGTCGCCATGACAGAGAACACCTGCACCGCGGCCCAGCCGCAGCCTGGCAAACACAGGAGCCCGCTCAGCTGGGGCCCTGCTCAACACATGGGCCAGGCGGCTTTATTCCTTGGTTTTATTTTATTTATTTAAACCTTCCGGGCAGTGGGATGACACCTTCAACCAGTGCATTCTGCTCTCTCATTATACAGCAACGTGCAATGACTTAATTAACGAAGCTGCCCAGCGCAGACACAGCCTCCCCAGCGAGGAGCCCCGTGGTGCGAAGGAGAACAGGTCCGGCCTGATGCCGCTCGGCACAGCTGAACGGGAGCACGGCGGTACTAACGGCGCTCCTCGGTGCCGCTACAGCGTTAGGGCTGCCATCGAGAGCCATCTGAGCGGCCAGTGAGGTTGCTGAGCCTGGTGATTAGCAGACTAATTACCCCCTGTGGTTCACAACTCATTAATCAAGAATTAAAATAATTTCTGAGAGCGGTCTCAGGTGTGTAGGGAGAAGGCTGGGATAGTCATTCTGAAGCCACTTTGGGCTACAATTTGAGCTGAGCCTGGAATGATATCTCTGAACTGTTACATGCTTTAGCTCCTGCCAGAGCCCTGAGCTCTCCAAATCCTCTGAGTCAAAAACACCTTTGGCCGATGACCTCTCACAGCTCCAATGTCTTCCCCGCTCCAGCCCCGCTTCCTGCCAGGACACGCACCGCATCTCCCTGCCCCTGCCACCATGGTGCTAGGCATCCAAGGCAGAAGCTGGCAGCTCCTGGAGGTGTCCTGGGCTGGCAGGCAGCAGCTGCCGCTGGGCACTGAGCTGGCAGAGCAGAGTGCATGCACCCAGTCCAAATCAAACCCTCCTAACCCCTCCAGTCAAATCTGCCCAGCTTAACCCTATGCCAAATGAGGGAGAAAACCAAAGGCAAAAAAGGTTTCACTCAAGCCGTGGCTGAGCTGTACTCACAGCACGTCCCCATGGCCATGGGTCTGTGACAAAAGGACATCTGAGTGGGCTCCAAGTGACACTGGCCCAAAGGACCTGCCAGTCCCACCCACCCACCACCAAAGCACACCCGCAGACCCCAGCCGCCAGCAGACGCAGTGGCAGGACGCCTGTGCCTGCAGGGGCTGCTGTAACAACTTCTGCTGAGCCCCTGACCTGTGCTGCCAGCGCTGCCTAGCAGTCCAATGATCTCTTCTTCACCATTTCTCCCTAACACCCATTCCTATTTCTTGTCTTTACGCTTGCCCTCTCCTATTGCTTTAGAGATCTGTGTAAAAAGGCAGACCAGCTAAAACACTGTCCTCTTTTGACTCCTGCTTTAAAATCCCCCCTGCTGGAACGCCTGCAAATCGTTTGATAATGGCCAGACCATGCACAAGCTGACACTTTTATCTTCTAAGCTAATGAGGAGTGTTTCATTGTTTAACCTGCCTTCTGTCTGGCCAGCAGCTTCTGCTTAGTCTCGCTTATCCATATGTGCAGCTAATCAGGTCTTTGCTGAAAGAACTATCTTTATTACTTGTGTCCAGCACTTAGCACAACAAAGTCCCGAACACATGCTGAGGCTGCAGTACACAGTAGAGGGATAATTCACATATTTTCAGATCAGCTGGGCTTAATGAAAACCCTAGGACGTTTAGAGAATTGGTTGAAGCTGCCTTTAAGCACCGAGACACCCAAAAGAAAGGCTGAGACTCTGGAAAACTGCTAAAGGGCAAAAAGAAAGCTCAGATCTTCAAAAGAAGGGAAGGAGGAGGAGTCAAGAAGTAAAAGCGCTCAAATCCAATTCCTGGAAAAATATTGAAACAAACAAATAAATTACTAAAATACCTCAAAAAAACAGAAGATGAGTAATAGCCAACACGCATTTGTCACAAAGATGCCAGGTCAAACCAATCTAACTTCCTTCTGTGGCCAGGGAATAGCTTTAGGGAAAAAAGAGAAAATGTCACAGAACTTTACTTCGGTAAGGTTTTTGACACTGACATGTTACTCTGAAAGAGAAGGCAGAGAAATGCAGGCCAGACAAAAGTACTCTAAGGGACAGGCTGCACAGATTCAGTCAGAAAATCATTCACTGTCAAAATTGAAAGATGGACCTAGCAAGGTTCCACAGGGATGATTTAGTGTTCTCAGTAGGCCCAGATAATAGGCTGGGGCAAACACCCACCATACCCGCAAACAATGCGGAGCTCTGCCAGCAACAATCAGCTGCACAGGTGCAGAACGAGGTTGGGTAGCAGTTCTGTAAGAAAGGATCACCAGCTGAACACGAGTTGACAGCACTAGAGCATCTCTGTATGAAAAAAAAAAATACAGAAAAAAGGGCATATATCATCCTTTACAAATAACAGCATAATCTGCATATCATATGAAATAATCTTTCGAAACACTATTGGGAAGGCCTCCACAGAAGTAATATCTATTTAAAAGAGATGCAGACGACTTGGAGAGACGGGAGGAGACTGACAAGGAAAAAGAGCAGAAAAACTGCAATAACCAGCGTTGCTTCGTGTAGTGAAGACAGCATGGAGGGGGGCTGAGCTAAGGCTTGAAATGCAGAAAGAACAGTTTCAGAGAAAAAGGGAAGAGTTTGCTCTCCCATTGATGGTGGGCATGATGAGTTGTAGCAGATTGAAATTACCATAAACTTCAGGTTAGTTATTAAAAACTATGACAGGAGTGTAGCATCAGACTACATTTCCCATGGAGACTGTAAAATCACCTTCACTGGAGGTTTTTAAGAGTGTTAAGACAAAATATTTTCAAAGAACAACATATGTTTAGGTGAAAATGCCTTAGGACAGGGAGCTGGAATACGGGACTTCTGTGGTCCTTCCAGACATGCTAAGGGAGGGACGGTAGTTATCAATGAGCTAAGCAGGGATGCCTCAGTGGTTGCTAATTAATCCAAAGACATATCAGGCTAATATATCTGCTATCTAGGTATACTGGATCTTACACAACATCTAGCCAGTCAAGATGGATCAAGAGTACAGGTATTTTTTGCTCAGTTCTTCAGGGCCGTGGAATAAATTCTGTACCAGACAATATGTCCAAATCCCTTCCTAGGTTGTACCACCTCAATTACAGGATGACAACCTCTGGACAGTAAAGCTCACCGCTCACAGGACACAGATCAGTCTTTTAGTTAGGTCTGGATAGCAACAGTGAATGCACAGCAGTAAGAGCCACAGAGGACACAGACTGCAAAATACTCCAGAGAAAATGAGGCCATTTCCTTGGATGTATAGCCATGTTCCCATTCCATCCTCTTACTAACTTTTCCACTACTTCATCAGTCATAAGTTATCTTTAAATCTACAAGGATGTCTAGGTGCTTGCCTTCTGATGCTGGCACATGTACTTCCAGTAAACTATTCACAAAACGTCTCACTGATTAAGTAATAAATTCCCTTAAAATAAATCTTGGATCCTCTTAGTTTCATCTGTCTCTGACAACAGATCATCAGAACAGGTCCTCTTCTGTAAAGAGGGAAGGATGCAATTCTGTCAACAGAACTAAGGGAGTAATAATTTTATGGTTTTGTTTTGGTTTTCTGTATGATTAAAACCAACCTGGGATAATCCCAGGAATGCCACGAGACTGAGCATAAATTTGGCACATAACCTGCAGTTCCCCCAGGTCAGCATGTCTTGAAAAACAATACAAATAAAATGGCCACACTGTCAGTTAGCCAAAGCAAAAATACCCCAGGGGATGTGTTGCCAGACAGTTTGCATCTGAGGATACAAAACTCGGACAGAAGAATTTTTGCCCCTGAGGTCAGGTAGGAATTGCCCTGCCTGACCCATACTCATACGAAAAAAAGACAGCCAAACCGGATCAGCTTTATCCCAAAGTCCTAAAACACAAGAGTTCCTGTGCCTCCCAACCTGTAACGTAGCTAGGGAAGGGTTGGTTCTCACACAGGACACTTTTCACAAACACTCTTCTGCCTGCAGAGTGCAAAATGAATGCAAAACACTGCTGTAGTACATTAGGAACCTACACCCTATTTGCACAAGTATAAGTGACTTTCCTGGACAGCAGAGAATAATCCCTTGTATTTACAGTCAGCGTTGCATTAAATAGCAAGACATGGAAGTCAGGGTTGTTTTTTTTTCTGGGTTAGAATTACAAAAACACAATCCAACTGCCCTTTGGATACTGCTTTTTAGCCCTTGCTTCTCATGGGAGAGGAGCATGCTTATATCTGTACACCAAATTGCAACCCTTTTCCGATACTCTTGCCAACATAGCATCTTATTACATTCCTCTGGTGTAGCAGCAGTTCTAAGGTGCTACTGAAAAGAACAGGACAGAATCTCAACCTGTGATGTATGAGAGTAGTGCTGAGTGTGACTTACATATCAGTACACTTGTTTCATGCCTGGAATCATATCATTGCAAGATGTGATCTTCTGAGATCTTACAACTAGGACTAAGCTCAGTTAACACTTGACTAGGGGACTTTAAAAGAAAATCTAAGGGCTGAGGGAAGTGCTTGGCAAAGCTTTGAACCAGCTCCTCAGCACAGCGCTTGAGGTCACTGTGGAACACAGAACATAGCCCAGTGTTTAAAAATCTGCAGAAAGAAAAGAGAAGAGAGGACAGAAGGACAGAAAAGAGAAAAGAGGAGAGAAGAGAGAGAAGAGAGGAGAAAGCAGAGAAGGAAGGGGATAGAAGGAAAGGGAAGGGAACGAGAAAAAAAGGCAAGGCAAAGCACAGACAATAAAAGAGAAAGGCAAGACAAGGAATAAAAGGAAAGAAAAGCAGTTTCTATAAAATCAAAGAATTTTGTACAAGAAAACATTGGCTATGCCTCAAACAAAAGTAAAAGCCCCTATTTTTCATTTGGAAAAGCAGAATGATATATTCCAACATTTTCAAAATATTTTTTTCCGCCAGAATTTCCATTCTCTGAAAAAACAATAGTTAAAATGTCAGCATTTTGTCTTAAGCAGAAATGAAAAAGTCCTGAAACGCCAAAGTTTTCCACAGGACAGACAACCCAAATGCTGCTCATTTCTAATCCAACTCCTCTCTCTTTTTTTTTTTAGTTCTTTACCTCTGTCATTTCAGAGACAAAGGGGGCTCTGGAGACGAATTACTCTGGGAGAGCTGTCAAGAAGTCCCCCGCTCTCCACCCTCTCCCACCGACTCCTGCTCCGACTGCAGGTACCATTGACCTGCTTGTGAACTAACTCCTGGCAGCAATTTGGGTTTTCTCTAACAGTTTGAGCTATAATTTACAGCAATTCTCAAGCCACTTTACAAACCAGCAAACCAGACCTGTGGCATGGGTGGGAATGCCTAAGAAAAGGCAAGCTGTGGCTCCTAGAAGGGGGAAGAGTCCATCTTACAAGTTACAGCTGCAAGTAAGAGTAAGGTCTCTACCCCAGAAACTGCAACTGAACATTGCTGCTTCCACTTCAGAAGTCCGAGCCCAGCTTGCCTAGGATGCAAACTCCATCTCCCTGGATAACTTGCAGCTGGGGGCAGCTTACTTGCAGTTTGGATGCTGTTTCCACAGAGGCCCCCGACTGCCTTCATCTGCAGCTTCCCAGAGGTGGCAAACAGGGCTTGCCACATACACAGCAGCTTGCCACCAAACTGAAGGGCAGCATATTGCTACAGTGACATGCATCTCCCCAAAACCAAGTAGGGCACCCCAGTGTACGTCCTACACTTCATCAACAGGGGCACCCATTCCACTTCTGGACATAGAGGCATTTTTTGCTTTCGTAGCCCAGTCTTGCTTAGAAAGCCCCCACCTGAGCTTTCTGAGAAACCATGACTTTTTGAAAGCTAAGTATTAGAAAAAAAGACCTTTGATTTTCCTGTAAAGAAGTTTCAAAAAGAGAACGTGCTGTGCAGAGCTCCCAGAGAAAGGGTGCCTGGGGGAAGGTGCTGTGTAAGGGGCCTCGGCTCTCACAGGCCCCACTGAAGCTCGGGGCTGGAGCCACATTCCACACAGCTGAGGGAGAGAAACCCTTAATGTCCCTTTGTTTAGAGATCACTGAAACAATAGAAATCAGTGCCCAAAGGCTACGAAATGGCAGGGAAATATAAGGATTCATCAGGGGTCTGAAATAATGGGATTCTTGCTGAACAAACCAGGCAAAGTACAGCCAAAACACAAGGGCTGTGCCAGGTGAGCTCTGATCCATCTTGCTCCTGGCTTTTGCATCCTGCAGTGGTGGCACAAGGCTCTCATCTCCATGCCACGTGCCCTTGTCTCACCGACTTCAGCTCAAACACTGCTCTGCTGGCAAGAACAACCACCAGCAGAATGTTTTGCACTGAGGAGCTGTCACGAATGGACACAGGTACATCTCCTGTTCTCCTGTGGGGCTCTAAGGAGCTAACGTCTTCAAGGGATGCAGCCGTTTGTTCTGTGAATGCAGGTCTTCACAAGCATAAGGCATTCACCTCAGATTCAGGATGGGCTGAAATCTCCAACACCTCCACGGCTGAATTTGGGATTCCACTTTGGATCTGTCGTTAAATGCAATCAGTCTTCACGATGCTTCCACAAACAAAAATGAGGCGTTTTAAATCTCTCAGAGCCTGACAGCAAACAGCACAGAAAAATGAAAGTATCTAACTATTTCTCATCCTTGCACTGGGATGAGGATAACATACTTAATATCCTCTAAAAACTAGATGTTTCCAGGAGCCAGACCAGACCAGGCTGAATGTCTGCTCATCCACCAAAAGCGTTGTCGTACCTCCCCTTAAGAAATCCAACTTCCCAGGTGCTGATAAAGCATTACAGCAACACACATCATTAGAACACAAATAGGAACCATAAAATATTGGCAGTGGGTACATGGTCATTGGCACTGGAAGTTTTCCCTGAAACATACCATTTTCAGCAGCCCCTTCATGGATGAAATGGAGGCTGTCCACCAGGTAAGGCTCAACTTTTTATTATTGCTGTACTAATTAGTTGGGACCCAGGCCAAAGAAGAGATGTCTTGAAACAGCGTGCTCTAATCGATCCAACCAGCACAGCACGAAGCCTGGCAGGTACTTTTCGGTTATCTTCATAGAAAGACAGAGGCTTGCACAAAGGCCAAGTCCCCTTGGGATAGATACTTGAGCCAGGAGCATAAAGAGAAAAACACGTCTTCTGATGACTCAGTAAAAGTGGTCGAACTGCAAGATGGGGAGTGAGGCAAGGCCTCATTGCCAGTCAGAACCTTGAAAGGCTTTCCCCGAGCTGGAAAGCTGTACTACTGCCGCCAGAGCCCGACTCACCCCTTTTAAAGGGGATCTCAAGTCTTCCAAGAATTGAGTCTCATCACATACAGTTCCCCCTTTGACAGAAGGTATACATCAAATCAGAATATTTCATCTAAGCCTTGCAGATAATTTCTTCATCAACATGCTTTATTAAAAAAGCGATTTGAAAAAATCCTGACCTTTTATAGGTCACTTCTCTTTTCCTAGCCAATCCGAGCTCACTGTTCCCCGAGGTCCTAATCAATTATCAGCCCATTTATTTTACTTGATATGAAGACTGTGCCCAATTAATTCAGAGATGCATTAAAGTGAAAGGTTTTACAATTGAAATGAATGTTTCTTAGTCTCTGTCATGTCCTGCTCTGGGAAATTAAGTTTAAACAAATGCTAACGGAATTGTCAATAATGCATTGCATAAAGGTCAGGGTGGTCAGGCTTTAATAAAAGGGATGTTTTTATTTCTTTATTATTACAATGTGTTTTCTTCTTCAGTCTGGTAAAAGAGGAGGCGTGCACAGCTACCACATCTGTGGAACAGTTGAAGCTTCATCGCAGTGTATTAGGAGTTGATACCTTCTCAACCAAGACTATAGCTTGGTTTCCTGTCCCCAGACTTCCGTCATAATTAATGCAAAGTTAAACAGCCTCTCCATTTGACATTACATCAGGTAGGCTGAACTTTGTATTGGTTAAACATCTCATTAGAAAGACTGGTCCAAGTGCAGCTGCGATCTCTGGTTCTACAGCAGTCTTCACCTCTTTGAAAATACAGTAATTTCCAGGGGAGGGCAAGGCAGACAGGCTAAGTTTTTTAAAAGGTAAATTATGTGCCAGCTGCACCCACATTCCCTCTCATTAATTTCACTCCCTCAGCTCAGTTTAGTGGAGTAAGTTTTGCCTCCTCTCCCGTTGCTGGGCAGTATTGCCAGGCTGTCTTCTCTGTGTGGATGGAGAACGAGGAAACCCTTGTCCACACAACTTCTGTTAAGAGCCTTGCGTGTAGGAACTCCACAAGTGTCCTAGCAGGCTCGTCACCTCATGCAGACACAAGAAACTTACCCTCCCTGCAGCCCTGGTAGATGGGGAAAAGTTCCATTTTATAGAGGTGACACTTAAGCAGAGAGGAGCTAAGAACAGGCTCTGCTGAGGGCCCCTGGCATCCCTGGTGACCCAGCAGCACTCTGCCTGAGAGCCAGGCAGCTGCCTAACCAAGCACAACACAGAACACACAACATGCTCTTTGTCAGAGCTTGGCAAAGGATTTCCTTCATTTTAGGGGAGACCTGAGGACACCTACAAATGCTGAATGCCCTCTGGATTGTAAACTCCCTCATAGAACAGTCCACTGTAACTCCACAGCTGAAAAGTACTCTCATGCCTCTGCAAACCTAGTGCTGGATTTGTACCAGCCAGGAAAGAACTCAACATGTCCTTAGTACCATTCAAGGCCTCAATACCAAAGACGCCTTCTCTATGGGCTGCCTACTTCAGAAAGTAGGGTTGTGCCAACACACCGTCCCTCTCTGCTGCTTCTGCTGGAGAGTGCTACAACAGAAGGGAGCAGCGGGCAGCTGCCCTGGGCCCTGCAGAGCTACTCGTCTCACTGTACACAGGCACTCAGTCCCTCCTCCCTGGCAGGCAGCGAGCTCTACCACACAGCACAGGCTAATTCCACACCAATCTGCTGCACATTGACTAAATGTGTCTGCAGAGATGCGTTTTGGCAGTTGGGTTGGGTTCAGGCAGAAATCATTTGGAAGTGCTTTACTGAGTGGAACTGTACTTAATACTCTGCTGTTGAACTCCCTGCTGGAACAGGTAAGAAAATACAGTTACATGTGTGGAAGAGAAAGGGGAAAGCTGGTGGCAGGTGGGATATGTGCCTTCCACCTCAACTGCCAACAGTTAAAAAACAGCTTGTTTAAGCCTGGGAGTTTGCAAATGCACAACGGGGTTGCTGATGCAGGAAAAAGCATCTTGTTCTTCCTCAGATGGCTCAGTTGGGGATTGCTGCAGGAAACGTGCCATGCAGAGGAAGAAGGCTAGAATTCAGCTCCCCAGCGTTACCCATTTGTGTTTTACAATGTGGCTGCAATTACGGCATTTTCATTGTTTCAACAATCTGTACAGAATACACCAGGGTCCCCTTTGGTTTCAGAAAGTCTCTGGTCAACAAACATATTGCTTTAAGAATCTGGGTAGGAGGCTAGGAAACACCAACTTTAACTTCATGGGAAAAACTCTGCAGCTCCTTTCAGTTCCCTGCACTTCAGTGACAGCAATCACAAAGCAAAACCATCATTAGAATGGGATACAAGCTTCTGAAGTCAGAGATGCTGTCTTTGTATCAAGTGGAAGCAGTTTAAAAGTAAGTTGTTCGGTTTGCAGCCAGTTGGCAATGTAGCTGCCATTTCTCAAGGAAAATGTAAAAAATGCTTAGGCCTTCCTAAGATTTTCTAGTCTCAGCTTTCTTCTTTTTTTCTGTAGTTCTTCAGATGGTGAAAAAAAGACTGAAAACATAACTCAAGTGTAATCAATTCATTTCCTGCTGAAGTTTGCAGAGAGCCTGAAACATCAGCTCTGAGATGCATGACCTGCTCTTTTCATTTCAAAGTGAGCCAATTCAGATTGAACTGCGGCACCTTCAATTTCACCGTTAGCTCCTCAGTGAGAACGGTGAAGGAGTATTGCAGTAGGAAGACCTGAAACACAGTGAGGTCCTTAACCACACAAGGCAGCACTGAAGTTGCATGATTGGCTTTAGTGAGGAAGAGATCAACTCCTAAAGTTTGAAAAATACTGCTCCAAGATACTGATCATCCTCAGTTCCAACTGTGCCCCAAGTAATTAGGTAATGGAGCTTAATTTCAATCTTTATCCTGTGCTCTTCTTAAAGCTTTAAGCCAAAATACATCATCACTCATTCTGGGCTGCTTCCCACTCTGTGAAGCTGAACCAGCACTTACTACTAAACCTGTCTCTGGTCTCAAATTCATTACTTGATATCACACCCCAGGAATGTGGCCAGTAGGTTTTTAGGGATTTATTTGCAAGTCCAGATTAGTACAGATTCATTTGCCACAACCATCTGTATTTTTTTTTTAAGTGTACTTACTCCTTTAACTACCTTCATTTAATTTTTTTTCTTTTTTTTAACATCAAACAAAATAACTGGAACTTTATGGAAATATGGATTCAATCAGTGATCATTGGCTATTTTTTCCTGCCTCAGTTATGAAAGGAGATGAGGTGTTTAAATGACTAGATTTCACATGTGGAAGGAATAAGTCTGAAGGAAATAGCATAGGATTCTTTCCAAGCTTGAATTACAAATTTTCCCAGGACCCAGGGGAGGAGCAAAGCAGAGCAGAGAACAAGATTTCAGGAGATTCTTTGTCAAGTGAGTTTCTCAATCAGCCTTCAAAGGCACCTTGAGGACCCAACTTCTTCCTTATGTTGCATTCCTCAACTGGTATAGAAGCTTAAAGACTCCAGTTGGTACCTCGCTCAATAGCTGCTTATATGATGTGCTGAAGTATTTATCTGGCAATAATGCATGTTAATGTCAATTTTGTAAGAAAAATGAACTAACAGATGAACTACTTCCCCCAAAGTGCTTACTTGTTAGTATGAATCTTGCAGGTACACACTACTCATATATTACTATCCTACAAGCTCAAAGAGGTTCTTTAAAAAATCCTCATAAGGTTTGATATGTGGATATTATTGAACTGATCAAATATCTAACAGGTAGAAATTCACATCTATCTTCCTCCAAGGAAGACATTCACGTCTATTCTTCCTTTCATTAAAGCAAGAAGAGTTATCTCTGTCCTTTCTTACTCTTACGTGCCAAGTTTCCTTCCTAAATAGGCAGTTCCTTCAGGCAGGCCAGTACGAGTAAATGACTTCAGATTACTGCAGCTAGCCCTGGTACTGTAATCACCCATGTGCCAGGAGGGGCTGTTCCTGCTCTGAATGCCCACAAATCCAGAGAGAAATAGCTGTCTAGAGGTTATCTTTCCTCTGGCATCAAGATAGGGGAAGATAATTTCCCACTCTGGTGCAATGCAGTTCCCGTGTCAATTGGTGCCAAGAGAAACTGCAGAGTAACAGCAGTAAAAGGAGAAACAGCAGCCAAGCTCCTGTACCATGTTTTAAATTTAATTTTTTAATTTCTTTTTTAATAATTGACCTGTCAAGATAATTACTGCGGATCATGAGACAATGTCTCTAGTACATTTGGGAAAAATGGAATGGTTCGGGGGAGGATATACATTTTCAAAGGGTTTGCTGCCTGGAGTGGAATGCAATTTCATTATCATCTTAAAGGCAAATGTTAGGGAAGTGGGTGGGGGGTTGGGGGGTTAGAAAACCATGTCCTTTTTTTAATTTTTAGTTTAGTACGGCTTTTCAGAGTTAAAAATCCAGTGGCAGATGAGCTTGCCCTGTACAGGCTTCTATTGAAATTAATGGGAGTAGACTTTCCTGGGAGATGACTGCAATGCAACAGACATCCTCGGCGACAGGCTGAGGATAATGCTATGTCTTGCATTATTCAGCGTACAGATTGCATAGTCTTTACCTATAAAGACTGGCCCATTTTGTTTGGCTTTTATGCTTACTTCCAATGGGGCTTGTTTACACTGCCCCCCCCCCCAACTTCTCTCCTCCAAACACTCTCCAGGGACCATGAGTTAGAGCATCTCTGCAGGCTGCTCAGCAGCACCATGCTGCAAATTCAAGCCATTAACATGACAGCACATCTGATCCCTACGCTGCTGTCCACCACTCCCTAGCTCTCCTATGGGAACAGCTGCTTTTAAATGGCAGGCAGTAGTGTCTCATGGTTTGATATTCAAAAACTTAGTGGACCGTGCTCTGTGCACTGGCAAGAGAAATATACGCTGAATCTGCCTGAGAAGAATTCTGCTGCACAGTTTAGCTGTCTCAGTTACTTTAATGCAGCACTGACCCGATAATAAAATCCTTAATATTGAATATAAGCTTCTGAAGTCACAGATGTCATCAGTTTAAAGTGGAAGCAGACATCATCCATTTTAGTATAAAAGATGCCTAAATCATCACTCCTTTGAAATCAATATGAAAGCACCTCTTAGCCGGAGTAGGCCAGAAAATGTGATAAAACACAAACTCTCATTTCCCAAAAGGAACAGGAAAAAACAGCCAGACATCTCAGTTTTGTACTAGACTCTCAATTTGCTTTTTAAGCATGCTTCTAGGTATAATGATCACTACAGGAACTGTGGGAAGGCAATCTAAGCATCACTGCTTACAAGACCTGCCCGAGTCTGCAGAAAGCCTGAAATGCCATCTTTGAATTGCTCCTTTCCAATCCAGTCTGGATTCCAATTAAAATACTTTGAGTGTTTTACTTCTCAAAAGCATTTGTAAAAGAGAGGAAATACCAGTATGAAGGTAAAGTACTTCTATGGGTGGGTGGGTGTCCAGTGATGAAGCAGGGAGATAAAGAAGCACATTTAGAAGTTTAAAACCTGCAATACTCAGACAGAACATTCAAACTCAGAGATTGGCTGCTGACTAGACATACAACTGAGATCCATCCTTCTATAGTTTACAGTTGACCATGGATTTAACGACAGAAACCATCCTCTTTTATCCATTAAATGGTATGACCACATGATCCACTTACTCTCCCAGCAGGAAAATTGTGCCACTGTCTGAAAGACTACAGCTGCTCAGGAGATCACTTCTGAACTGGAGCTACACATCTAAACAAGAAAAAGTAGTAGTGGAACAGGAGTGGGAAGAAAATGCAGCAGGCCACAGTTCAAAAGAACAGAGAAGTATTTCGAAGTTGCTCTTAATCTTGGCCTAATATTCCCAAGGACAAGAAAGCCCTCATTGCCATTGATACAGGACCGACCAAGTGAAGACAAGAGGCTTTCAGCTATTCTGAGCTCTATTCTTTGCACCTTCCTTTAGTTTAACATTTCTATCCAAAACCCAGCCACTATACTGTGTAGATCTGGTTTCTGGTGCCTGGCAGGCTCTGCTGTTTTAATGCTGCTAGTGCACTGAGGGGTCTTCATGTCTGTAATGGAACCCAAGTTTCATTGCAGAAAGGAAGAATTGACCGTCTCTGAGCCACAATTACAGATTCAGCTTCAGAGCACTCTGAAAGCTGCCACAAGGTTCCCAGCAGGAATTAGTGTCCAGCTGGGACCAAGCAACAGTGACTGCCTGACTTGCGAAGCCATTAAAACACAGAAGCATTACTTAACATTGAAAGAAAATGCCTTTTTTTTTCCTCCCTATCTTGCCTTTCCTTCTTAAATCACCACTCAGCATTATTTTAAAAGTGCTCCTTAAGAGCTTCCATTCTGTTTTTTAGGAAGTACTGAATGAGAGCTCAAGGCCAAATGCAACCTGAGATCAGCTTTGGCGACAAGTGCTGATGTTGAAACAGAGCACTTCACACCTGAAAGCATGTTCATTGCTCAGACACAAAGGAACAGAGAAGGCAGGGAGCTGAAGCAGAGACTAGAAATGCATGTGTTACTGTCTAACTACAGCCCTCTGTTCAGTTTACCGGTAATCGACCACAATGCTTGAGCTGAAATTAAGCAGAGCAGAGGATGAACAAAAGCCCAGTATCAATCACCTTTTATTTCTCCTGATTTTAGTTTGTTTCCATCACCCCCAAGCTCAAAGATTTTTCTAGCCTTTGGTTCTGGAAGGAAAAGGTTTGCTGTAAGGCAAGTTTCTAACTGCTGCTTGGCTTAGAGTAGACCTAAAGGAAATCACGCTGTCCCGGTTAGAGGCGGTGTTGCACGGGGGTTCAAACCAAGAGCAGAGCTCCTCAGCAGCACGTGCTCCAACATCAGACATCATCATCAAAGGGCCTCATCCCTTTTCCTTTGTAGAATACATGTGATTACAGACACGGGTGAGCCCCACTGCAAGATCCACTGCCTAGCTCTGGCTCAGCACCACGGCCTCTCTCTTGGATCCTAACAGGCCAAGGCTCCTGCCACAGACCCTGTTGTGTGAGCCAACGTGTAAGGGAACAGACAGACAAAGCGGTTGGAAATGCTCTGCACATAGATTGATCCAAGGTGTTCAGAGCCTTTAATGACAGGCAGTAGCCCTCTGTGAGGTCACTGCCCAGGAAAGAACCAAGGGCAGAACAAAACAGACCTGTCCTTGCTTGAAGCCTCCCTGAAGTGTGGAGTAAAGCGGTTTTAATCATGACATCTTCCCCTGGATATGTTGGAGAGAACACATTCCTCCTGGCAAGCTCAAAGCAGCTACCTTCCTCGAAGTGCATATGTGCAACAGTTTGTAAAAAACAAACAAACAACAAAAAAAAACCACCACAACTTGATGCCTGATTTTCAAAATCTGTTGGTAGTTTAAAAACCTACCCATCACATGGGAAAACAGGGAGATGCTGTCAACTTCATTACTCACAAGTGCAGATAAGCCCTGATGACACAGTATTTTTCCTAAGTGATGTTGTGACCTGGGGCAATATTAAATGCTTCAGTCCCTGCTTTCTGCCTGGATACATCCTTCTTGGCATATTTGCTTCCACAGTGTATTCCTTGGTAAGAAACTAGAATTCCAAGAGCAGGAATATATCCATCCTGTGACTCCAATACGCACAAGTCAGACATTTCCTATTTAGTATGCATGGCAGAAGCATGAACACCATTTATTTTTGAATGCAAATGATGAAATACTGTATTTGCTGAGGAGAGGAAAGGGGATGTCCTCCACCATAATCTATGATTTATTTCCCCTCACTCTGCTTTGCTGCATTTACTGTAAATTTCTTCTTTCAGAAGCAGGTAGGTTCATCTGCAGTTCCACAGTGGTCACAAGAGGATTTTCTGTCCCTTCTGGAAGGTATCCAACCCCCTTTCGCTCCAAGGGCAATCCCTCCATCCCATCCAAAGAAGAGCAGACAGCTGGAAACCTGCCACGTATGACTGTCTCATCAGTTTAATTTTTCTGGTAACAATAAAGAGGGTCAGTACTAATCCTGGAGACAGTCTGCACGCATGCTATGAAACTACCAGTGTTCCACCCCCTACCCTTTCAACAAAATGATGAAGCACTGGAGCACTACAGCTGCCTGCAGCAGCATACGGCAGTCAGGGGCTTGCCAGGGAGCCAAATGGGGCAGGCACACACCTCCTTGCTTAGAAAAGCTCAGACTTGAAGTTTCTGCCTCAGATTGGAAACAGGATGAAGAAGCCCTGAGACTCTACCATGCAGACATTCAGGCTGTGTGTGAAAATACCACCTCATGTCACCGCCTCCTGCCATCTCCTAGTATTATTGGGGTGTGTGTGAAGGATAAGTCTCAATCAAAAAGGTCCTTTGCGGACAGTAGGGAAGGCAGCCAGGATTTAACTCTTCCACTTGCACTTCCCCACCACATTCCCTGTCAAGCTGGGGAATGCAGTACTACTTAAGGAGATCAACTGAGTTGTTCACATGAGCATGCCCTGAACTACTAGAGTGAAAGCTAGCCAGGTGAACTACTACAGCTTAAATGACATGCCTTCGATAACCATGCCCCTCCTTTCGACTGAAATGGGATAGGCAGCACTCACAAAAGCAGCTCCGCCAGCAGGGTTAGCCAGGGGTGCCAGCACAAAGACAAACACCACGGATGTGAAGGCCCAGCTTCAAATAACAACTTACAAGCTCACTAAATCAGTAAACCTAGTGGCTAAGCAACTCTACAGACCTAGAGCCAGACAAAGGGAAAGAGTGACCACTACATAAACTTGTGGCTTTTGGTGTTGATGCCTAAAAACACACATTTACCACTAACTCCGTCTCAAGTAGAGTATGCCTTCCGTGGTAGCACTTTCACTCCATCATCCCTGTGATTTTCCTGCCCCCCTCAACTCTCCCAAATCTGTTGAAATGCTGCTAAAAGATTTGTATGTTGTTTTTCTTCCTCTAGCATCTTTGTTCACGACCTGCAGGTATAAGCACGCCTACTGAAAATGAAAAAAGATTCCCCAGTTTGTCTTAGGAAACAGTACCATGTACGTTGCACTCTGGATGCATGTAGAAGTCTGGACAACACGAATACCAGATGGAGGTATCTGAAGTTGTTTCCCAAAGAAGTCACTCTGGATATTACTGGCATGCAAAAGAGCAGGCCACATTCAAATGCCACCTACCTATTCTTCCCCTCAACATTACATAACTCCAAAAACCATATTGTTATAAGGCTTGGAAGAGCCTGATTTATTGTTTCTTACAGGTTTTATCTTTATAGGTAATCCAATGTCTAGTAATCAGAAGCGATCCTGTTATAGATCACACTGGCAAAACATGCCACAATCGCCTGCATAGTTTTGGCTGGAAAATGTGACAAGCTAGTGATGTCTCTCTCCCGTGAACCGAGCTGTGGCTGAAGCCTGTTGTGTAACCCTGATATAAGCCCCCTGGGCACAAAGCTCAACTGAAAATTCATACGGGAAAAAGGGAGGGAAGGGAAGGAAGCAGCTTCATGACATTCATGTGGTTTATTACAAAGATCTAAACTAGCACTGCTTCAAGCCTTTTCTAGCTAAAACTGTTCATAGGCTTCTGAAGATAAATATGCCTCCAAAACCACAAAATGCAGTCTGGCCATAAATAAACCTCGTCTACCAGAGTACTGAAGTAGTTCCAAAATATTAGCTCATCCAGGCGGGGTGCAGAGTTACTAGAAAGCCTCCTCTTCTCCCATGTTACTCCAGCTGTAATTTTCCAGACCATCTAGCTCTCCTCCTGGTGTCAAAGTACTCATAGAACTTATGGATGTGTTTAGATTGGAGTAACTCCCCTTACGAGGTCTTAAATGTGAAAGTCAAAGCAGTCTATCCCTGTACTCCAATAAGCCAACACTGATGCCATTTTAAAATTAGTTAGATGCAAATGGGAGGAAAGAATTTGAACCTCACACACATTTGGGTTCTGTCACATTAGGGCCCTGGAAGGTTTAACTGGACAGCTGGGTCCTAAATTAGCTGTAACTACTCTGGAAAAAAAAAAAAAGGTATGTTATCTTTGAGATAATCTCAGTGGAAAACATCTGGATATTCGGAGGGGGAGGGGGGAGGGAGAGATGCTAATGATGGATGAGAAACAGAAGAGAAAAAAATGATATATTTTTTAATGCCACTCTGTAAATTAATGGCATGTTTCAGTGTAGAACTCTGCGATCATTTTTGGTCACCCATTCTGAGGGGAAACTGCAGTGAGAGGGAGAAGCGAAGTCACGTGTTCTGCTCTGTGTCTGCCAACACACCTTCATCTGCCATCACGTTTTGTTCCTCTGTGTCAGTTTGAGTCTTTAGCCAGATCCTTCTCTTATCCATAGGATCTTTTCCAGAACAGTATCACCTACTGCTTGACACCCTCTTTTCAAAATGAAACTCCATTGTATTAGCTGTTGGTATCCCTAAAAATATTGAACTCTAAATTATTGTGGGATTTTTACTTCATGGCTTATGTGCTACTTCTTAAGTGAACTCCTATTATAACACTTCCATGCTAATTAGCATCACCCCTCCTCTCAGACGAGCTACCAGGGTGATGCTAATTTTCCAGCATCCTGGAAAACTGCAGCTCTAAAATCCTGTCCTTTTGTCATCCCCAAACAGTTCGTGTTTGGTTGCAATTACCCTGTTAGTATCGCTTCATTGACTTATTTCTCTGCAGTCGCTCTTAACTGTATATATGCATTATCTATTTATTGAGGAAAAAGCTGTTCACACAAAACTGTTAATACACCCCTAACCACACTACAGGAGATTTCTAGACTGTTGCATGCACTTCACTAAAATTTTATCTCGTCAGTTTACAAAGAGTTGTTTCTTTCTTTAAAGCTACAGTACTCCTCTCACACCTCTGTGACCTAAGCTGTCCTTTGGGTACAGTTCATGGCCAGGAATTACAGTATCTTATTGATTTTTGTCATTGCATCATATTTCAAGCTGTCTGTTGAGTAATGTCTATGCTATCAAGGTCCTCTTCTCATAGTAGGCAGGAGTGTCTAGGGCTGTCAATCTCACTGCCATTCATAAGTACTAACATCCACTAAAAATAAATTAGAACAAAAGTGATCTGACAATGAAAAGCTGTAATTTGAAGATATTAAAGAAAAAGGCTTTTGTCAAATTTGACTCATATGGAACATGTCATATAACACGACCCAAACTGTTTGACAAGAACAAATTACCACAACACTCCCTATCAAAATAAGTCAGAGCCATTAAAATAGACAAATAAATCCCTGCTCAAGTATGAGACTGGCATACGGAATTACAGAAATCAAAGATTACTAGGTAGTCCTATGGGATTGAAAAGTATTAAAGGTCCTTATCAATAAGGAATCAAGAGCTCCTTATGTTTTCATCATGGATGATTTTTTAAAATCTTGAGCTGAAGTCAACTTTAAAAGTAGATTCTCTAATTCCATAGGGCGACTATGATATAAAACAGAGATGTGAAACCTAAAAACACCTGACACCAACAAAATGTAGATTAACTGCAGAAACAGACAAAAGGCCGCAGCAGCAGATCAAAGAGAGAACAGTTTGGCAAAGTATGATGGAGCATTACCATAATGAATTTTGTGAGTAAGCAGTGTCCTTTAAAATAATTCCTTTGATCACCTAAAAAGGCATTTACTACAATCAAGAAAGAGTTTACTTATTAAAAAATAAAAAATAAAGGAATAAACTTATCTAGGATTTATCTTTAACCCATTTCCAGTACCTCCATCATGACGGTTCATAGATTTCTTCTTCTGGGCCTATCCTGGGTCTGTCCTGGGACCAGTGCTGTTTAATACCTCTATCAGTGACGGACAGTGGGATTGAGCACACCCTCAGCAAGTTTGCAGATGACACCAAGCTGAGTGGTGCAGCTGATACAACAGAAGGAAGGGATGCCATCCAAAAGGACCTGGACAAGCTTGAGATGTGGGCCCACGTGAACCTAATGAGGTTCCACAAGTCCAGGTGCAAGGTGCTGCACTTGGGTCAGGGCAATCCCAGCATGAACACAGACTGGGAGAACAACTCATTGAAAGCAGCCCTGCAGAGAGAGATTTGGGGGTTCTGGTAGACAAGAAGCTCGACATGAGCCAGCTCTGCCCACCTGCAGCCCAGAAGGCCAACTGCATCCCGGACTGCATCACCAGAGGAGTGGCCAGCAGAGGGGGGGAAGGGATTCTCCCACTCTGCTCTGCCGTCGTGAGGCCCCACTGGGACTGCTGCATCCAGGGCTGGGGCCCCCAGCACCAGAAGGATGTGGGACTGTTAGAGCGGGTCCAGAGGAGGGACACGAAGATGGTCAGAGGGCTGGAGCACCTCTCCTATGAAGACAGGCTGAGAGAGCTGGGGATGTTCAGCATGGGGAAGAGAAGGCTTTGGGGAGACCTCACTGGGGGCTGTAACGAGGTGATCTTTAAGGTCTCTTTTCAACCCAAACCATTCTATGATTCTACTGTTCTGTGATTCTGTGCTTACCTAGTCTGGCTTCCTGAATTCCAGCCAAAACAACTTCCTGCAGCAATCCCTGACTTGTCCACTCCAAGAATAACTTCCTCATGTTTCCTTTCAGGATTAATAGTGAGAGACTGGTCAGACATTTCAATTTAACTAGATTTCAGGTCAAGTGCCTAGCCTAGAAGCATACCCAGCTCATCAAACAGATGAATTGAGAGCCAGCTCAAGGCTTCCCTGCAATACAGGTGAAAGCAAACCCTCTCACCCAAAGGATGCTCTTAGGAGAGCAAACTGGGACAGTTAAGCTGGAGAGGAAGATCCTGGGGAGCTGGGCTCACTGTTCCCATTGCTGCTGTCTACACGGGTAGTGGGGTAGCAAGCAGTTGCACTAGAAGAGCTTGTTCTGCAGTCCCTATTTCATTTCTTGCCATCCCACAGTAAGAGACATCTCCATCCCCCCCAACTTTCTCTTAGCAAAAGCAGGAGCCAACAGCAGTGAGAGCCCTTGCTTTGCAGGGGACTGCAAGCTAGCAAAACTGTGGGATTACAGTTGCCATGAGCAACTGCCAGCTGTGCACCTTCCTTGACCTGGCCTCTTCTTGGGCTGTCCCAGGCTAGCAGGGGGCAGCAAGAGCTGTCATTGTCATCCCCCCACAGCAAGAGCCTAAAGGACTGGAAGGAACCTGTCTCCTGCAGTTCACATTTCAATCCAGACTAGGCTAGCAAGTCTACGGGAAACACGGAGCAGACTGTTACCTGCCCAGGCATCCAGCTGCATGCTGGTGCCATCCCCTGCAGAATAACAGCAGGCCAGGCCATGCACCAACAGATCAAAGGCAGCTGTAACTGTCATTACAGCTAACATAATGAAGACATGGTGCTAGTAATTGTTGGGAGCAGGAGTCCGCTCTTCTGAGAAATTTTCCTGAGTGCTGTTAAAGGGGCCTTGGTTGTTTTCAAATGAAAAAGTGAAATCTAAGACACTCAGATCTGCTAACAATTATCCTCAAAGCCGTTCCTGCTGCTGCCTTTCCCGACTCGGTCCATCACATGGCTGCCTCAGAGCAGGAGCTGCATGGCAGGTTGAGCGCTCTGTGGGGCGGGAAGCCATTACGCCTTATTAACTTTGAGTGACTAAGCCCTTTGTGCAGGAGCTGAATATAATTAAAACACATTTTCCTTGCTAAGCTGTTAGACTGAGGAGGAGCTGGGCTCGGGCTTTTCTTTTTGTCCTACCTGTCTAGTGAGTTTGTGAAAAATAGAAAGGCTGAAGTTAAGAAAAACCTAAAATGATTTGCTGACAGAATAACAATAACAACAACAATACATAAAAGACAAAAGCACAGCTACTACGTGATTTAAGCTATACAGACATCTAATGCAAAAGACAGGGGTCTCTCACGTCAAAAAACGGAGTTACTCAAAGCGTGGAGACAACTGTTTACACAAGCTCAGGCAAGCCCTTTTTGTACTTTACATGGCTGTTGACTTGGGAAGATTCCATTTTCCAGTCTTGACTTAAGCTACAGAAACAGCCAGAGCCATCTCGAATTGTTTAAAAAAGAGGTTTCAACAAGCTGGAAATCCCTTCCACTCTTGTGGGAATTCCTGCAAGGAACTGAGCAGGCTGAAATATGCCAAAAAACAATGTTTGGCATAAGTGAGTGACTGTGGCTGCTCCTGCTACAGTAATTTAAGACAGGCAGCAGCTGGGAAAGACTGTTTCTCATGGTAACCCTTTCCATGTGTGTCCTCCACCCAGATGTAAAGTCAAAGACCCTCCTCTCAAAGGAGCAGCTTTGAAGTTCTTAAGTGATATTTAACTCCAACACCATAACCCCTTTATCCTTATTATAAAGCAACCAGTAAAATAAGATACCACACCCCAAAGACTCCAGGACTTTGAAGAGAAGAGTTAAAGCAGAAGAAGGAGAAGCAATCTTCCTTGCTTTTCTCAGGAATCTTAAGAATTCTGCTCTGTTTTAACAGCATTGTTTGAAGTCAGAGAATGCAAAGCCACTCAATGAGATTTTTATCTCCTCAATTCAAACAACAGCGGTAATAGAGACTCCACCATCTGAGCGTGCCTATGACCTGATTTTTGGCTGCTTCTCTGAGATACTTTTGCATTCATATGCTTTTAATTTCTGAAAGAAAAAGTGTTTGGGAAAGGAAGTGGATATGCAAAATTTATCTGCATTCTGGGAGCTACACTTGGTAGAAAGGAATTATCTGTTTCTTATTTATATATACAAACACACAGTTGATGAAGGACTCTAGACTCTGGGAATTTTTCATATTGCAATGAAAAAAGCAGCCCCCATAAACTGACAGCATGACTTGTCATGTACACATTGACACTATTTGCCTGTTCCTGTAGAGGAGAATCAATAGGATCTTTACCATGCTCCTTCATTCCCACTGAACCCTGCCCAGGACCTCATGGTCCTAGCATAAGGAGCTTCCACAGCCTCTTCAGGCAGCCATTGTTATTACATTTATGAAAAATATTTTTATCACACAGATGAATGTCTGAATTACATATATATAATATTGCAAATATTATTTTTTGATAGAGCATGACCACACATCAGCCCAATATTTAATACCCCTGCATTTCTTGAATGTAAACTGAAGGAGAAAAGGGAATAATAATTGTATAAAAACAAAATGGCTCATTTTTAACGGTAGTTCCACTTCCAAACAGATCCTCTTCCATTATTCTGCAAATATTCACACTAGCTGGTTTATAGCCAGAGAGAAAGAAATATTCAGAACACTCAAACACGGCTAACATCTCTGTGTGTATGGGGATATATCGTATTCACGTGGCTGTTTGTGGAGGAACTGTTCAAGCAACCAGTTAAAAACAAGTTCTGAGTATTCTGAGGAATACTGGAAAACTTGAGCAATAAGGTATGCAGGTACAACAGCCTGCTTTCCAAGCAGAGCAGCAAACAATTAATGAGAAATGCATTGGGTGAAAACTCTTATCAGCCACTTCTGAAATAATTGCAAGTATGTTTGCAGAACTCCGAGCATATTCAATGACAATTTGAAAAGTGAGTATGAAGCTCAATTCATTAAATAAGTTAATTATTTCAAATAGTTCAACCTTTTCCTGTAAATCAGAATCTGAAGAAAGCAGCCATGGCTTGGGAGGCATTTCAGTACAGCATGGCTTTTTCTTTGCTGGTGAATGGCACCTTCTTGTTTACATAGGGTGTGATGGCTCTAGGACTTTTCTCTGTACAGTCCTTCCTTACTTCGTGAAGGTTTTATACTGTATGAAATGGACAATTTAAACCCACAGTAAAGCAACAACCAGGGACCTACTCCCTCTTTTGTCAATATGATGAACCAAAAGGGCTTATGTGGCTCATCTTTACTCATGAAGGACCCCAAAGAAGACTGCTGTTTGGACCACCCTGCAGCCCTGCAAGGCTGCCATGCAGTACCCTGGAGTTACCTGGTGTCTTCTTCCCACTGCACCATCGGCTGCCAGGCACTGGTGGCCATCTCCTCAGAGGGGCATTAGCAGTCATTTCCTCAGCAGAGACCTGATGGCCATCTCTTAGAGGAGCATTTCTTCAGCAGGGCAGTACCCATCTCCTCAGTAGGCCCTGGAGCCCATCTCCCCAGCAGGCCATTGGCATCCATCTCCTCAACAAGGCAGCGCCCATCTCAGGAGGGCCCTGCTGGTCATCTCCTCAGGAGGGAGCTGGCATCTATTTCCTCAGCAGGGCCCTGTTAGCCACCTCCTCAGCAGGCCCTAGCAGCCATTTTCCTATAGCGGCAGTGGCATCCATCTCCTCAACAAGACAGCGTCTATTTCCTCAGCAGGGCAGTGCCCATCTCCTCAGCGCTCGCTGGCGGCCATTTCCCCAGCAGGGCAGTGCCCATCTCCTCAGCGCTCGCTGGCGGCCATTTCCCCAGCAGGGCAGTGCCCATCTCCTCAGCGCTCGCTGGCGGCCATTTCCCCAGCAGGGCAGTGCCCATCTCCTCAGCGCTCGCTGGCGGCCATTTCCCCAGCAGGGCAGTGCCCATCTCCTCAGCGCTCGCTGGCGGCCATTTCCTCAGCAGGGCAGTGCCCATCTCCTCAGCGCCTGCTGGCGGCCATTTCCTCAGCAGGGCAGTGCCCATCTCCTCAGCGCCTGCTGGCGGCCATTTCCTCAGCAGGGCAGTGCCCATCTCCTCAGCGCTCGCTGGCGGCCATTTCCCCAGCAGGGCAGTGCCCATCTCCTCAGGGCCTGCTGGCGGCCATTTCCCCAGCAGGGCAGTGCCCATCTCCTCAGGGCCTGCTGGCGGCCATTTCCCCAGCAGGGCAGTGCCCATCTCCTCAGGGCCTGCTGGTGGCCGTTTCCCCACAGTGCCGTTAGCATCCATCTCCTCAACACGGCCGCGCCCATTTCAGCAGGGCCCTGGCAGCCACCTCTTCGGCTGGCGGCTGTTGCACCTCTTCAGCGGGGCACCAGCGCCCATTCCCTCAGCAGAGCCACCTGCCTGTAGCGCCAGGCGCCTCCCGAAAACCCCTTGGGGGGGTTTGATGGGGGACGTGTGAGGTGCGGGGCGCGTCTGCCCCCTGTGAGCCGCCAGCAGCTGGAGCAAAACTCGGGCCGGCAGCAGCGGGGCCGGGCGAGCGAGCGGCCTGGCGCTCCCCGTCAGGGGGTGCTCGAGGCTCTGCCCCCTAGGGAGGCCGCGGGGGCGGTCAGTCATAGCGCCCCTTCCCCGCGTGACGGGTGCTGAGCCCCTGGCAGTGCTCCCAGGCCCCAAGAAGCAAATAAGGCGGCAGAGGGTGCAGGCGGGCAGCTCCGGGTTAGGAAGGGCCCGGCGCACCTGGAACCATCCTCAGTGTGGAAGATGCAGCTGCGGGGGCTGTGTTAGGAGCTCAACGCAGTGCTGCTGCTGTGGTGACTAAAGGGACTGTGCTGCCTGCTCCAAGCAGGGTTCTGTCACTGCTCTCTGCCTCATAATGGTGGCATGGACTGGGGAAAAGCCCAGCAGCTGTGATGAACGTGCAAAGAAGAGGCTTTAGCACAACAGCGCTTTGTCCAACCACAGACATAAGCCTGGGCCTTGCTGCAGGCCCTTGGGCGCTGCACGGTGCTGTGCAGAGACGTGACAGCCTTGCTCAAGTCCTGCAGCATGGCGGGAGGCCTGCAGCTTTGCATCCGAACGTGGCCTTCATCCTCCATTACCCCCGTGCTGCAAGCAGTCAGCTGAAACAGGACAGGTGCTGGTGCCTCCTTGAAAGCTTGATGGCCAACACATGGCTTTCTGAGGAATGGAAAAAGATAAAGCTGAAGGTGGCCAGAAGTCTGCAGGCCAGGTAAGTCTGCTCTGGCCCTGTGGCCTCCTCAGACCCTGGGCTGGTTGTGATAGCTCCTAAGTACAAGAGAAATGACAGAAAATCATCTTACATGCAGCAGTGGGAAACAATTCTGGGAAAGAGTCCTATGAATGCACAGACCTGAGAAATTCACAGAAATTCACAAATTTGCTATTGCTTCTTAAGTTAGTAAATATCACAGTAAACAAGGTTTGCAGGCCCAGGCTCTCTGCCCCATGTTATCTCACTGGGCTCTCAAGTGCAGACAGGGTCTGGAATAACAACATTAGCAACAACTTGAAAATATCCAGGTTTTGGTAGTTCAAGCTCATGCCCAGATATCTTTGTGGGCTGGATTTTTTGGAAAACTGTAAAACTAAAGCACACCTGAACACCTATAGATTCGGGCAAGAGAGTTAGAACTGAAAATTATCTATGATTACTTGACATAACAGGCTAGCCAATACATGTCCGTACCTATTAGAGAACTCTGTAATAAACACATTTGTAATTTGAGTGATTTAAACAAGGAGAGAGTTAAGAGAATGGAAATCATGGTATTGAGTGGAAAGAAGAAGCATTTCTATTCATGAAACCTAATTTTATAGTACTTTTATTTACATCAGTGTAAGGAATATAATTTGTTTCCATTTATTGTTTAAAATCTGTTCTATCACAGACACATCAAAACAGCCAGTTAAAAGCCAGGGCAGTATAAGCAGCCGGCAAGCTTCTCTCTGCCCATGCTCCTCACCTGCATTGCTGCCTTTTATGAATTTAGACAACAGAACTTCATCTTTTCACAGCCCATTGCACTTTCTCAGCCTTTTGCACTAGCATAGGGTGTTGCAAACTCAAATGCAGTATTTTTAGGATCACGTAGATAGAAAACATAACTGAAAGCATACACCAGAATCTCCTGTGCATCTTCAGATTTTGATCCCCTGGCTCAAAAAAAGACTTTTACATTCCTTCATTGCCCAAATCCAATCTACATTACTGCACAGTGTGCCTTGAAAAACCTAGCAAGAATTGCATAGAAGGTGGGTGTTTGTAACATTTACTAGTTAACAGGAAATAATTTACTTCTAAATGGTTTCTGGTGATATGTGTTAGATTGCTGCTATGTGCTGTCTGTTGTGGGTTCATGTGCCATATAATCCATGTGCTTTACAACCTATACAAGATTAATCATAAACCCAAGCTATAACTAAATCACAATCAAGGTAAAAAATCTACTTTTATGGTTGCCTATTTTTTTATTACCTACAGATTTTATAGTAACTGTTGAGTCTAAGGTATAAAATGTAATTTATGTATGTTAAAAAAGTTTAAATGCTGTCTGGAAAAACATTGCAGTCAGGAGAACAGGTACAGTAAATGCAAGGAGGAATATTATGAAGTAGGCATCAGTGTATTGGCAACATTACTCAAGGTGGAAGATGAGTTGAGAGTATATTTCTCAGGACTGAGACAAAATGCACAGATATAGCTGTGTGTTCTTTCCTACAATACAGGAGAAGGGTCTGAAAACATGTTTGCTTTCTTTAAAGAGTATCCCTACCTCCAATGACAGTTTTTTTGATAGGTTAAATTTACAATACTGTCATCCCAGGAAAACTGTAAGATTACTGAAGTTATCAAAATCACAGCATAAAAAACACAAGACTGGAAATTGAGCAGTGAGCAGATGCTGCAGTTTACTTTCAGCCTATTTGGAACTATTTGCATTTTTTTTCCTATAAAAAACACTGACTTTTAGTGCATAAGTATAGGTGCAATGATAAACATGCTGCAAGGCTTTCTGCAAAACTAGAGGAAACCAGAGCTGCCAGTCCTGATATTTCTGATTACAGCTTCTTAGTCATTTCTTCATTATATAAAAAAAGCAAAGCTGAAAATTAGCTTTTAAAAATCATACCTTGGTCTCTTGTATGCTTGGAGTAAATGGCCCTTGGCTGTTGTTTAGATTGTTGGTCACACCTGTTGTAATGTCAACATATCACAAATGTTTTTTTCTACACAAACCTTTCAAGAAAAACAAAGTAAGATCCAAAATTTTACAAGCAGATGACAGATTCTGGAAAATGTCAAGTGGTCATCGTTTAAAAAAAGGAGTGTAGTATAGAAATGAAGCAGTGTTTCCAGTAATATCTTTGAAGGTGGATACAGAAAATCTCTTTAATAATCCCTCCAGTATCCATCCTTTCTTTGCTAACTAAGTATTTTTGTATTCAATTGATTCCACCTCCACATGATGAGTTGGATGTTCCTGTTCCTCTGTGGTTATCACTAAGAGATTTGATTCTGGGCAAGCTGACAGAAATGCACCATGGCAGCAGCATCTTCAAATTATGAACGGTACAGGATTTCTGTGTAAACATCAATTTTTCCAGATTGCTACTGCCTGAAAGCTTTAGAAGCTATGCTCACAACTTGTGTCTACGATAATAAATCTTGGGAATGTTTACCAGCAAAAATGTAGCTAGCACCACCGCTGGTTTTAATAGCTCTGGTTTTGACAGGGCAGGCCAGAACCAAGGCTTGACAACATGCATAATGCTTGGGTGTTGGCAACTGTCCACCTTATTACTGACACCTTACATCCTTAGGTCATCCTTGAGTATACCAGTACTCCTGCAGAAGTCTTTCTGAGCACTGGAGATACTGTGCTACTGTTGGAAAATAGGCACTAAGAAGCCTGCATTAAGACTGTCAAACTGGCAATCCAGCTCCATCTGGATCCTGAATGATTTTCCATCATCATATAACAGTATAAGGTTCATTTGCCATCTGGCTCGTGAATCAACTGCTGTCATACAAGCAGCACCCAGCTGGTTCAGGGTCAAGATTAATTTGTTATTTGGGGTATCTCCATTTTTAGGTGCCCAGCTTGAGTAATTTTCCTTGCTGACAGCTTATCAAAAAGGGTCACAAGCACTTCTTGTTACTGGAATACTGGGAAGCGTTAGCAAACCCTCTAATGGTATTCACTGGGATCAGTGTTGCAGCAACAATCAGGAAAGAGCTGGAGCAGGTACTGTTACAGGAGCTAGGCCTAGGGTGTCTGCATAAAGTTAGTTCATGTGCTTAGTTGGATCTCAAGCACCTCTGTGTTTTTCTTCCTGGTTTTGGATGGTGGCATTAGGATCAAGTAATACTAAACTGAAAAACAGGACCGCCTTAAAATGCATTACATTTGGGTCCCAAATGTTCAAGTACTGAAAACTAATAATTGGTTTTGAAAATTTTTACCTATCTGCTTTAATATTCTGGCCATCATCTAATCTTTTCACAGTATCAGTCATTTATCCTTTTCCCTGAGCTTTCCTCTGTACACATAGGGTTCAAAGATATAATGAAGGTGACTCATTCGATGAGACTCTCCTTGCCCAAAGGAAACTGTGAGGTGGAGCAGTACTTTGCCGTAAGCACTCCAGGAACAAGCACAAGTGCTAAAAGAGCCATTGGTTGTGGAGCTCTCCAGCTACTGGAACACTTCATTTCTCATTTTTCATTCTTATTTCCTTTAAAGCCATTTATAATAGAGCTACAGCCTGAAGTGGAAGAACTCACCTTCGCTGTAAAGCTTCATTGCGAGGCAGCAAATTGTACTGTATCAGAATATCCACCTTATCTAAGATTCATGGAATGAATTATACATATTACATTGCCTTAAAAGTGAAACCTGGTGAAGTATTACTGTAATTTAAAAATCTAAGTGGATTTGTACAGTGAGATTTAAAACTTAAACCTGTTTAAATATTGAGCTGATTGGGAAAATATTTTTGAGAAATGGAATTCAATAGGAAAAGATTCTCCATTCAGAGAAACGACAGCCCCAAACTAATTTTATCATAAGAACGAACCATAAAGAAAGATGTTCGCTGGGCTGCTTCCTTCTAGGAAGGCACATAAAATGACAGTCACCTGAATGTTAATATCCCTTAGTGGGAATTTATGCTGAATTAGGAATCCAAGGAAATGCAAGGTAATTTACTTTGCAGGATGATAACAGAGACATTCTGTGCAATATGGGTTGTGCTAACTTTATTTTATTGATTTATTTTGATCTAATAAAAGCAAACAATTACTATTGGTAGCTGATGCATGCCTTTTTGTATGTATTTTTAAAAGCACAAACCGCAGTGGTGACCAGCTCTCAGCCTCCCAGTTAGTGATGCCTGTCCTCAGGTGAAGTGGTATTTTAGCCCACATCCTCCAGCAGTCATTACCTCTTGTCAAAGCAAAAGGGATGTCTCCATGAGAAAAATGTATCAGATTCTATCTTTGGTCTACTAATAAGGTGATCATAACAAGGAGCAAACTAGCAAGATGATTTTTTGTCTTATTAACACAGTGCTGCCAGAGCCTCATTTTACCTTTTCCTGAGTGAGTGTTGCAGGATTTTATGAGTACCATTTCCCTGCCTAAAAATGATGACTATCTTGCTCTTTACATACCAACATTATTTGCCCCTGATAAGGATGGTGGTAAAATGTTTTAGCTAGCGGAACAGGGAGATTTGCCCAAACACTGTCTCAAAAATGCACTTGTATTAGTGAGATCATTCTGAAACTGATCTGATACCAGCCATCGTTTTTAATCTCAGCATTACTTGGTATGCTTCATACGCCATGTGTCCTCTAAACAAATATGCAATAAAGCAGGCTGGTGAAGTTAACCAGACAGATGGCTGAAATCCTACATGTGAGATGGATTGGTAAATGGATAGGTAAGGACACGGATGGGTGTTTCAAAAGGCAGAGGAAAGGGTAGTTGATTACAAGGCTAGATAGAAAATGGAAGGTATTATAAAAAGAAATATGGGATAATATAAACAGAGCCCCTAATCCAGTTGACTGTAAATCCCTTTTTCTTAATTGGTTTAGAAACTGTGGGCTGTAATGTGAGACAGAGGGCTCTCAGCTGCTTTTCTTCTTTGCTGCCTAGAATTACATTAAGAGGAAAACAATAGCAGAGCTGACAGCTCCTTGTCTGTAGGGGCACTCGGAGCTAATCTGCTATTGAGACTAATACAATTATATGGGATTATAGGATTGCCACTGATACACAGATTAGGGAACTCCCAGAGGGAGTTGCATCTTGGGGTATTACACAGGGGGAAAATATATAAGGGTCCCAATTATTCAGAAGTCTAAAGAGAAAGCTGCAAAGACACTTTGGGATTTTTTGTTTCCCTGTCTCTTAAAAAATAACACTTGCACACATACACAAACATTTCCGCCCAGCAGAAGGAGAATAATGCAAGGGACTTTAATATATATTGTTTACTCCATACACAATGCTCCAGTGTTGTCCTGAGCAATCTGAGGTCAGAGAGAAAAATACTTATATTATATTGCTTTCCTGCAAGGGTGCCACCTTGATGCAGTAATTTGAAATGGAGGCAGAACCTAGACTTACGTTTCGTATAGCAGCTGACTGCCCTCGCTTTCTCCCTCCCTGTGCATACACAACATATAAAGACAGTGGCCCCAAAATGGAATGATGTAAAAATCTCTTGGGTGGGTTTTGAATACCCAAAAATACTGCGGTTGTGAGCCCTGTCCTTACCTCCTTTTACAGATTTACTCTGTGCTCCCAGAATGAGCACAGAGCTGTGTAACAGAGCCTGCTATGGATGTGTGTGCTGTAGACATTGAGCTGACACGTCTGCTACCACAGCTTCTGGGCAGCACAGCTTCTGGTACCTCAAGCCTTTAGTGAATTATACTCTTAGCAGCACCATAAGATGTGTAAATGCCAATGTCCTCATTTTAAAGCTTATTAACCAACTCAGCCCAAGTAACGTAAAAAGTGTGTGTTAGTGTAGCTCATCAACTGTAGCTATCCCAAGTCTCAGGTTACGGGGCTGTCTTTCACATACAACCCTTTAAGTTCAGATATTTCATACATGTTCTTTTTCCCTAGCCAGTTAGGAGCAAAATGTAAGGATGCGGTTCCCATTAGTCCTTTTCCCAAATCCAGGTCAAACAGCTGCTGTGCTGCTTAACAGCATTTGCTCATATGACAATAGCAAGTAGAGACCTTCAGCAAAGCTTCCCACCTCCTAGTCTAAGTTCGTTCCAGCCATCTAATAAGAGAGATTCTCAGCTCCCGAAATCTTGAGTGAGAAGAAAAACAGAAATGTGGAAATGAACTATGATTATCTCATAGCAGTGATTCATGACAAAGTGAGGAATAAAATTTGATGGACAGCAAAGCCCAGTACTTGCTGGACCACGCTGCTGTAATTCAGATCTGGCAGTTATTAATTGCAGTGGAGGAGAGGGCTGTTTTCTCACTCTAAACTTAAAAGGATTTTTCCATGCATCCAGGACCATACTGTAAGCGAATATTTTCTTTTTTTTTTTTCTTCCATTTAGACAAGTGTGTTTTATATAATACTAGACAATAATTCCCTAAAAAACACATTCTTTAAACCCTGACCTGGAGGACCTTTGACCTTCAAGGTGCATGAGCAAGAGTTAAACATGGGCCAAAGCATCCTTAGGAACTCGTCCTTCATTTTCTTTCAGACAGACTGTAAAACAAAGTAGCCTTAAGGTCTTGAACCTACATCTGGCACTACCCAAGTGCCAAGATGGGTTTGAGATTAAAGGAGTCGGGTGGTTTTTTGGCCTCCACCTTCATCCGTCTTTTGAATTTGATTAGACCATGCATTCTGGTCTTGCTCGGAGGTGCCTGTGGACTGGTTTCAGGAAGTGGCCTTCCATTGTCTGGTGTCATCCTTTAACACAAAAAAGCCAGATTCTCCATCAGGACCAAAAGGCACATGGTGAGCACTGCATTATGCACGGCTCTGGAGTCTTTGCAGCCCTGAGCACTGCTTGTGGGACAGACCTGAAGTACTTTGCTAGAGGGAACATGCTGCTTGCCAGTTTTTGTAGTCATCTGAGAAACGTCCAGCTCCTGCAAACAGTGGGAAGAGCAGTCAGGAGATGGTTCTGAGAAGCAGCACAGAGATGGAGGAGGAAGCAAGACAAATTCCTCGAAGTGAATTTAATTCTAATCATGCCCCCTGTGTGAATAAATCAAAGGCTCTGTGCATCCCATAGACCTCCCATGTTCACAGGAGGCTGGCAAGAAGATGAAAAGTTGGCTTTTCTGCAGTGATTTTGTTATTTGTTAGTTGATCACCTCACTATTGACTTGACTTAGAAGGAAAACTGCTTCCTCCTGCCAGAGCGCTGTGGTTGGACCCAATTACTGCTCCATCCTCTATTTTCTTTTTTTTTTTTTTTTTTCCCTTTAAGAGGGCCTTTCCCTCTGATCTGCATTTATCTCTTAATAACAACTTCCAGCCACTAAAATTAACCAGTTCCTGCTGAGGCTAATACCGCATTGTGGAGCTGGAGAATTAACACCTTAAAATACTGACTGCAGAGGGAATTTTGGCTCAAACACAGGTCAGGTTCCTGCACATTCAGAAAAAGATTTTATGTCCATCATCTTGTCTTTTCTTTTTTTGATAGCTACACTAATTGATTCAGTACAAAATACTACCTCTCACTATACATCCTAGCTTGCAACACCAGTATATTCATAAAATTTATTTCCTTTTTAGCAGCCAGAGTTATAATTTATTCATATTTATAGGAAGAAAGAGCTCTATAGGAAGAAGAGATAGGCCACCCAAGGTCGTTCAGCAGACTACAAGTCTGTGCCCCAAAATTATATGAAATAGAGATTAGCTTCAGTCTTTTTTGTTGTTGTTTTGAGTACTGAATTTTAAAAAGGGTTCTGAGGGGGTGAAAACAGAGAACATGAGGCTGCCTCCCCCCCCAGACATGTAACCTAACTTAAAGGGGAGAGCTTTGGGGTGAAACTGTCTGAATCTATGCATGCAAGTTTGTGTGTGTGTGTGTGTGTGTGTGTGTGTGTGAGCGATGGATACGGATTCCCATCTGGCTGGGTGCTGGGGACAGAGAGCCGCAGGTGCAGCAGGGAATGTGAAAGGCAGATAATGTGCAGTACGCAACAGGAGCGCTGCATAAAGCACTTTAAAGCGGGGCGAGTGACACAGTGACTTGTTTTTATGGGTGAGAAGCATCTTGTTAGGGTCTGAAGTGGATGAGAAGACAATAGAGCTTACTGAGGAATTCTTGTGAGAGAGAGTGGAAGGAGAGGACTAGGGGAAAGTGAGCAGAAAGTCTCAAGTCAGATTATCCCGAGTTTATTCTCAGTCAGCAGTTGGGTGTTTTCAGTTGGTGTGCAGGGAGCTCAAATACAGCAGCAAGCATCCTTTACAGCACACCCACGCATCACCTGCAGTCAGTGATTCCACGTGTCCACAGCTTGGCCTGGGCACACCGGTGGGATCTGCCACAAAGCTGAACACACCTGCGTGTACAGGACTATGCGTGGGATTCAGAAATAAATGAGTTTGAAGTAGTACAGGGCAGATTAGATTACTGTATACCTAAGCAAGAGATTGGGGATGCTATACAGTATGCTATGGAGGGAAGTTGCTTCAATGGCATTTCTGTCCGAGTGCTTTGCACTGCAATTGTACAGCTCCTAATTGCAGTGCAAATGAAGCAATCACTTGTACGTGGAAGGAATCAGCAGCTACATTTGTTCACAGGTACAAACAGGTTTCTCAGAGGGTTAAGTACAATAGCCAACTGCCAGCACAAATATTTGTTGTGGTTTTAGTTTACATATTTATGTGGGGATCGAAAAAGTGAAAATGATGAATTATTGTTCAGTCATTACTGAAGAAATATATCTACAATCCAAGAGTGGGCAAAAATACCGCTTCGCTGCCACGTTTATATACACAGCTTTAATCTTGGTTATATATGAGAGGAGCTGAATGTTTATGGTTATCTAACCAGGGGACTATAAACTTGGAGCATAAATGACAAAACATACAAGAAGAATGTAGTTCAAATGAGTACAGAGGGTCAATCAGAATTAAGAGAAAGGAGAGAAGAGAAACTGTTTTAATTTAAACAGCATTAGGGGCTAGCTATTCAAAATGTTATTTCCCTGGTGCTTGATGAAAAACTGCCTTTTAGCCACGCAAGGCTGTTTCTCATAATCACAAAAGATGTTAGCATGTGCATAGAATTATAATGAAAATTCACTAGGACCAAGAAGCAAATTATAATTTTGGGGTGTTTCTACTGTGGGGTGCTCAGTTTAAGACTCAAAAAGGGCTCAGAAGTCTCTCTTTGAGTACCTCTTCAAGTGTCTCTTAATTGAAAAGTTGAATGTTGAGAACCAGAGACCCTCAACATCATTAATCTTGATAACCTTGTCCTGTAACAAGAGAGAAGAACACAGATTTTTCTATATATAACTCTCAGAGAATGCTTTGGGATCTTAAACACTGAAATGTATTAAGGAATGCTCTTGAAATATTTTACAAAATATGTCTGTTGCATCAGCACAGATGGGTACGTTTTGAAATTCAGCAACCATATGGAGATGCCCAGCACCACAACACAGCAGTTCAGGGCAGGAAGTAGAGGCTGTTGTAAGCAAGTAAAACTGAGGGGGTGAGGTTTGGTTGGCAGAAAGTAATATTCAGAATTGCAGCCTGGTTACATCCTAGTGCCACATCATCTTATTTGTATTTCCAGATCGTTCCTTTAAGGATTCTGCCCCACGACACAGACAGACCACCTAATGGTCTCTAGGCCTACTCTTCCCCTTCTGTCATCCCTTAGCCTTCTAGTAAAGCCACGTTACAGCTCTTCTCTTGATCCCGTCAACTTCTCCTCCCAACTCAGAGTTAGGAAACTGCCCCAGCAGTCTCACTGTGGGAATCAAGGTTTCAGCCAAGTGCATGGAAGCAGTGTGGGGTGAGCACACCCAAAAGCACAAACTGACCTCTATCTCATGCACTTTTGGCTTCGTGATATTTAAGTCGCTTCCGTGATGACACCATTGGTACCAGAGTTTTGATGTTACAGATGTAAAAAGAGGTCTGAATTCCATCACAAAAGCAAAGATCCCACCCAAGATAGAAGCAGAAGACTAAGCTGGAGAGCTTTGCCAGCCTTCATCTCAGTGACTGTGCAAGCCGTGGCCATGAATGATTGAGTAGGCCTCTGCCTCAGAACTTCTCTTCAAGCACTCAGAAGTGGAGACATGCCAGTGTGTTGCGCCCATATTTACCCTGGCATACACCACGTCCTTCACATTGCCCAAGAGAGGGACAGAAAGAGGTAGAGAAGGAAATTTTCTATCACCTACCCACCCAACAGCTGGGGCAACGAACACATCAGGGAATACGCAATCTATGTGTGTCTCAAGATCATGATTTGTTTTAGTGAGGTACAGCAATAAATGTGTTAAAAACAAAGCATGTTCACATTTTATAATTGCATGCTTTTAAACAATATTAACAAGATTAATTCAGACCCTTTACAACACAGAATGAAAGAGTATTTAGAAACTTCTAAAGCCGCACACTGTGAACCTAACAGTCTGTAACTGCTTCGTTAAACTATAAAACTTTTCAAGCTAACATAATGGATTCATGGATAGCAAGGTCTGGAGGGATGGATCATTATGCTCATAAACTCTGACCTCCTGCATACGACACAGTCCAGAGCATATCACCCAGTGATACCACCATCAAGCCCAATAATTTATAGCTGAACCATGCCATCTCTTTTAGAAGGAAGGACATCCAATCTTGATTTAAAGACTGTAGGCGATTAATTTACCACATCCCTTTACCATCTGTTCCAGTGGTTAATTATCTTCAGTTAAATGTGTATCCTATTTGCAGTCTGATCTTTTCGGCTTTAGACTTTTATCTGCCTCTCTGTGTGGACATGATGGCTCATAATGCTTTGATATTTCCCATGCACTAGGACTGAAATGTGATGCCTGGACTGGAAATTTCAGGTTTGGAGTTTTGTTTTGGTTTCTCTTGTTGAAGCCTTAACACAAAGACTTTTAAGGCATTGGCACAACACACTGTAATATTTCATTTTGGAGCAATTTCAATGACTCAGTGTTAATGGCATATAGTATTCCAGATTTTGAGGAGTAAAAATATTATGTGCACTTCATCTGTTTGTTTAAAGTGGTTTTTCCTAATGACGGCTGTACTGTGCTGAAGTGTGGAAGCAGGAGTTTGATGTAGTGGCAAGAATAAGGAGTGCTGAGAGTTTTAATTCTTCTGCCATGGTCCCAGTTCTGCCACTGCATTTTGATTTGTGAGGCCCATGAAATCACCTCACTCCATCGTAAACAATTATGGAGGCTGGGTCACAAAGTGCACTGAGATTTTTGGAGCTGGGCTGGCTGAATGACATAAAAAAACAGCGCCAGCTTGATTTTGTGTATCTTTGAAAACTTAATAACTTCAATTAAAGTGATTTCAAAATCACTTCAAAATTGAGTTTTATAGGCAGAAAGTCTGTCACACCATCCTGAAAAGTATTTTATCTACCAACATTTACATACAGACTTACATCTCTCTTCTACCAGCTATGTGCAGATGTAAAATCTAATTTTGGTGCTTGCATTGTTTTATTGCTTAACCTCAGTTACTGTTATTGCCATGTCCTCTTTATAACCTTGTTCTATATCCCATTTATTGGAGTAGTCCCACTGTCTATCAAGGCCAGAATTCCATTCAGTCTGTGGTGTTGCACTTTTTCTGTTTTTCCTTCAAATGCTTTTTCCTTCAAATGCTTCAAATTTTCTAGCTGAATAGAACCCAAGTTCCTGGAGGATGACCATTTCAAATTACTCTTTCTCAGAAATACTGTTACCTCTGTGAAGTGCATTTCTAAGGCCTAAGTCTGTGTTTCTGACAATACAGAATTTAACCTCTTTCCTCTCTCCAAGGAATTAAATAAGGCTCTGTCAGGTTACTGACTTCCTAGCAGATATGATCATCTGAATGCAGACAGTTCCTCAAATACCTGGTATTTTCTTTGACTAAATCTCTTTCTTCCCTGTGCCACTAAAGTCTTCAGATTTATCAACAGTCTTCATCTTTCTTGGTAAAGAAACCCAGCATTCCTCATTCTGCATCTCACTTGCTTCCCTTGAGCCTCACAGAAGTAGTCTTACGTGCAGAGTAGAAAGCCTAGAGGTAAGAAAAAAACACACCCATGAAGCTGTCCAGCCTCGTCCTAGCCCGGCCACTCTGCCAGCTGGCACACGGGCTTCCCTGCAGGAATTCCCCAGCTGCCCTTTGCCACCCATCAACAAAGACAGGGCTCTGTATGGGGATACTACCTACATGACTGGAAATTTAGTGCTTAGGACCTATTTTGCACTAAGTCCCCTACTTGAGGGACAGTGTGTGCTTCTGTGTGAGGTCTCAGCCCTCGTCTCATTGCACGCACTGGTGCAGCTTTGCTCGTGCCGTTCAAATACACACTCTTGCTTACTGCCCCATAACTTCTGGGTACTGGTACGGGCATGGTGACAGGATCAGCAGTGCTGTGATAATGAAGGCTCTGTTCCTGTCTCCGAAGAGACCGCCAGGATGCACAAGGAAGGCCCAGTGCCTGCTTCCACTGCCAGACGGTGCTATGCTGTCCCTTCTGTTCGTGAAGCAATTAACACTGAATTCTGGCAGGCTACCGTAGGCAGCCAGAAACCAGAACACAGGGAGTTAATTCCCTGCTAATCCTCCTCTCTTTCAACAATCATGGAATGCTCCTAGATCTCCTTCAATCAGGAGCCCTAATTAAGAGAATCCTTTCCCGTGTCTAATTAAAACCTAAGAGCCAAAGACCAATCAGGTAGCTTTAGAGAGGTGCTCCCAAGCTGACAGAAGGAAATGTTTGATAGAAGAGAAGCTTCAAACAACCACCAAATTATTACAGCAGTGTAAATGCAAATGGAGACATTTCAAGGAAGTCCACCAAATTCTTCTTGATTTTAATTCTCTTCTCCTTTGAACTAGTGTAGTCTCAAGTTTTGTTTCCCTGCCCTCAGCTTTTTTTCAAAGCTGCTGGCATATTCCTGGTACCAGCCATATTATCTTAATCAAGATAACTGGAGACAGTGGCCACACAGAGCTACGTAGGTTATCTCATATGGAGACAGATTTGCTAAGTTATGAAATAAGTAAGAGATGTAACTATTAAGATTTTTTTTCTCCCTTCTACCTCTGCTTTACTCTTGGTGGATAATGTATTCCCAAGATACATCAGGCATTGTGATCCTCAGCAATATTTGTGCTTACACTGTTCAGACAATAACAAAAGGTGAAAAATGCTGTTTATCTAGCTACACAAAACACGATGTGAAAAAGCACTCCTCCTGAAAGATCTGTTTACTCAACTGACATCGGCAACTGCTAGCTCAGATGCATTTGAGAGTGCGAGAAACCTAAGGCTAGGAAAGTGCAATGCAAATGTGACAGGGAGTGATGCTGCAAAGCAGGAGTGTCTGCAGCACGAGTTAAGGAAAAATGAAGTACTTTTGAAGCAGAAGTGCTGGAGTGGTCAGCAAGGGCAGTCCTGAGCTGTGCGGGTGTACAGCCAGCCGAGCAACCCTTTTAAGTCTGCACCCACAGCAGCAGGCCTGGCCCAGGACGCAAAGCAATGGTCCTCTTATCAGAGAGGAACAGAAGTAGCTCAAAAATGCTGCAGTATTTCTGTCTTGCATTGAATTGTGCCAGGCACACAAAAGTCAGGCCAAGATATCTGGCCCTTGTGCTGCACTCAAAACAAAATTTCTTTTGATCCATATTAAATCTGTGCCTTTTGATTTCATCAAGAGCTGACTTGCATTTAGGCCATGGGACAGAATGGAATTCATTATCTTGTGTCTCTTATCTTTTCTATTACTTTGCACTTTTCAAATTAAGTCATCATACTCTTTTTTAACTTCATCTGGCATACAGTCTCTCATTCCTCCATGCTGTGTCTAGTAGTTTTCTTAGGCTCTTGTCTGGCATGCTCTCTGCAATGGCCATTTAGAAATGAAGCAACCAAGACTGAATGCCGTAGGTTAGTTGGAGCTGTAACACCAATCGATGTAATCCTACTTCAATACGTTCTGTATTCTCCTTCTTCCCTCTTTCATACAATCTGACATTTTTGCTGTTTCTCTTTTAGCACCTCTGCACATTGCAATGATGTCTTCATTGAAATCTCTTATTTTTTTCCCCAGAGGGTTTGCAGCCAAGGGTGTAGTTTAAGTAGTTCTTTCCAAAGTGCATTGTTTTGCACATCTCAGTGCTAAGTCCTCTGACCTCATATCAGCAAATTACCCTGAAACATGGTACTTTCAAGAGCTCTCTGGTAGCTTTCTCCTACTTCTTATTTCCTTCCCTTTTCCCCCACATTTAGCAAAATGTGGTATCAGTCATTTCTCTATCACAGGATTGCCACTCCCTCCCTCAGTCCCGGCTTACAGCCAGGCTGTACTAGCAAGAGGTCAGCTGGAACTGTTCCGGGGCAGGGTGGTGAGAAATAGCAGAGAGCTAAAATCAGGGACTTAAGGGAAAAGGGCAGTTGTAAGGTAAACAAGAACAAACTGAAGGGAGTCAAGATAACAGATAAAATAGTTAGAAAGGCAAAAAAGGGTAGGTGGGTGGGTAGGTAGGTAGGTAGGTAGGTAGGACAAGCAGTAACGGCTCAAAAAACATTGTCTAACAGTAGGAATGGTGCAGCAGAAATGGTGCAGATGGGGTGAATGCAGGGGTCCGGGAGTCTCTGTCGTGCTTCAGTAGGAGGCAGGGCAGGTGAGGCTTGGTGGACCCAGCGCTGGCTGTGAGTTCTCAAGAGCTCTTCCCCACTGTGTTTCTGGGATTCTGTTACAGACGGCTCCATGGCATGTGCTCAGCAGCGTTTCACCTTGTTCTCAGCTGATGTAACCTAGAGTCCAGGCCTTACATGGGGTCTTACAGTTGCTGACAATAAATCACTGGCAAACAACTGCAGAAAGCAATAATGGAACAAATGGGGAAAAAAAAAAAAACACCTTGATGTGGCTCCTGGGTGCCCCACCAAATGAGTACAAAAAGATGTGTGTGTCACAGTGGCAGCAGTAATCTACGGCTCCAGTAGAGCATGCATTGTCCCAGGGAGGGTTGTTTCTAACTCTTGTTCACCTGCTCGGTGACACTAATGAATCTCTTCCTTTCCCTGTCCTCTGCCAACCCCTGTTTGCATTGCAGGGTGAGGACAGTCTTGCTAGATGTCTCTGCGGCACTAACTGTAACAAGGACTCTATCTCAGCTCGCTCTGCTAAGTGTTACCATAACACAATTAACAGGCAGGAATAGAAGGTACTAACACCAGGAATTATTCCTGACTGTCAAAAGGAACAACAGAACGTTACCTCTGCATCACAGCAGCATCTTCAAGTATAGTCGTATCTTTAAGTGTCTTTGCCACTGTGAAATAACTCATGCTTTGGAATAAATGTGTGTACACATTACATATCATATGTTATATATGATTTATTTATGCATAAAGACATCTATGAAGTGTGTATATATAAGTAAAAATAAAGGTCTTCTGAGGGGAAAAGCATAGTCAGTGAAGTAACTGGCAATGGAAACAATAACTATCATTAGGCTTAATGATTTAGGCTGAGATGCTTAAGCAAGCTTTCCTTTGGGAAACCAAAGCCCTGGAAGCAGACAAATCCTGCACAATCCTGCTTTTAACCATCATTCAGTAGAATCATAGAATGGCTCAGGTTGGAAGGGACCTTAAAGATCACCTAACTCCAACCCCCCTGCTGTAGGCAGGGACACCAGGCTGGTGCTGCCAGGAGCTGTTCGATATAGGGCAGACAGCTGTGGTGTAGAAATGAGGAAAGCTCTTCTAAATCTGCAGCTAAGCCTGTATCGTGGTGTATCAGCCACTACCTTTAAACATGCAGTGCAGGAAGTGATAAAACCTTGCTTCAGTGCCCATAAAAGAAATTTAATAAATGCTTTAGAAGCAATTTGTCTGTTGCCCAGCTTCAAGGCCTCTCTAATTCCTTATGCCCAGCCACCTGCCCGCTGTCTCCACCTCACAGGCCCGTACCACCCCCTTGCCTGGAAAGCGCAGATCGCTCTGCAGTTGTGGGCTCTGCTGAGCCCCTGCAAGAGCCACACAGGTGTGTTACCATCTATCAGCTATTCCAGAGTAAGCGCCTGTCTGCAAGATCTTATCGCTTGGTAATTGTAGTGTCATTTGAGGTCACATACTCTGCTCTGAAAGAAGAGTAAATTACCTCAGCCGAACCATAAGGGAACAAGACATTGCCGGAGAGCAGTTACGTGGAGCAGCTGACCTGAGGTAATCCGATGCAATGAAAGCACTGAGACCAAGGAACCTGTTGCTAGAGAGACCCTGTGAATGTAGATGCTGAGCAAACTAGCATAGAGCTAGTGGAAGCAAAAACATTGTTAATTGAAAATAATCACGACCAAATACATGCTTGAGCTCCAAAGCTTCTGGCGATCTATTAGTCTTGCAAGCTCTTAAAGGTGTGTAGATCCTGACTACAGGCCCCCATGAAGGACTTCACCTTCAGCTCCTCACAGGAAGGTGGAAAAGCAGCTTTGACGGCACAAAAGAAAATATGCTAATCACTGCGCAGAGTTTCTTTTCTAATAATTCCTGTTTTACTGCAGAATCCTAGCTCAAATCCCACTAATTTGAGATTCTTTGAGTACTTGCTACAATATTCCTGACAGCGACAGCAAAGCCACCCTATAGGAGTGTAATTTAGGAGATTGGGCAGCTACACGTTCTTTCTCATAAGATTACAAACTGGGGAAAAAATGATAATACAGCACACTTTGTTTACTGCCTGCTCCCCTCTCCTCTAAAAACAACCAAAAGAAAAGTATCGCATGGAGGATAACGCATTTAATGAGACAGAAGCAATTCCTTTAGTGCTGAGTTCAATTAACAATAAACACACACAGGCAGCTCCTGCTGTGCAAAAGCTTATCCAAAAATATGGATGTCTCAGAGTTTTCTTGACAGACAAACCAGACTCACTGACTATTATTCGTAGCCCACACATTCTTCTGTCATGCTTAGGAAGACTGCTTGATAGTTATTCACAGTGGTGTCCTGATACGCTCTTTGCTATATGATGGTATACTTGGGAGTACAACTAATAATTTGAATTGTTTGCCTGTGGTATTGTAGGTCATTCAGGTTTTGCAGTGCTTAAGTCTACACAGATTGCTCTGGAGATGACAAAGAATTGGCCTCTGTTTATTCACGTACAGACAAAATCCCTTTGAAAGAAGTGAGACTCTGAGTTGGGAAGTGCCTTGCCAACTCCCAAGACTCCCAAGAAGACAGATCGTCTCACATATTGATACAACATCACAATGCAAATATCATATTGCAGTGTCGGGACAACACGCAACAAGTGTTTTGTGGTGCTCTCAGAATCCATTTGATGTGATCCATCCCTCCTCTCATTCCTTCTGTCTGTGTGCAGAAAATGTGGTTTGTTTCTTCTCTCTTGCTGGATGCTTGGAAAAATAAGAGATGAAGGTTTGAAAAACATGCTGCATACCAGGCACATTAGCTGCCCTCAAGAGCCACAAATAGCCCTATTATTCTTCCAGAATATTTATATTACAGTAGCGCCTAGAGGCTCCAGCTAACAGCATGGCTGTACAAAACTAGGCTGTGTGCCAGCCACAGTATGAAATGCATGTTAACACACAGCCCACTCTCCAATGAGCTTGGGATCCTCACTGCAACCACAGAAGTACAGGTGTTTTTTTTCCCTCATGTGTTTCTGTGAGACAGGGAGTTTCCAGGTATCTGCAGCTCGCTCACTGCAGCCAAAACTCTGGAGAATTCTGATAGGGAATGGGTGCAAAAAACTCTTATGCGAGGAGAAGCTGGTATTTATTTACAAAATCTTTAGGTTGATTTTACCCACTTTAATAGATTTCATTCAGTCATACTCTGTGTTATATTTAAATACATACTTATATATATAGATATTATTTTCAAGAAGCAGGTTGTTTTGATAATTAGTTCCAGGTCATGGTGGAAGCGGACAGCATGTTTACAATATATGCTAAAATGATTGTGTGTTTCAAGCTAAGGTATAAGTAAGAAGTCAGTCCGTTTTCTGCTACAGAAAAGATTACGTATGCAAGTTTGATTGATTTGTAGGAGCAAACCCACCTCTCAGTAGTTTGAAGAATCTCTTCAAGTGGTAGAGGAAGAATCTGGACTGCAAAGTGCAGTGTTGCTGAAGTGTTACAATAAAGGCTACTTGCTTCAGTTGCTATGCCATCCTTTTCATAAGAAAAAGCATGTCAGCTGAACAGCAGCTTGCTTACATTACATTCCTCACAAGGTACCCTGCCAGGAGTAACAACCTCCCCATATACTACAGGGGCTAAAGGTCTCAGGATTAGAGTGAACAAGGTCAATGTTAATTGATGCTCTAACTAATCACAGGGTAAGTGCTTCCAGCCACAGGCAGTCTCCAATATTGGCTTAATCTGCCATATATATGGTCTAGAGCTGCTGTGATTGTAGTAATTTTAAAGGAGTGTATGTGTATATACAGATTTGTTACATATAATAGCGAACCCAGTATTAAACTTTCAAGAAGTCAGGCATGTGTATGAGGACTGATCCGCAGTGCTGGGTAACTCCATTAATTTGTTTGTGCAGACAAGCACCGAAGTACCCCTAGCTCCCCAACGTTGGCTAGAGTTTGGGACCCACTCAGCTCCCGGACAAGTGCAGCACTACAACAGGGTGGCGCCCAAAAGCAGTGACTACCATTTTGCTATAGGGTACACAGAAAACAGCATCCGTAACTCATGGCCCTTCTCTTCCTTGGCAATGTGTTGGGCCAAAGTTAGCGTAAGTTCTGGAACAAGACCAGAAGAAGAAAAACAAAACCAAAATCCCAAAGCAAACAATAAGAAAAGAGTCTACAAGGAAGAGCAACAAGAAAAGTGAAACCCTTTAGCTGCCATGTTCTAGACATCTCTTTTGATCTCTGTATCTCCCATTTCTGATCTGACAAGTATTACAAATGCCAAGCCTACACCCCTCTTCCTTCCAGTGATTAATGTGCTATGGTCTTTCTGAAAGCTTAAAGAGCTCTCCCTCCGGGCCACAACATTTGATAAAGAAATGAAGCCTGATGATTAATAATTCCCCGGGCTGAGTTTTTGTTTAATAACTATTCTGTCAGTGATAGATCTAAAGGGCGAGGGTGTGGATGTGCGTGCATGCGGAGGGAGTAATTTGATTGTGGCCAGGAGATTTGGCAGGCTGGCATTACAAAGCAGCTCTTTAGCAATGGCTGGAAAAGCAGCGTGACAAATCACTCCGCTCTCTGCTTCCCTGGCCTACCCCCTCTCAACAGAGCTATCTCATTAGGTTCGAGCCAGCCAATCCAAGCCTATGATTTGGGAAATATTTCCTCCTTGACATTCAAGAGAACAATTCCTTACCGGGGGAAAATTACATTTAAAAATAAATGGAAAAGCATCAATCAGCTAGGAAAATATATTCAGCTTTTTGGATCTCTGGAGAGAAAGTGATTTTTTTATTTTATTATATTTAAGTAGGAGTGAAGGCCACAGTTTGATTTTTTTAAACTAAGATAACTAAAATGATAGCACCTTCACATTTGCATATAAACTGTTACCTTTTCTTTACACAGAGACAGTATTTTTCATTAAATCTAAATCCTGAATATTTACAGACCTGTGGAGATGTGCTAGCAGATACCTGTTGGTAGAGACAGATATGCCACATAGTGTGATAAATTGCAAGGCCTGTTCTGGGATGATTTGTATGTTGTGTTTTTTTGTAGACAGCAAGCCAACTGTGATTCCAGGTGAGCTTTTTAAGAATTCTCAAGCCTCCTTTCAGGATTTAAAAAAAAAAAAAAAAAGAAGATCAAATTAGAACAGCTTTCCTTTAAAAGCAGTTCTCTGCTGGACTGCATTTTGTTCACTCTTTTGCTGCCTTAGTCCAGAAAAATATGAGAGTCAGCCAAGCCACTGAAGAGTAATTTTTTCATGCACAGTAGCTCCAAAGTTGGCCAAAGCAGGCCAGTCTTCTTTATAACATCACAACCTGTGCACTGAGCCAGAAAAAAACAAACACACTAGTGACAGCTTTCCTGGAGAATCCAGAAATTCCAGCTGAGGTCAAGGGTGGATCACGCACCTTCCACATAAAACCCCCTGCCTCAAGAAGCCGCTATCTTCAGGCTCTGGCCATCTGTCCTCTCCTAACAGTAGCTGGTACTACTCAGGCCTCTCCCCAGCCGTGCATCACATCTCCCACTGAAGATTGCCTTCTTGTCAGAGAGGCTAAATGGCTTCAGCATGTTTCACCTCGAATGAGCTGTGTTGGCTTAGACAGCTTAAATAAGTATGTCTTTACGATGCCAGCTGACCTGTGACAGATGGAATCAGAAGGGACATGGGAAGAAGAGTCCCAGCGGCTGATGGTGCTCACCCAGTGTCTCAGAAGGTCATCGCAGAGTCAGGAACATAACCCAGGTATTCTGGCTCCCAGTGCAGCTTCCCTATTCATGAGGCTCGCAGCCGTTACAACTCTGACAAAAATACATTCAGCAAAATGAGATTCCCCCGCAAAATGTATCTAAGGAGATATTTTCATATTATGAGAAAGATTATGAATTTTATCCGGGGGGTAAATAACCTCATGAATGAAATGTGTCATTGCTAGGCCATGAAAGAGGAATTCATTACATCACCTTTTCCTAATGGGACATTATAACTGATCGTGTTTTATTTTTGCAGTCGTGCAAACTCTACCATGTCACATAATTCACCACAGAGAGCTGGAATTGAGGCTTTGCCCATATCATTACATGAAGATGAAGTGCTAGTGCTGCTCTGAATTACATTTCTATTCATTTTACTCCTTTTTTTAAGTATTTGCTTCCCATACATAAATTGTTACTATTATGCTAAGATTCGCTAAGGCACCTTGCTGACAATTTTTCCTCTTTTTTACTCTGAATTAATAACAAAATGCAAATCAGTAGCAGTGGGTTTTTTTTTCATTCCACTTAATACAATGCTTGAATAATAGAGCATTTAAAGGTTTACAATATATATTAATGGCATTTAAGCACCCTTCAGAGTAAATACGCCTTTGTTTTTCTTCATCTTCTTCTATACTCACCCTTTCCTGTATTGTGCCTGCTCTCTGCACCTCACACGCTTTAAAACAAGGCCATCGCACCACATTCTTTCTTCTCCTCCCCTTCCTTTTCAGTTGGCAACAAAATCTATCTCACTACTTAAAGAAAAATGACCACTCACCGCCCCCCCACACACGCTGCCGAGCCAAAGCTCAATATATCTGGCCACCTAGATAAATCCAAGCAGCATTGTCAAGGCTGAGTGTCAGGCCGCAGTCACAAAGGCTGCTGCTCTATTAAATTCTTTGGCTAATAAAACACTGGTGTGGCAGCTTTTGTCCGTGCCATTACAAACAACAATGACTGTTGCTTATTAAGTCAGACAAACAGCAGTTTCTAAGACTGCACCAGATTTTTTTCCTCGTTTACCCAATTAAAGCTATTGGTTTCACCTACAATTTTTGTTTTGTCATTGGCACTGTTCAGTTACTGCTTTTCTGATGGTTAAGTGACAGACGTCTTTTATTAAAAAAAATAAAAAGAAAATTATTCCCTAAATTATCCACCCCAGATTTTCTGTGAAAGAAATTTACAAAACAGCGTCTTTTTCCCCAGCAGCACTTTTAGCCTTATAACAGGAGGATGGTTTTGTGGAATCAAGAAATGATGAGTCCTGTGAACGAGAATTGTTCTCTGTGCCACGGAAACATCTCTTCTCCCTGGAACAGCCCAGCCCCACAGCACTGTAAACCATCTGTGCTTTCCCAAGGAAGTATTCTTTCCTCCCTTTCTTCAGTGGGGACTGGGCAGCTCTGTGGTATGTTTGGGATTCATCACCTCTGTCTAGCTCTCTTAGGTGTTTTATAAAGATGACACAGTGATCTCAGTTTGAAAACTATTGCCAACTTCAGCAGTTTTGTGGATGTATTTGGTTTGGATCCATCACCATTGCTGAGAGACTATGCAGCTCTGATCACTCCTAAGCTGTCCTGGAAAAAACAGATGAGAAATAATAGCTTTTCCTTCTTGCTTAACGCTCACTAAAGCCAGAAACTAGAACAGACCATCACCTGCTGAGTGCAGAATACCCAGGAGCCATTTCCAATTGCTGAGCCCACGGTACTCAGCAAGGAAGGTGCTGACACACACTTCTCCAAGGGCAGCCCATTTTAAACCATGGGTGACCTCTGGCAGGGCCTGAGTATCTCATTCAGCAACTCAGAAGGACTACTCCAACAGGCTCCAAGGAGATCCAGCCCAGGATGTGCTGGGTACCAGCTGCAGTGATGGAGCACACCAGCAGCTCTGAGTGCCAGAAACCAGCACTGGGTGGCAGGCTAGGACAGCGCTTAGCAGTGTCTCCCAGCCCTCGTGCATCACTTCCCAGCTTCTCCCACAGTTGTCTCCTTGAAAGCTACAAAAGGCTTGGTTGGGTGGTAGAGGAGGAGAAGCCCATGCACTCAGCATGGGGGCTGCTGTACTAAATGGCCCTAAGAAACCAGAAACTCACTCTTCATGCAACCAAAGGAGGCTGCAGATATTGGCTCACTTTTTTCTCTGTTTAAACCTGAAGTAAAAACAACATTGCCTTTGAGGGGGGAAAGTGCGACTGGAATTTGTCCAGGCAACTAATCTTGTGGGTGTAATTTTAGACTGGAGCAGTCTGGTAGCCACACACATTAACACTCCTAACTTGCACTGCGTCCCTGTGTGAGGTAAAAACAACTTGGAAGTGAACAGCCTTCTTCCTCATGAAAGCAACCAATAAAGCCTTCCCCATCACCACCAGTAAGGTGGTGCGGGACTAACTTGCAGGGTGATCCCCTGGGCCCAGCTCAGCCATCTTCTGTCCCTGCAAAAAGCAATGAATCCATTGGTTTTATGTGAGAACACTTTTGAGACAAAGTCAGTTGATAGGGCTTAGAGATGTTTCTGTTCCCAGAACCAAGCTACTGTTCCTTCTGCGCACCATTGCAATCGCCTCTTTTTGTTTGGATGCTGTGTTACAGGCCAGTCACTTTGTTCCCTCCTGGGCCTACTGTGATTCATACCAAGTGTCTGCAGACCATGCAAACACCCGGGCCCTGTCTGAATGCATAAAATGCTAATCTCATTAGATTTCTCATTTTCAGTGTAATATTGTCACAGTGCTATGCACCACTGTCACAGATTAGCAAGCTTGCCAGAACGGAGCCCACTAATGAGTTAATCCAAATAACGCTCAAATCCCAAATCAGATTTAAAGCCATCTAGACAGAAGACCTGCCAAGGATGTGTGAGGGGTAGGAAGGGAGAGGGTCAGCCTTGTTTTGACAGAAGTAGTTGTCAGTTAAGTGAGAGGTGGGGTATAATGGAGAAGCAAGCCTGCATTTTCTCCTTGGTAGGACAGACTCAGGCAAACTCCAAGATACCGTACATGGCCACTAGCCCAAATGGGCCTCGAGAAATAATCTGAAATAACAGATACATCCATGTGGAGCGTTAGTTTTTGCCCTGAGAGAGAGACAGTTAGCTATAAAAATCAGCAGCTAGCAAAACTGCTGTTGCCATAATTTAATCTAGAGTGCTTGGAAAGTCTAAGCAGCTTATAGATCTGAGCTTGATTCATTCCAGCCAGGAATCCAGGGATGAGGAAAGGGCCATTTTTCATGTATTTGTTTCTTATTCTGTCAAGTGACCCAACACACTGAAGAGATGCGCAGAGACTCAAAGGAAAGGCTTCGAGGAAAACACACATCTCATTGTTAGTGTTCCAAGTAGGTTCTTCAGATGTAGCTGCAGTCTGAAGGGTAGAGCTGGCAGGGATCTCTTTTTTTTTTCTTTTTTTTTTTCCCTTTCCTTTTAGATGAAATTGCTCTTTTAATGGGAAAATACTGAATTATTAAAGCTGAAAATTTTCATGGGTATATACCGGCTTCATTAGGCCTCCAGTAAGATGCAGTTCCACCTTAGGCTTGGAATTTCTGGCCAGAGCCCCAGGAAGCACTTCAGAACAGCCTGGCCAGCAGAGCACCATCCCAGACCAGGGGAGACCAAGGTCACAACAGGGTTGTCCACATCTCAAACAAGGGTCCAAACGGTAGCTCTTCAGGACAATACTGTCATTTCTTTTCCGTACTTTTCATAAAATAAACCTTGACAGGTCTCAGCTTTGCTCATGGAGAGCAAGAAAATATTTTTTACAATGTTGGCCTATTTTCCTGGACAGAAATAATTGTTTCTTGTCCAATGCTTTACCGAAGAGTGCCTGGAGAACAGCATGGCTTGTCATTGCATTTATTTTCTCCTTGTGGATCCAATCTTTTATGCTTTCCTCAGGAAACTAGTCTGCTGATCACTATTGCACTTTTTTTTTGGCCCGGGGTGGGGAGTAAGTCTTTCATCCTTTAAAGCAAACCCAAGAGCTTAGCATCAAGACCATACAGTTTCAGAAAAGAGAAGCAGCCTGCATTTTATGCTGACTTGTGCATCATCAACAAATTTGTCCTTAAGCTTTCATTTGACTGTTGATGGATGGAGGTAGGAGGAACAAGGTCTGACTCTCAGATGGGGAATTCAGCTAAGCAAAGCAGGTGCAAGAATCTTAATTTGATTGGTAAACGTGGCCAATTCCTTATGGAAATCTCTATTTCTAGGAACTTCTGTGGAGTAACAGTGTGTTAACAAAACCTTTTCTTCCCAAAAGCCGTGTTGTCGTAGCACATCCCTTGCTGCTGCACCTTCCAAGTGTTGTGTCAATTGATAAGCAGAGCGTGCAGGCTGCTGGCCTGAGCCAGAACCCAGGGAAGTCTGTGTGAAGCTCTCTGTTCATTTCACAACATCTTGATCCAGGCCTTGAACCGCACCTTTGCATGCAGACAGAATAGCTTGCTTATGTCTTTTTCTGTCTCTCACTAAGCAGTTAAGTACTAAGCAGAGTATTCAAAGAAAGAGGGTCCATTCTTGTTTACTGTTTTGTGGCTCAGTTAAATTATCCTGCTGATGAAGGATGCCAATATGCTGCCAATTTTTACACGAGATAAATTTTCCAAGTCATGTCTTTTTGACTGCTATCAAATAGATCCCAGTGTAAGGGGCATGAAAGAGCCAGCAGTCCCAAACTTTCCAAATCTAGCTAAGCTTCCAGGAATATGCATTTGTGTGTACAGATCCTACCCCTTTCATAGACAACTGCCCGCAACAATCTTCGTGCTCCATGCTAACAAGGTACTAACAACAATAGTAATCACAGTTCGTCTGCTCAGCTCACCCCAGGAGCATGGCAGCAAATTGATGATCATTTCTCATTGTGAATTATGACACAGGCACATCACCTCACCCCTGGAATAAAGCAGCACCTGCCAATCCTGTTAAAACAGCAAGGGGAAAAATGAAAGCCCTGCCGTAGCCAATCTGATTCCCTGCTGACTCTAATTACCCAGACGGGAATTTCGCAATTGCTTCCTCCACCAACTCCTGCTCTGCAGTCTGCAGACTTTGGCTAGTCCTTTCTTTTGTATGCCTACCACCACTGAGTAGATTGGGTTCCTAATGAGTCTTGACACTAATGGTACAGGGAGACAGCGCAATTACATATCCCCCTCCCATTCAGAGCAAACCTGGCAGGAAATGACCTGAGACCTCACACCCTTCTGCCCCAAAGAATCCAGTTATAATGCCTCAGGAGCAGGGCCAGCTGGTGCACGCTCCCCCTCCAGCAGCCCTCGCTTCACTTCCCCTTGCCATTGTGCAGGTGGCTGGAAACAGTTCTTTATGGCCTAATCCATGACTGGTGGGTTGATGCTAACACAGAAGCCAGAGAAGGCAAAGCATATTGGAACTGAAGCCCATCAAGAAAGGGAAAAAAAAAAAAAAAAGGAAAAAAAAACATTTTTTCACACATGTGCTGGAGAGCTCTAACACACAGTTGTTGTCTATTAGGTGTTTAACAATGTGTGTAACTCAGACTGCTTTAAAAGGGGTGGGAGGGAGGAGGGGGAGACATGTGCTTCTGTGATTTCCATCTTGATTGTAGTCCAGGTGTAAAAGAGACTGGAGCTACCTATTGAACTGTGAGCTAATTACAAGAAGAAACAGATGTTGTCTGCTAATGAGGATGCAGATCCATGAGAAGCATCTTAGCTGGTGAGGAATAAGCATGTCTTCCACTCCTTGAGAGAGCAGAAGTCTACAAAAGTTGTCACATCCATGACCCTTCTTGCCACAGCATCTGAACAACTCACAAATAGCAGTATGTTTGCCCCTGTCAAGAGCCCTGCAAAAGAGGAAATCTCTAGCCCCATTATACAGGTGGGAAGATGAGGCAGAGGACCAAGGACACACACAGAGACTGATCAAAGCATGAAATAGGCCCAAATCAGCTTATTCTCACTCCAGTGCTTTAAATACAAATCTATTGTTTGCCTCATGCTAGTAACTGTGAACACAGCATTTCATGTATCATTTAATTTTTTTCTCTACTTTATACCCTATGATAGCATAATCTCCTACTTCCATTAACCTCACTGCTCCTTCTGTTTCCCCTCAGGGGCCTGCAAGTCTTCTGCCTCACAGCTGTTTATCATGACGTATGGGATGTTTCTCTTAGCTCTCAAAGAGTTATCTGGCCTTCGAGGATCATCCTCCTCCTCCTCTTTGCCCCAGGGTAACAAGGAACTGCTGCAGTTCTCAGCTGCTCACCAACTTCTGCCTTGTTCCCCCCCCACATACGCTGACAGTTCTTCTGCACATCCTGTATTTTCTGTCCTGGACATTGTTATCTCTGTGGCACTCAAATGCTGCCATCAGCATGAGTGAGCTCTCAAATTGGAATGCTTATGGATTATTACAGTTTAACAAGGAAAAGATTGGAGTATTTATCTCCAGTGTAACTTCACTGACAGCAGTTAAAGCATGGATCATTTCAACCTTTTGCATCCTATCTGCCTCCAAAATTTGGTATAAAATATATGTAATTTTAAGAGAACAACGGCTTATTTTAATCCCAGTAATTGCTATTTTTCCATATTGACAGATGTGCTCCAAAGCACATCATCTGCAAAGTTTTGAGGAACAAGAAATTGTGCTGAGAGAGCATCACGGTTATGCAGGTGTTCCTATTCTAACCCACTGCACAATGTATCCCATACTTGCAAAACAACAAAAAAGGAGCAGTAATTTCAAGTGGCTCAGGGAACTCCTGATGGATTTCTCTTTTTATTTTCCTCTCCAGTTTTAAAGTATTATTTACTGTAGTATTCAATTAAGAACAAGGGTTTACTATAGCAACGGCGGCATTGAGAGGTACTATTCATATGCTGTCTCTGAAATACAAGCTTTTAAGCACTTCTTAGCAACACTTGTTGATAAACCTATGGCATATGAGAATGCTGTGTGGTTTATGAGGAGTAACTTACACACTAAATTAAGTCTGAAGGAACGGTATTGCTTAAGGTCCTCCCCTTCCTCCATGACTTTAATCTCTGAGCATCAGTGCACTTGTTACCAGAGAACAACACTAATAAAAATACAAAGACATCATCTTTGGACAAGAACTACAAAGGAGGGTCTGTCGTATGGCAGCTTTTCTCTCTGCCACTGTGTGGCAGCAAAAGTTGCTTGTGATTCACTGCATCAGTATCTTCATAGGCATTCCAGCTGTGACCTTGCCATCACTCATTCTGGGGACCCTCTCTCCTTTGGCATCTGCCAGCTGTCAGCGTGGGACTCCAGGGAAAATTATAGAAGATTTCTGGAAAATTACAAGGGGCAGCAGAAGGGAGGATTTGATTTGTTTTTATTTTCTCTGTAGAAAGGAGTTCAGGTGCCTGCAGTTCACCAGCTTCCTGACTTACTTTTGCCTGAGCGTCTCTCTCTGTTCTTCTGTGGGCTTCCACTTCACTGCTTTCCTTTTTCTCATGTCTCTCCATTTCACACACTTCCTCTTCCCGGGAAGTCATAGTTTAAAAGCAATGGCGGTTTTCAAAGAGATCATTTTCTTCCTCTCAGTACTCATTCCTTGAAGGACCATCCCAGACTGATCAAATCCATTCCACAAGAACAGGAGAGCAACAAAGAATCCTCACCCCTTCTGACGTGGAGCCTGGGTATTTAGACAAGACATATCAATGACTGTCGATCATTATCTTCTTCCTCGACAAGTTTTCCTTCCTCAACTGCACTCCCTTTACAAAGGCACCTTCCAGCAAAGCTGCAAATGGATGTGCACTGGGAAAACCCGCAATTAACAGCTGTGGTTAACCACAAGCAGATAAGACCATTTTAAACATGCCTGTCTTTGTCTAGACTAGATGCTAAGTGGTGTTTGAAGTATACTCACTTTAGATGCTGTGAGTAATTCTGTTTTCACATTCCCACCTGCTTCCCCTACTGGTTGAGAACATCATAACAAATATATTCACGGTTCCTGTGGATTTGATATTCAGGATTCTCACTCTTTCATCGATTGAGGTATCATTGAATTCAAGCTGGCAGTGTTCCACGCTGCAGGACAGAAGTGCTGATCACTGCATCCTGATTTCTTATCTCATTATGGCCTACATTTTTAACTGATGTACTCAATTGCATTTTGCACTCCTTCCTAAAATCAAGCTGCTAGCGTGGCCAGGTAACCACTTCACTCCACTACAGGGTTGCTATATTGGGGCGGTAGCTGAAGCAGCCATTTCATATCTATTGTTTGTAAGAGGTGCAGGAGTTAAGAAAGCTATATGCACCAACAGTATTACTGTTGTCTCCAGAAAGGTACCTGCAAATATGTTCAAAAGCACATTCTACCAGAAATTTAGGGAAGGGTGTTAGATCTATGTAAAGACCAAATGCTCCTCTAGTTAGGAGCTCCTGGTTTCTATTGTTATCTAGCTCATGGCCGTAGAAAGTATTTGAGCACATGTAACCAAGGACCTGATCAGCTGAAATCAGGTGTTGCTGATTACAGCTGTTGTTTCAAGAAAACTTTAGGGAAACAAGGATGCACACCCCAGGCCTGGCATCAAGAAACAGCTCTGAGCGCTTACATAGTTACAGCTGGAGAAATAGGACTACTGTGGAGCATCAGACTGCTCATTAACTTCCAGTGCCAAGATTAACACCTACATTTTAGCCCTCTCATACACACTCTGTGGAACTCCCTCTGATTGTCTGCTGACCATTTTCAATCTTCTTTAAGAAAGCATGGACAATTTTAAGTGCAATGATGGTGCGCAAATTGTTTTAATTTTCTCCTTGAGTAGAATCATACCCCAGATAGCAACAAGACAAGAAAATCAACAGGTGGCCTGTTTGCCAGTTACCTGAGCATCACATCTGCGTTATTCAGCACATTTGCAGTAGGAGTTGGTTACCTTACTCAAACATTTATAGCCTGATTTAATAATGGCTCTTTGAATCCAAAAGCTAGAAAATTCACTGAGTCACTTCAAAAAGATGTTAAGACAAGTTTTACTCTTTGGCAGGCTAATGCCAAGCAAGAAGTGTAGCTAGGATCTCATTCATTAAAAATGGTGCTATTTAGTTCCAGTGCATCCATCGGTTTGCTTTTGCAGAAGGCATAATTTTACACTGATGCTTTCCAAAGTCCCACATTGCTACATATTTTGAATATTTTGCCCCAATATGGCCTGATTATTGCTAAGTGGGAAACTGCTGGCAACAAACATCATGCGGGCTGGATTTAATCTCAGAGGAGGGGGGAGGATGAACATTAGGAAAGGCCTTCTCCTGTGCTGTCCCTCAGCTCAAACTATTTGGCAAGTCATGGGCATGCTCGGTACCCACGCGTTCCTTGTTACTCGTATCTCCAAGAGAGCTCTCTTCAGCATTAATTCAAAGCTCTGCTTCCTCAGCTGGGAGCCAGCAGGAGCTGTGCATTCCTCGTGACTGGTTGCTTTCATTCAATTCAATCACACCATTCAATTTGTGAGCGCAAATCCCCCAGGCCTAGACCCCCTGAAAGACTTAACGCTGACCAAGCACCTGAAGTCCCTCTGTGTCCATGTTCCTCTCCCCGGCTCTTGATACTCCATTTTTCAGCACCCTCCCTAGCACCTCAGAGCACTCCCGCACACAGCTGCAGGATGTAGTAGCTCTAAGTTGCCTTCCTCTTGCATGGGGGAAAACAAAAGTGCCTCCTCAGTGGAGGAGACTTTATATAATGTAAGATTTTATTTTAAGAAGTTGTTGGAAAACATACAACTGGCAGACATAAGAAGGGATTAATCCAGGTGTCCCGTTCATACACCAGGTGAATCCTGTGCTCCCGAGAACTTTGGCAGCTCCCACAGAGGGAACTGAACCCTCTTGGTAGCACACACCTTGGCTGTTAGAGCTCACTCTGAATTTGAGACATGGATTCAAATCTCCTCATGAGAGAGGCAGGGCTGTTGGTAGGGAATATCACCATTCTGCGTGAGAAGGGGTTTGGAATTAGGGTATTCTGGAAAGGAAGAGCTTATGCCCTAACTTTCGGGAAAGAGCAGCTGTTTGTGAAGCCTAAGTGAGCAGATGTCTCATTTGACAGCGCCGAATGTGGTATCTCAGTTCTAGAAGGGGGCACAACTTTCAACATACATCTATCTTCAGCTCGCTGGCTTTTGTGAATCACACTTTGTTTCTCCCTGGATGAGAAATTGAATGCCTGTTTCTCCCTGGATACTGCAGAGAGAATCTAGGTACCTCAGCCAGATTTGTGTTATTACAAGGTCTAAATACTTGCGTCTTTGTGACTTTATAATAGAATATATATCCTAACAATTACAAGAGTTGACATAGTTTTATACTATTATAATCTTTAGGAATAATTCTTTCATCCGCACCCTGATGGCTTCCACCCCGCATGCTCAGGGTTGGAAGGCAGCTGAGGAAGAGATGCTGCCAGCCAAACTACCAGTGCTTGGTGTAACTGTGCTCTCAGCAGGCAGTTAGTAAGGGTCTCCACCTGTCTGTTCACAGCCCTCCGAGCCGAAAGGGAAAAAAACACCACAGATTTATAATCATAGTCTGAAGCTGACTAAGCTGAGATGCTACGAAGCATCCTCTGTCACAAACACTCTAGATTAACAGCAGAGATGAGTGAAGTTGCCTCTTCTCCTCCTTGCTGATGACTAAGCCAGGACAGCTCTGCCAGGCTCCACGCAGAGGAGAGGAGACTCCTGCTGTGACAAGACCAGCTCTAGGACCACCAGTAGGAAGGGGAATTGGAGCAAAGACTTGAAACAAATTTAATGGGATGGCCAGTGGTTTTCAAAGGCTTACATAGTGATTTTTTTAGCTCAGCAGCTGAACCAGAAGAAAAGCATAAATATTTTATTTTACTTGGATTGAACCATACCCTTTGTTTTTAAACCCATCATCCTTCCTTTGCGTTGAACAAGTGCCTCATCTGTGCCAAAACGGGATATTTTGTTTTCAAGGACTTATAAGAAAAACAACAGAAATGAAGGGTTAGAATCACAGAGGTGCTATAAGAGGCTGTTTCCAGTATAACAGTCCCCCAGCAATGGCTCATGAACTTACCTCAGTTTTGGGAAGTCATCCCTAAAAAATTAACTACTAATGGAGGCAAGGATTAAACCCCAGCTCCCCGCTGAGTGTTTTGTATGTTGGGTTAGGAAGGCATGGCATTCAGCATGGTAAGAGGTCTTCCTGAACTCCAAAACCTACACAGACACTTGAGGAGGGTCCGAAGCCATCCCACTTCTGAATGCCCCATTGCCTGTCAGTCGAGGCATGTTTCTGTGTGATGGGTGTTCAAGGATGGGGCAAATCCTCAGGCTGAGAAGTACGCAATCTGGATTCTGTCACATTCAGAGGTTTTCACTATCCCACACCTCTCTCATCTTTTTCTGATGACTTTATGTAGTAAATTTGACTGACATCTGCCAGTAATGATGTGGCTACAGCAAATCCTGCCCTTGGTGGGAGACAGCCTTCTTGGCATCCCTTCCAGCTCCCCTTTTCTTTGGTTCTGTGGCCCAGACTGATGAATATCTCTTGGGTGAAACAAAACCACTCTTTACTATTTGCCAGGGGAGCATAACAAGTTACCTAAGGGTGAATGCAACTGGGTAATGGCTGGCTGGATAAATTTCGGGAATGGGTTTTCCCTGGACACTCTCTAACCATTCTGAATCCCTTGCTATTATACAGCAAGTTATCTGGGGCCCAACCAGAATAGGCAAATAAAGGAAGTTCTGGTGAAGGAAAATGGCTGAAGGAACCTAAGGTTACTTTCTCAGGGAAGTTGAATTTTAAACGTTAACTCAGCTGAGGCAGAGTTTGTTGGAAACTCTCTGGCTTTGAGAATTATTTTCTTCTACTGAAACACTTGGCAGTCAAAGCGTCCATTTTCCCTGATCACCCAGAGGTTATTTGTGCCCGTCTCCAATGGCAGTCTTCTCCCAAGCATTCACTCTTGGGATGGAGGCTTGTTCCAGTGATTCTGATCCTTTCCCTGGCTGCAGTGGCAGTCTGTGGTGTAGCTTCGCCTCCCATTAGACTTCCTGCGGAAAGCCAGCACTAATGCCAGGTTTGGAGACAATACTGTCCCTCCATGGACTGTAATGTGAGGCTGCAAAGCAAACTTTGCTTTCAGACAGCCACAACATAATAACAAATCCGCCCCTTCATTTTCTACACTCTATTTTCCTAATTAGGTGGGTGGGAGAACAAATGTCCACATGCAGAAAGTAGGTGGGCATAGGCTGGATAAATCCCATGCTCCCAATTCTTGGCATGGAACAGCGCAGCCATTATCCCTTCTAAATGTCAGGGAACTAGCTCCAACTCTACGAGGTGCCAGACACCTGCTCCCACTACTCCCAGCTTTGCCTTCTGCTGTTGCATCTCTCACTCACAGGCCTTGGTGCAATTCCACTCTGCACAAATTGAGGCGTAAGTGCCAGGAAAGTGGGATTCTGAAAGCATTTCATAGAAAGGCGCAGACCAGGGCAGCGACAGACCTACAAGGAGGGACACAGCTGCCACTTCCGTGAAGAGGTACCACTCAGTACTGAGACTGCACATTGATAAAAAGCCAGCAGAGGGTTAAAGCAAGATGCTTTCTTGCAGGCAGATGAAGTGAAATGGATTTAGGGATTTTTTCACAACAAAAAGGGGCGGAAGAGCCACAAAAGGCTATTGAGAGAAGATAGCTAGCTCTTCTGTCTGACACATGTCAACAGAGAAGCAGTGGCAACAAAACAAGTCTGTCATGTTGAAAAAGCAGCTCTTTCAGCCACAGGCTAGGTTGCAGGGCAAATTGTGTGCAGCAAAGGCCTCGAGGGCAGGGGAATCCTTGTGCTGCTCTTCCAGCATACTTGGGGAGCAATTGCCAGGGAAGGCAGCAGCAGCAAGCAAAGGTCGTAGCTGTTCCACTGGAGGCTGGCATGCAAGGAGGGACATACCCCGTCACACTGGAGGAGCAGGGAACACAGGCAGGGAGAAGAGGGAACATGTGCCACAGCCCATGACGGCCATCATTCCTGAAGACAATTGTCACCATCCCTAGCTGGATTAGCCCACTATTTACACTTCTGTGACTGAAGGCATGCCGATTCCAGTTTCCTTGGCAAATGAGGACACAGGATGCCATTACTGATGTACTCCTGCAACTCCTTACCCTCCTGTAACTCCAAGCAGGGTTATTTATCTGCTCGCTACTCCACAGCACATCACAGCCCTCATAGCAGAACAAGATCAGCATTCTGCTTAGCTCACACCTGTTGTGGCGACCCTGCAGGCTGCTAGCCATAACATTGTAAAAGACGTAAGCCATTCAGCAGCAAACTACAGAGCCAGATAAGAAGCCAGTTGGTAGCTTGCTCTGTAGTTCATCACATGGCTCCACTACTGTCACAGAAGTAGCAGGCTCTGCAGTTTTTGTGACAGTAACAATACCATCACCACAGCCTTCAGGCACTTCAAATTACCTGTTTGGTGAAAGCCCTATGCACTGTTAGCATATGTTTAATACGAAGTCCCAGGAACAGTGATGACACCTGACGACAATGTAAGGCAAGCTCACTTTCATGCATTTGAGAAATTGTGTTATCACCCGAGAAGAATGGGACACACTGATAACACAGCCTTTTCTGCTACACTATGCCACTTTGGAGGCTGTCCACTAAAGACAGAAGATAACATGCCAAGTGAAACACAGCTCTTCTTGTGACTACAGAGTGGTTTCTCTGGTAAAGGGAAGCACTGCTCTCCCAATATAAACCATTTGTCAACATAATGCTTCCACTAATGATAGACTCGTTCTCTCCATGAATGGCCCTCAGAATAGGTCCTAATTACACCATGTTAATGCAGAGGAGGAAATGTGCACAGAAATTGGAAAAACTGGCGTAGAAACAGAGGAATATTCCCAGCCTACTTTCCAGCTCATTTCCAAACTCGTATTACTCCCCCATATGTCAGCTCGAGGAGCAGTGTTAACTATTCCATTTTCTGTGGAATTGGTGAGAATCAACTTGGAGGCTCTTATGAAGGAATTTAGTCTTTCCCCCAGAGAATCATAAGCATTAATCAAACCGTACACTGCAAGATAATCGTTTTTAATTGATATTGCATAGCACCTAGCAATCCCCAACCAAGTTAAAGAAGCTTGAACAATGTTCAAACAAAGCAAAGATATTGGCCTTCAGGAGACAAGAGGCAAACAGATGGAGAGGGACTGTGAGAAATTGAGAAATGATGTAGATTTCAGTCACATTCTGAGTCTTATTTATTAAGGAGTAAGTTGCTTTATAGTGGAGGTTGTCTGTTACTGTAGGGTTTTTTAATGAAAATCATTATTGGAAATGGTAAGATGTGTGCCAAGCAGATATTTTTCTTACTGAATTTCTTATTTGCTAACCTCATATACTGTTTCAAAATACATTGCTATGGGCAAGTCTCCTTCTGAAGGAAAACCTCTGAAAATCACTATTGAGAACATCTAGCATATAAAGCAACATAAGACAGTAAGTAGCTATATATGGAAAGGAGGAAAAATATTTGCCTTACAAGATGTCAGTAGGTTGAATTTTGGTCCCAGATAACCAGTCTAAAATAAATCAATTTACATGAGCACTAACCTAACTGAGCTCAGACTGCCAGCCAAACACACCGTACACTTGAAATCTTGTTGCTTGGGTGATACCAGTCTCATTGTTGGGAACCATGTGGATTTCCACTTCTGGAGTATTAACTTCTTTTCAGCCAGCAAAATCCACAGGATCTGTTTGTCTTGGAATCCGAAAGTGCCAGCTGTCTACTTCACCCAGTTTGAGTAAATGCAGATTTACTGTTTCAAAAAAACTTATAAAGAATAGTGGTTGTCTGAAGCCAGAAGCAACCTTTTTAATCTCCACAGGCAATCTCCAGACTTATTTTCCTTTTAAGCTACCTGTGGCCTAAAACCTGAAGGCTGCATATGAAGATCCCTAAGATCAACCTTCAGAGAGAGAGAGAAAGTCAGATTCTAGCTGGAGCTATTGAAAAAGTTTCCAGGCTATGTTTGCATTACGTGCTGTCTTGGAGAAGTGCCCGATTTCAGCTTATACAGGAAGCATTAGTGTGGCCAATTGTCCTATAAACATCAGAAATAACACTCAGTCCTTCCTGAGTTTGTTGTACAGCATCTAGCTTGAGAGAAAGGAAGAAGAGGAAAGTAAGAGTAATAGAGAAGGAAGAGGAAGAACCAGTAAATTTTAAGTGGAAGGAAAGGGAATGTCCACCTTGAATTTCAGAGATGGAGTAAGGTGAAGATGAGAGAATATGAGCTCCATTAATGTTGTCTATTCTGCCTTCCCACAAGTGCAAACCAACAGGGTACCGTGAAATTCAGCAGGCTAGTAGGTCTGTCTCTCCTTCACTTGTAGTGCAAGCACAAAAGCAGCACTTGCTGTTGCTATTCCAAGAGAAAAACAAATACCTGATAGGAGGGAAGAGAAAGCAGAATAATCCAGATGGCTTTCCCCTCTCTTGAGTGCAGCCCGGTGCTAGAAATCTCAGCCTGCACTCCTTACCCCAGACATAGAGTGAAAGACCACAACCACAAATGCAGACCCCTACTCACATCATGGCAGGTTAAGAACCTAAGGGTGTTTAGGTTTAATTACCCCTGTCTGAAAACAACTTTGGATTTGGATACAGAGACAGAAAAGCTCTAAGTCCTTTGATTATCAGGGAGAAAATTGCCAAAAATAATCCAAAAGCTTCTCGAGCAAGATTTCAGCTCAAAAGACCCACCCATTTGTGCCACCCAAAGGGGGCACAAATACCACAAAATACTGTGACTGGGATAGAAATCTCAAGAATATCTCAGATGTTTGTAGACCTGAACCACAAGCCCATCAGGTCTCACTGATGAAATGCCAAATCTACTTCTGACTCCTGTCTAGCACTCTTTTCACCCACGGTTTTACCTGTCTTTTGCGGTTCACTAAGCAGTAGCATGGCTTTTCTCCACACTCTGGGACCCTGCAGCTCCTGTGGTTCTCCAGACTGCTGTACCCAACATGGAGTTGCAGGGAAAGGGAGAAGGCAGATGCTCTCCTTTGCCAATAAGGACCTGCCCAGCAGCTGCCTAGCTTAGCAGCCAGTAAAACCCAACACCTGGGAGTATGCACCAGCATGGCAGATACTCCTTCTTATGCATCTGTAGCTGTTGTATCACAAGCCTATAATCATGTCCTGGGCTGGTCTTGTACCCCAAGCATAGCTGGAAACACAGATCTGCATTTAAACCAGACCGAATACCTCCACCTAGCTATAAAGGTGCATCACCCAGATGCAAACTAACCTTATTACTTCACAGATGTCTCCCCTGCACCTTAGAAACACACTGTCAGTGCTTAGAAATGCCATTTTCTCACACCTGTTTACTTTAAACTGATTTCACTGCTGCGAAGGCATTGTCTCCATTAGCAGGGTTTTCACAGAAATAGCTTTGCTCCAACTTATGTATTTTAATAATTTAGTCAACCAACATGTACTTGCTCATTTCCCTTTCAACTAGCAATGCAACCATGTGAGCGCAATTCAGTGGATGAAGCAGCTATGAAAAAGTGTTTAGCTATGACCTTAAGTAGCCTAGTTATGCCAGAAACTGTCTCCCATTAATCAGTTGCACTTTGTCTCTAGCGTTGACTTAATACTCTTTATGGAGCCTTTTGTTGCAGAAAAGCTGCTGGATTGCTCAAAAATGTCAAAATTACATTCAGTTTTCAGAGCACAGAAAAAAAAAAACAGGAGGAGAAAAAAACGTGACAAAATTCTTATGAATTTTCCAGATGCTGCAACATGTACTTTTGGAAATGTGGTGCATCATTTTCTTGTGTTATTTGAGGAACTGTGTAATCACCCAGTTGTTGGGCTTATCATACAAGAAGTTGCCAGCAAATAACTGTTATCTCTCAAGTATGAGATTTCTGTCCCTGGCTGACACTACTGATTAAAGAGTTCCTGCGGTGAGTGAGTGTGGAAAGGCAACCATTTTAGCTGGCGGTATATTGTTCCCCATTCATATTGTTTAAAAAAAATGGCTGGTGCTTACACAAAGGACAAACAGCATCATAGCTGGAAAGACAGAAGCAAGTATGAGGCTGTAGAAAAACAAGTTATAATTCAGCACCAATGCGAGACTGTTGAAGAGATGTTACACTGAGGCTGGCAGGCTGTGTTTAGTTTGATAGGTATGGTACTCTATTCACGCAGCTGCCTGCCTGAAACTGTAGAGATCATCCTGATTAGAAAAAGGCAGGTCCAGAAGCTCTTCTGACCTGGGTAATGCTGCACTGGTGAGCAAGTCCTGCTCAGAGGGATACATGCAGCAGGGTACCTGTCTCTTACCTACTCACCAGTTTTCTGGAGGTAGCCAAAGTCCACAGGAGCATGGGACACCTGGATTTCTGCAAAGAAACATTGAGCAGTAAGACAGTAAACGCAGTGGGGGCAAAGGCTGTCATTGGAGTCAGTGTCTCCGCAGCATCTAGAGCTGTTGTCTCAATGGCAAATGGTTTAATAGAAAGAGACAGCTCCAGAGTCAACAACAAACAGAGCTGGGGCTTGTAATCTGAACAGCCACATCTGACCTTTGTCTTAGCTGTCATGGAAGAAGAATATCTTCATATTGTCCAGGCAAACGCCAGAAATAACACATGGAAATTGAACAGGAGAGACAGAGCGCGTGAAATGGAAGGGTTAACACATTCTTTTCTGCAAGAGGGTGTTGCTCCCTCCATAATTGATACCAAAGCAGCTTTGGGCACAGTACATCCCAATGAGAGAGCATGTGGCCTAATTTGGCACTTCTTCCACCAGCAGGAGGCTCTTCTGCAGGCTATTCACAATCCAACTGAGGTTGGCATCCTTGCCTGGTTGAAGCTGACATACTGTGCCACATTATGAGTGGGAACAGGACCATCCTAACAGATTAGCATGAGCACAGACTTGCCAGAATACCAGTATGTGGATAATAGTTAAGTGTTAAAGGGGGGATCCCTGTCCAAAAATGATGAAATGACAGTCTGTCTTCAGCTTGCCCAGCTACAGTTAGGAAATCTGTCACAGGATACAACAGCTGAGCTCGGCATACCCTAGTGCCCTTTCAGCAGCCCACATCAAACTAGAAACCCTGTTTCAAGAGTGGGGTTCTCCAGGACCCAGGTATGGGCAGGTCCCCAGGAGAAAACTGGGAGAGCCTTAGTAGGGTGGTTGCTGTCCTTCCTGGGGTGCCTTGTTTAGCTGGGAAGCCCAGACAAGAATTTCTTCTGGTTTTTCCAGGGGAATTTATACGTGTTGGCTTCCTGGTGAATTTTGTAGTGAGGAGAAAAGGTTAGGGTCAGGCTGTGTTGAAGCCTGTGCAGATGCACAAGATAGGTGGTAAGGCAGGAAAATGCTCTCCCCGTTTCCTACACGCTCGCAAGAGTAAAGCAATACCTCACGTTGGGTCTGAGTGTGTTAGCCCCCATTTGCTCCTTGCAGAAGTGCTCTGGCCAAGTCAGATGGCGTGCTGCTGTGTCTCAGCAAGCAACTCAGCTGGCTGAGTCGAACTGGCTATTAAAGCTGGCATCTGCACCCCGTGCACACTGCTGGCACCTTTTCCCCAAGCTGTGCCACCTACTCTGCTGTCGTCAAGCCCTTGCCTCACCACCCTCCCCATCAGTGAGGGACCTGGCATTCCTCCCCCCACGTCTGATGGGATTATTCCCATCCTTAGACTGTCCTGCATGCTTCCTGGCTCCATTTCCCAGTGCAGGTAGTACCAAGATGACCCCAGTCACACCGCAGAGACCCTTTGCATTCCTCAGTGACCTTCTCGTCCATCTGTCTCCATGCCTGAGAAAACTCACAGAATATGAACTGAACCTTTTGCAAGATGCTTGTTGCACATAACCAGGAGCTACGGTGTGTCAGGCAAGGAAGAATCGTGCTCACAGGACCAGCACCACCATAACAGGATTGGCATTCTCCTTTAGCCTTAGCCTCTCAAAATTAGGGGTTTTCCTATCTGTGGTTGGAAGAGGCACCTACCATTTAGGTTGCATAGGTGATGTATGCAAAAAATACTCTTCACAAGGACTTAATGTCACCTCTGAATACTCTTTTCAGAAGGTTTTCCTAGAAAAAGGGGAAGAAACAACTGTATTTGCACAAACTGGCAAAAGCATTTGACACGTTTTAAAGGTGTGTGTTGAAACACAGAAATATTTTTAACCCTAGATAAGATCTTGAGGAAATGTTTACTGGGCCTCAGAGGAAATGTAAATCAAAACTGCCAAAACTGTGTCAGTAGATTTCATTTCAGTTTACTTATTTAAAACAAGAATGAAAACAAGCGGAGTTCTGGGCAAGTTTGTACTTCTGCATCTCCTTTTAGATCTGTCTGTTTACATTATACAGTGTTTTGGGACTGACACAAAGGTGGCAAGTTGCTGAATTCTAAATGTCCTTCAATAGCTGGAACACTGCATTCCCATGCCTTTTGATGAGTCACATTACTTATTTGTCACATATGTTGTTAACGCAGGGAAATGTATTCAATAAAAAAAACTAATCCAGGCAGCCAGCCATGGACAGATGAATGAAAGTGACCAAAAGCAGGTTGGAGCAGAAAGCGATGAAGAGAGAAAGGGCTGTTAAATCTGTGCAGTCTCCAAATCCTTTTAATATCAAACACAAAGCCTTTAGAGAGTGAAATCAACACTTCCCACATTAGAAACCCCTCTTTCTGCTCCTGAGCAGAGCCTGGGTTAGGACCAGGCTCTTTTCACATTTGACCTCTGTGATCTGTGCTTTCTCCCTTGACCTGAGGACAGAGGAGAAGCAGCTAGCGTTTGTGTAGGCTGCTTCGCAGGGATGTCAGGAGCCTCTGGATACTTCGTCAGGGCCCACCAGGGCCCATTTTGGAAGGAAAGAGAAAGCTGAAAGCATTGCCAGCGTTATGCTGAGCTGTTGTCCTCTGGAGTCCAGTCCTCAGCCAGGTTGTGAAATCAGAGGACTTGGAATCAAGACAAGAATAAACTCAAATTCAAAACAAGGTTTTTGTTACATCGCCTCATTTCACCACTGTCTCCCTAGGGCACGTGGACACCACAACAGATCGCTGCCAGCTTCGTTATTCTAACACAACATTTTCTCTACATCATGTTTTGAAGGGAAGTTAATATTCTGCTATGTTAATCAGGGGTAATTTTTGGCTATCCCGAACAGCGTATCCAAGCCCCTCGTGCCTGACAGCTGAGGCAAAGCTATTGTGATAGATTAGCACAGCGACAGCTTCTTCCATCCTGGGTTAGTCTTGGTGGTTGTCCCAGCCATTGAGAGCCAAACTCTGGCCATGGTTTCAGGAACTTAAACAACTCGTGGTAGTGTAAACTGGCCCTATCCACAAGTAGTCTTGCCAAGAGCCAGTTGACTTAACAGGCATCACAGAAGGCAAAGGAGCCCAGCTCGTTGTTCAAGCACAAGGCCATGAAGCCAGATGAAATTTGGAGTGAACAAACTAATTTGAGCTTTTTACACCATTTTTGCTCTTTGGCTATAGAGGAAGCAGTAGCAGCTTTGGCACTTTTCTAGCAAAGAAAGGCTGGGAGGGGAGGAGGCTGAATACTTTCTCTTGAAATAGGTGGGTACATGGAAACTGATATGATTCCCACTGCCCAGTGCCTGGCCAGGGGCTCAATCCTTCAAGAGATGGCTTCAGGCAGCTCATCTTTCTTATTTCTATCTCAGAGAGGGGAATCTTTCCTAGACCAAAGCATCTGGGAGGTCTTGAGCACTGCCTCAGTGCAGTGCCCTGCTTACGAGCATGGCTGTGGCTAACTGCTATGGGAAAGGGCATAGATTTTGTGCCTTTTTCTAAAAGAAAATGGGATTTCCTCCCTCAGAAGGCAACTTCTGGCTGTGTAGGTTTGTTGGCCTCCAGCTGCTACAGCTGTTGTGCATGGCATGGAGAGGTGCATCTTGTAGTAGCACTGCAAATGAAGGATTTTATTTTTGGTTTTGTCTTTAAATAACAGGAATTTAGTATTTCATTATTCAAGACATGTTGCTTTCAGATCTGTCCTCTGAGAAACTGAGATCACAGCAGCCTGGAGACCTGCCAGGACTCAAGGGAATTACAGTCCTAGACTAATAAATTTTGGTCTGACCTAGAGCAACCATAAATCCTAAATAAATTGTCTTACTTCACTCATGCTACTCTAAACTCACCATGGTGTTTCAGACCCTGGACATTGTCCATGCCCACTTTTCCTGAAAGGTCAGTTTCTTGGAAAAATTGTGTTTAACGAAGCATTCTTGCCATCCCAAATATCCTCCCTATTCATTCAAAAATTAACAAAAAAAAAAAAAGAGGCTCTTCTACTCTAGAGAAGATGAACAATCTTAACACATTCTTCTGTCTTCCCAGGCCTTTCAACTTGCCAGGAAAAATCCTTCCCTTCCTTCCTTTGCTGGCCCAATCTCAGCAGCTCTCTCAGAAGACTGATGAAATCAAAGTGTAATCTGGGATCCCTAGCAGAACTTGAGCTTGTCCATTTAAAAGTGGTCTGCTTCCCAGCGAGGCAATGATTCAGTGTTATACAGAAGAGTTCTGTTGTCCCCCAGCTTCCACCCGATGGGGCTGAAACTGCTGCTGCCCAGCGAGCACTGCTGCATTTACCAGTTCGCAGCATTAACCTGCTAACCCTCGCAGAGCTCCACTGAGGTTGGGAGGTTGAGGCAGGCAGGGGAAACTGGATGCACAGTCTGCAGTAATTCGCAGTGTAGGCTGGATTTGTGCAGAGACATTGGCACATGTCCCACTATGTTCAACTGATTTTGAAAACCTGATCCTAAAAGTTAAGATCAGGGTTGAACCACGGGTAAGAGTAGGACTTGGTATGTTTTGTCTCCAGTCCTGCAGCACAGGAAGAACTGAGTTTCAGTTCCTAAAGTTTTCAAAGGCAATTCTCCACTCTAAACCTTACCAGCCTCCTACAGAGCCCAGACTGTTCCTCTGGTGCTCACATACGCTGATTTTGGATTCACACGAGCCACTCCACTGCTTGCATTGTCATCACAGTGCACTTGAGATTCAAAAACAAAACTTTGTCTCCTGCTTTCCCACATACGCCGTGATTGCTTGCGCACCAGGGGAGTCCTGATATTCTCATCTACCTTCATGAAGGATCATTTGTCACTTCAAGCCCTCTAGCCACCTGGAACATGGAAATCCCATTTACATAAATTCAGGGCCCAGGTTGTCTCTTTGCGCTCGCTGTTGTCATAGCAGCCTAATTCACCGGTGGTCACATCAGCCCTTCACCTGCTCCTGGTGCCTTGGAGTTACAAGTAGCAAACACAAAGGGAAAAAGGGGAAACGCGTTCTTCAGTCTGGCTCAGAACTGCAGGCTAAGCATGCAGAAGAAACCTAAGGGATTTCATACAGAGAGGTTTTAGAGGGACTGTAAGCTACTCTGGAAATGGCTTATCACACAAATATATCACAAAATAGCTAGTTCTTACTCTCCTTAATAATGACTTTCACAAAGTCCCCCTTACCCAGGAGATAAGTTCTGGAAAACCATGTGTACCTTAGGGAGCTTCCTAGCTGTCTTCTACTACAGAATGGATTACCTAAGGATTTCAGCTTGGATTAAACTCCCTGCGGAGCTTCAAATGTTGCCTTTCCATACCAAACAACATCCAAATCAGCTGTTGGCATAAACAACAGTCAAGCTGCCCCCTATTCTTGCCAGAAGAGTTAGGTCCAATGGGACTTTACGACCACAGTTTTTTCCGCCATAGTTTCCAGATCAAGACTTCCCACCAACCAGACACCCAGCTCTGAAATGATCTCCAAAAGGCCCGGTTCCAAGCTAAGGAAGGCAAGGGCATGGGTCCAGCTCCACTCCGGGACATGGCAGACGATTCTCAGAAATCTGCAGGAATTCTGTTTGCCTGAACCTGAGCTGAATTTGTCCCATATCAAATTTTAATGGAACTGGCAGAACTCTTACATTGCAGCTTTCTTCTGTTCACTTAGTTCATAGTTCAAAAACTAATATCCCCCATTTATCAGCATTTCACATTGAGTTATTTGTTTAGTAGCAAAGAAAAGTGATTAAAGTATACAACATGGTGAAAATCACATTCTCATCCTCTGCACTGCTGTATAATTCATGCTGAAGAACAAATGAGATTACAGCTCTGGGACTGTCTCCAGAATGAGTTACATTTGTCCTGTTTCCCGTTCTTGCCATAATCTTTGTCAAGACAGTAGAATGATACATCCCATTTGCTGTCCCTCTCACAGTATTTGTCACACTACTGCAATAATAGAGTTGCTGGATACCCATATACACATCATGAATTATTTGTTGATGTAAGGAAAGTTTTCTTGTATTCTCTTCAAGTAATCTGCCCTTCCTTTTAAATCCAGAGGCAGGTACTAATAGACATTATTCCTTTTTATTTATTTTATGTTAAGACTTGGTATTCTCAATCCTTTTTTTTAGAAGTTATAGATGAGGAGGGGGTGAGCAGCAGAATGGTGGCAGATACAATGCATTACTTTGCTAATTGCAAAGAGGGACCTAGGTGTTGGCAAAAATCAAGCCTGCTATTATATTATATATATAAACCCGTATTATATGACTAATATCACGAGCCCTATAAATAATGGCATGTTTATTGAACATGCCATTAGAACAGCCATCTATCCGTAGGCAAACAGCTTTGAGAAAACTTACCTTCTTATGAAAGCATTTGTGCACGACTGCTAGTCATCAACTAACAGCATTTATTTAACCTTAGTTCAGAAATGGATATGCTCTGGTTGCTGCTGAGTAAATGCAAATAGGAAAAGCAAAGGAAAAAAAAAAAGAATGCATGAAAATTGTTAGTGGTGCTTCAAAATTAATGCGAAAGGAAGGGAACAAATATTCCCATGTTGTTTGCCCTAGTAGCAATCCCTCAAGTGGCAGAATACCAACAGGAAGTCAGGTTACTACCCCGAGCAAGCAGTCCCCTGTTTTGTTGGAGGTTCAGTTTAAAGCTTTACCTGCTTCTCCTTGGTTGGAAATCGTGAGACAGCAGGCTCGTTCCTGTTGTCTTCAACAAATCTTGAGCCTGACAGGTCTGCTACCTCAGGCTCCTGAAGCATCTTTGCAGCTCTAGGAAGGGGCCCACCAGAGCTCAGAGCCAAAGCACCCCTCTGCTGGAGACCCCCATGGCTGAGTTAAAATGGCTCTGCGGTGTCTCCTGTCCCCTGGAGCCAGGGATGACTAAATGCAGACCTGAAAACAAGGAAGTGGAGACTGTGGGTAAGGGAAATGTGATGAGAACCAGGAAACGTGAAGCTAGGAGGGATCCCAGTCCTGCAACCTCAGCACTGCTTGGGCACCTTAGCAGTGAGCACGAGTGCCACAAAAACATACCATGGGCATTCACTGCTTTCCCTGCGGCATCTGCCAGCACTAATCTGCATTTCTGTGAGCTGCAGTTTTACAGAGAGATGGGTTTGCTCCATTATGGTGCACCCAGAGCAGCTGTGTTCTGGCAGCACCACTGCTGGTGCCAGCCACATGGGAGAGGACCCAAAGGAGCATACGAGGGAAGGGGAAGGAACGAAGGCAAGCTGAATCAGACTGACAGCAGGGTGAAAAGGGTAAAGAGGGGGGAATTGACCACTGATAAGCAATGGACTGCTGATTGGCAAGAGCAAAATAATTTTATTCTGTCTCGAACAGGATGTCATAAGCCAGCCATGCACTGCCTGGGTCTTTCTCTAGGAGGTCTGCAAGCTTAGAAGTCCTAAACAGCAAAGAAATCAGAACAGGGAGACTGTCATTCATGCCATTCACACATATACAAAATGAACTTGTCTCACTATACAAACAGAAGCAGCATTATGGTAGTCAGTTTTGTATTTAGAAATGGAACAGTAACAGGAATGCTGTCAGTTTTTTTTCAGAGATTATGCATTCTTCCTGGATAGTTTTTGTATTGCTGTTTGAAATATGCATTTCCAAATGTGAAATATAGACATGAACATTATGTATCAGTTTAAAAAAAAAAAAAAAGTATAACTGTGGCATTGAACAGATGTCTGGAGAGAATAGGAACAGGGAAAGCATACGGATACTCCTTCATCCCCCAATACCATCCTCCCAGCAGCCAATTATTTTCAGCTCAAGAGGTGTCCTTGCCACCCCAACATTTTCCTTCCCTTAACCATAAATGTTCAGTCAGCTTGTTCAGGTGAGAGCTAGATAGTAGTCAGTTGTCAGTGATTTTCAGCTATGATCCAGAAGGATTTCTTATTTTAGAAGAAGATGGGATACTTCACACTGGTTAAACTTGCCTTGAACAGACCATAAGCCAAGCTTACCAGAGGCAAAATGCTACCTCAGTTTTTGCACATTTCTATCAGTCAACCAAGAGAGTAGGAGAAGGAAACGAATGACCGTAGATTCCCCAACTAGAACCAGTTTTTCATTTGCCGCTGTTTATAAAAGATGTGTAGGCTGAAGCCAGTTTCCTACACCTTGAGAGCAAGAAAATTTTATATATATAATTATTCCGTTCTTTGTTCTTGGTTGTATGTTTCATTCAGCTTAATAATATCTTGAATATATTGTCCCTTGTTAACCACAGCAATTACGTTTATGCAAAACCAGAAGAAGGTGTGAATTTCCAGGAACCATTGTGGGGTTTCACAATGTACTGAGGAAGGAAAGCAAGCAGTTGCATAATTATTCCAGCATGACATGTTCATGCATAAAATTAGGCCTTCTCTCCAAGCACTGTCTGTCAATAAGCCCTGTAAGTCTATAGGAGAGCTGTTCGTAACACATTCAATTTTACCTATCAGTGTGATGTCCAATTACTTGGGAAAGGGTGAAAGACTTTATGCCACATCTAAACATGACAGACATAACCTTTAAGTACTGGCAAATGCCAAGATGTTGCTGGCAGTAGGCATTCTGAACATGTTTGTGTTTTTCTTTGTACACAATTTCCCTTTTTTTTATGCAAATTCTAAAGTATTTTAGAACTCTGCGTTATCACATCTCCCAAGGAGCCAGTTTAGAAAACGGAAGGAAGTTTTACACTATCTAATTTTTCTAAATCATTAACATAAAATAGGTTTTGTTCCTTCCATGGGTACTAAAATAGCATTTCCTTGAACCCTAACTTCAGCACACAAGTATCAGGTTATAAATTCATTCATTAGGTTCTGCACAAAAGATTTTTTTAAAAGTAACACGGTCTTGTTGTATTGTTCTAAAAAAAAAAAAAAAAAAAAAAAAAAACAGATCAAAAGGTTCTCCTGTATCCCCAAATGGTAAAACTCATCTGTACCTCACAAGTCTTTTAAAATAGTCCCGTATGTCTTCCTTCCTAATACCTCCCAGCAGGGAGCACAACAGCAGGCCTAGTTTGTCTTAATTATCTCTCTTTATCTCCACAGGACGAAGAGATTATTGCCAGTATGTCACTGGCTGGAACAGAGGAGCCAAAGATCATATGTAATCTCCATTTCTCCACAACTACTAACGAAGTTGAGGTAACTGTGATGGCAGAACCTGAGGGAGGGAGTGGAGACCTGGAAAATGAGATTTCTGTTGTTTTGGGTTACCCATCCTAACTAGAAATGGGTGGTCAGAATCACAATGTGCATAGAAGAGAGAAAAAAAGTTTCTATGTGTAACGGAGGATATGTTTTATTCTTGCTTACTACACAGGGAAACAAAAAAGAGAAAGCTGGTTGCAGTCACTGAGACAGCATGCTTTAGCAAAAACAGAACTTTAAGAATCACAGCTGCTATATTAACCAGAAAAAAGCTATTTGTGTACTAGGGATACTTAAAATACTAAGTGCTTTAAAACAGAAGGAGATTGCCAGTGTTTCCTTTTTATAAGACTGTATTGTAGTTCTTTATGCATTACAGAAGTTATCTTAGTCATTTATTGACTCCCGATGCAGCACTGGACGGCTGCTTCTCTTTCAGATAGTTTAAGGAGCTGGCATCTTGGGCTTTATGTTCCTGGGAACATGTTGTGGCCTTTGATTTGAAGTCTGTGGCCTTCTGGGAACTACAGTGGCAATCTTGGTTGCATACGTAATAGTGTTATGGCTGAATGTTCAACTACTGTGCCCTTGGTTTTCTTTGTTATTAAAGGAGTCACATTTTTTCAGCAGGGCACCATAAGCTGGCTTAGTTGCCTGATGCATTGAGAAGTTAATGGGGACTAGAGCAAGATTCTCATGTGATTCCTAGGACCTCATTAGTGATATAAAATAAGATTGTAACAAAAATCTCAGTTACCATTTTCTTACGTGCTTTGTTCATCTGTGGCGATCTTTTCAAGACTGCCTTTCTCTTAACTTTTCCTGGCCCTGAGGAACAATCTTTTTGCATCATTTAGATCCTGATCAGAGCTAATAACTCAGCAGTAATTTCAATAAATGTTCATGGAAATATTTAGCATATAATACTCAGCAGCAGCATCTTGCAGAAGTAAGAGACAGTTGTAACCTTCCAGTTCATGCTGAAAACTTAGCTCTGGATGACTTTATATCTGTTCCACATGCTGGATAAACATAAACCCCACAAAATCACTGCCTTACTGGCCTAACCTAGATTATTATTATGACTCTTCCTCTGTTGATCATCATGTACGAGACATGAAAACTCCCTTCAATCACCTTTTGCTGTCTGTTACACATAATGGATAGCTACTGATGGTGAATATTTTTTCCTTGACATTAAGAGCTGGGTTACAGTGCTCAGCTCAGTCCATCCAATCAGCCTTAGGGATTGCTGCAATCTGCAGTTCTCTGTTATATAGCAGGTTATAGATAGGGTGTTTTGCCCTCTCCCTAGTTCTTACATAAAGGCACAGTCATCAGATCGAGTAACCACTAAAAAAGGAAGCTCTGGGCCTAAGATCCCTCAGTTTAAAGGGAAAATGGAAATTTTGGAATAAAAATGGAATAAAGCTAACTAAATGCTGGTGTTGATGAGTAGCCTCTTCATTATCCTCATGCAGCAAAGGGTAGATTTCCAGGACTGAAGTTAGCAGGAAATCCTTTCAAGCAGCTTTGAAAATTTTAGCCAAGAATCCTCTTCTAGCAGACTTCTGGCAGCATGTGTGCACCCTTCTGGTTTCCTTTTTTTGATGAAGATCAAGCTATACACATAGTGAAGGATTAAAAAGCAAGATACCAGTAATAATAATATATTCATTTCAAAAACTGGCAAGTTTTCTTCCTTGAAGTCAGGAAGTACCCCTGAGCCAGCTGGACAGACTGAATACTGGCTATCACTACTGTTTTCCAAGACAGAAGACATTTGATAACCTCTTTCAAGCTTAATTTTTTTACCTCTTTGAAGCATGTTGTGTATCTTCTTGCTGTCTATAAAGAACAGTGAGGCCCTGTTTCTGACAGAGGCCTTGAGGACAATACAGTTGATAAATCCAAGTGATGATGAAGATGATGACTGCTTTAATAAGTTGTAAAACTCCTGCTGTTGGCATGTAGCCATGCACAGTTGCCTGCTTCACTGTTCTGGGAATTCCACAGCAGTCTGACAAATCAAAGCCTTATTCCAAGGCCTGTCTTTGAAGGTACAGTCGTACTGCCCTCTCGGACTGGGGGCCCAGGATCTGAGCATGGTTTTAATGTTAGAAAACATGGGGAGGTTTCGTAGCAGCAACAGTAATTACAGTTTCTGGCCAGAAAAATGCCCATGTACAAAATAGTCATCCACCTGCAGTTTAACAGTGGTGGCCTAAACAAATGACTAACTTGCTGATCTTCTATCCTGTGGAAAACATAAAGTCATGGTGAAAGAGGAAGAGTAATTTAACAGTGCATGGCACTTCCCATCTGAAGAAACTGAATAAGGGACACATACGTACATCACCAGCAAATCTTAGCTGATGTGGTGATCTGTGCCTCATGAATGGCAGAAATAGAAAGACTCCATTTTGTACTATACTTGTGCAACTCATATAACAAGAAAACAATCGCAGCACTGCAATTGTGATTCATGCTTGAAACTGTTAGGCAGCTGTTTACTTTGTGCTGTATTTATTTCCGTTGCTGACAGTCCTTTGTTATTATAGATACTACAACAATGCTGTTTTAATTTTTACACAGAGCTGGAGAAATCCACCTAGATGCAGCCTTCGAGAACCTTTTTCACAGTCCTCTCCTCTGTAAACTAGAGGTGGGGTAAGAAACACAAAAATGGGGAAAAACTGTCTTTGTGTACTTATTTCTTTTCTCTCCCACCTAAGGCCTGCTTTTGTCCTTAACAGGCTCAATGACATTTCCAAACAGCTAAATGTTTTCGTTCTTTCTTTCTAGGTAGATTTTCCTAAGCAATCAGACTTCTGCTGCAGCATTACATTAACAATATATATATTAGAAAATAAATAAATAAACAGAATGAGCATTTTAACTACAAGCAGTCTTTGCTCTTTCACTGCAGCATGGCTTCCATCCAAAGCCAATTATGTAAAACAACAGCACCTCAGCACCATTACCAACAGCCATCTAAAAGGAAGAATTACACCTACTCAAAGCTGAAAACATTTTCAAGAAATTTAATTATTTTCTTACTTTCTCGCCTTGAGCGTGCTTCCTACCTTACTTCACTCTAAAACGCCTTGGGTGTTATTCATCTAGAACATATGGAGCACTATATAAATCCAAGTTGTTGCTGATTTTACTTAAAAGTCAGGTTTTATTTTCTGTTTTTACTTCTGCCTGTTTACACTCCTTGAAACATCTTTTGCATTGCCCCAGATGTCGCTTCTCACAGTGCTTCATCTTTCCTACATGCTAATCTTGCTTCCTCAGTACTTGTGATTTTTTGCTTCATATAGTGATAGAGAGGAATGCAATGCCAAAAACTAATTGTCAAAGAAAATGGCAAAATGATTTAAGTTCATGCCTTTAAATTCAGTATCAATTAAGTTTAATGGTCAAAATCCTTTCATCGATTTATGAAACTGTGTAGATCATGATTTCTAAAGGAAGAAGTGACTCTGAGACAGCTCTATCTAATAGAGAGATTTCTCTTTATTTTACAGCCTACTGTCTTAACTTTAACATACTATGGATATAATTTGTAGTCTTTCGTTCTCATATTGGGTTTTCAATGGTCTTGGTCAAGAATTCCAAGTATGCTGATAACAGCTGCTGGCAAAGCATGTTCCCTGTGCTGCAATTGGCTATAAGATGCAATAATTGAAGCATGATTTATTCTTACACATGGCAACAGTGGGCTCTCTAGAATATCCATCAGTTAAACCCTGGAGGCAGAGTGAGTTGTTAGTTACTGGCTAAAGCTGTGGTGGTCTTCTAGCATGTTTTTCATTTAACAACTGGGTGCTCTGCAGACCATAGGCATTTCTAAGGAGTGTTCCTCATGAAGAAGTCGTCTTAATTAAGATGACTTAAGATCACATGTAAGCCATGCATCTTTTTCACTCCTTTATCTACAGTTCTCCCCTAACACGAACTGGGAGCTGTGAATGAAAGCAAACATTTGGAAGAAATCTCTTTGACTTAGGCATGTGATCAGACAGCCCATAAAATATGAGAGGCGCTGTAGTGAAGGGGAAATTTGGAGGGAAGAGTAAGAAGAAGAGACTGAAGGACATATGGGAATATACATAGAATTAAGGCAACTAGAAGCAGAAGACAGAACTTGGCCCTGTAGCACAGATGTTTTTTGCAAAGCAAGCAATTAATATGGTATAGTGCCAGCCATCAGCCTGAATTCCTCTTGTCATCATTGAAGAGAATAAATTAGTAGACATACATAAATTTTGAAAGGAGGAAATATGTACTACATTCCAAAGCATGCATATTTCTATTAACTTACTCTCTGTGGAGCCGGATGAGAAGAGGCAAAAAATCTGGGACTTTGCGTCTCAGTCCTGTTTGAAAGCTTCTACTCATTTAATCACTACTCGTTTTGGCCTCGTATCTCTGCAGTTTTTCTCAGTACTATCACTTGCTCCTGCTGCTGCTGAAGGCAATGGAAAAAACATCATTGCGCTCAAAAGCACTGGAATTATAAATAGTCTCTCAGGAGTCAGTCAGCATGGATATCTGTAGAGCTGTCCGGATGCCTGCTAACAGTAAAGTCCAAATTTTTCACGTTGGGATAAGGATTATAGCAAAGACCTACAGAAAAGAGAAGGCCTAGGCGGGGGCCATGGCTCTACCATTTAGTAGCGCTGTGCTAGCAGGACCACAGGCAGTTCTTGTTGGTAAATACTGAAGAGGTGCTGTGTGACTGTTGTGAGGAACTTCAGAAAGCTCTGTAAAGTCCTGCACAAATGTATTATTATGCTCTGCGGCAGTACCTGCTGCTTCAGTTTTGCTTGCTGTCCCTGTTTGAAGATCTGCTGTGTGCAATGCTGTTAGAGCACTGGAGAGCTCCAGCAAGGAAAAGAGCAGTTCCTTGGCTTAAAAAGCCCTAAGAAGCATTAAGAAAGCTTGTTGGTTCTGCACAAACATAGCAGCATTCAATTATAACCCAAGCTTTTTACCAGCCTCACTCAAGTACAGCAAATACCAGCTGGAGGGTAAGGAGGGATTTGCTTTCCAAACAGCTAGGAGAGGCATTTATTTCACTAAATTAAACAAATATCATCCTGTTTATGGCAGTAAAAGTCAGCTGGACATCATGAGCCGTGGCCTGTACTGCAGGCTGTTCAGGACTTGGCATCCAAGAAAGATCTCAAGGGAGTACAGAAAACACAGATATGTGTCTGCAGGTCAGTGGAATCCAAGCACAAAGCCCCAGAGATGGAGGGCAGGTTACTTCCACCAGCAAGACTGATGTTGCTGGTGCTACAGTGTTCTCCCATGGTCTCCTAAGAGAGCATATACCTGCAGAAGAAACGCAGCATGCATTGACCATCTAAATTTCCAGAGGTGCAGCTTTTCCTGCCTGCAGTATATTGGCTTAGTCCTGGCTGTTGAGGGCTGCCCAGTGCCTGACCAAAGGGACAGAAACCATCCCAGTTGGAAAGACGGACTAGGTACAGTTCCTTCCCTGTGTGTATGAGCACAGAGAGCACTTGTATCATGCTAAGAGCACAGACGCCATGCTTTCTGTAGCCCTGTGGCACTGTGTATATGAGTAACCTCTACCACTCATCTTGCTTGTCCCTTACTGTCCAGATGACGGCTGCTGGTGATTTTGAATCTCTCAGCTTTACAGGGTCCCTGTTATCGATAATGCAAGAAAAAGAAACTCCATCACACTGAATGATACAGAGGATTTCCAACAGCAATTTCCATCAACTGGTTATTCTTATTGTGACCTGAGTTTGGGCATTTTGTCAGCAGCCACTCATGCACTGAATATTCTGGCAACCTGCAGAGAGGCTGTGACCCTCTTCACTACAAGCAATCTAGGAGGCAATAGGGCATTCATTCCCTCCCAAATAATGGGTGGGAAGGTTGATTGATTTGCTTGAATGATTTGCTTGATTTGTCGAGCAAACCTCCAGCTGATTTCAGGGGGGCTGGCACTTCACTCCCTCCCCACCTCCTTTGCCCTGCATTCCTACATTCCCTGCTTTTCAGTACTAGCTTACTTTTTGTGTAATATAAGGCCTTCCTTTTTTATATTTTAGATAAAGCAGTCTGATAATGCAGACACTCCTGAAAATCCAAACAAGAATACACCTGCCACCAGGAACAGGATAAACTTTCTGATTATTTTAAAGAAGAGTTGCTCCAGGCTTGTATTCTTTAGTGAATTGAGACCTTAAACACACCCTACCTGAGGTTTGCAGGAAGTCTCTGGTGAAACCAGCATTTTAGTACAGCTCCTGAGTCCCAGCCTGGTGTTTTTTTTTTTTTTTCTGAGGACTGTCATTCTGCTGGTAAGATTAATGACTGTGCAGTGTGAGAGAGAAACGGGAGTGGACTAGTCAGTACTAATGCCAGTACACAGACATGCAGACTTACTTCCAAAAAAAAAAAAAAAAATGGAACTTACCTAGCAGTAACTTAGAAAATCTGATTTCTTATTTGTTCCAATAGTGAGAGGCATTTCCTTTGTCTCAATCTACTTCTCAGCAGGAGTCCCACGCTGATGAAGTATCATCAAATTGTCAGCTCCCACTGAGAGAGACACCCGCACTGCTCACTGATTGGAGAGATGGAAGCAGTGACAGGTGTTTCTAAAAACTGTTGGGTTTTAAAGTTAAAGGAAAAAAATATATATTTTTCCCCTCCTGAAAGATTTTTCTGAAATAGAGGAACCTGAAACAAGGCCATGAATATTATGTTGGGAGAGACAGAAGAAAACAAATGAAACTAGCTAGTGTGGTGAGGAAAGGGGTGGCAAAAGAGTGTGGTAGAAGGATATAGAAAAGATACATAAAATAGAAAAAAATCAGCATTTTTGATCAGGAGCAATAAGATATACAATAAAATTTAAGAAAGTCAACTTCAGTGGTCCAAGAAATTGTGTTTTAGGTCAGCTGAAGTCTCAGTACTAGGCTGTTGTTGGGGTTCATCTCACAATGACCCACTCAATCAAAGGAGTTAGTGAGATTCTGAAAATGGATTAATCATTTTTATGAATAATGAGGATATCTGCACTTATATTGGTTAGGAAGAGAATGCAAAATTTATGCAGGACCAGTAGCACCACATATTAAAACTGAGCAGCTCTTCTCACAGCAAAACCATATTTCATTTGCCTTTTTAACCATTTCAGAGAGAGTAATGGAAATTCTCATTGAAATTGTTCAGCAATGGTCTCCTCTGCTAAATGGGGATAATGCCAAGCCCTCCTTTTACACAGATGAAAACAAGTGTGCTAATTTATGTGAGGTCCACAGCTGCTAAAGTCAGGAATGTGATGTGAATGTCCATAAGATGAGTAATCCTACCTTCAGCAGGAAGTGAATGGTGTTCAGCGAATAGGCCTGGGACCACACAAACAGAGAGAAGGTAAAATATTGAACAGCTTCTCACACAGTGGTTATTTGTCTGTCCCCTGCATTGTGAGCCACAGGCCCTCTGGGGAGGACTAATATAAGCTCATGCAATTAGATAATGCGTGCACACAGGAGGGTTAATTAAGGTCGCATGGTTCTGACGTCTCCTATCTCCGTGTTTGAGTTTGCAGCCTTAGTGGTGCGGTGTTTTTCAGGTGACTGTTTTTACCTTTTGTGTTTGTCTAACAGAACATAATCCGTATTCATTTTCTAACAGCACCCAACCTTTGGCTTCCCCGATTGTTGCTAAACTGCATTGAAAGCCCCTCATCCCACCAGCACAGGATCCCTCTTAGAGCTTCAATCATGAGCTTCCCTCCAGCAAGGGAGACTGAACAACAATAATAAAGCATTCTCGGTTTCTTTCTGCTACTCTTCTGAAAAACAGCAATGGAGCTGACCAGCCATAGCCAAACTCGTAATAAGGTTTTAATTCCCTTTTATGTGGGCATACACTGATACCAGGACTGGTGTAAGAAGGCAATTGAGTGGGAAGGGGTTGGTTTGTGTAGGCATAGAGAGTGTTCACGGTAGGCTACCCTGCGATTCGTTTGTATAGAGCATGATTCAATATGCATTGGATAGATAGATGCTAACTGAACAAAGATGTCTGAACCCGTCTGTGCTCAGAGTAATTTGTGCTGTCTGTCATGTAAGGGCCAGATGCTTCCTCTGGACCCCTTGGGCAAAGGAGCTGGTCGCGGGCTATGAAGAGCACAGTCTGGCAGCTCCACAGATAAAGTATCTGGTCATTTGCTGCCCTGCAGCAGCTTGGGGGGCTATGGGAGTAGCCAGAGACTTGGTACTCCACCTGCTGCTATTAGGCAGATAAAGCGGTTTAATTGTGTATCTGCAGGGCACTCTCCTGTTGTTTCTCTGTTTTTTCCCCATTAACCCTCTTCTGAGCACACCTGACCCCTTTGTCATGGAGCTGAATGATCCCACTACGTCTAAGCCTCCCAAGACAGCTTTTGGCAGCAAATTTAGGCCAGACATTTTCCTGTCTCTCTACAGTATTTTTTCTCCTGCCATTCTTCTCATCTCATGTGCAAACCCTCCTGGGAAAGGCCTACAGAAGTTAAGAGGGATGAAACCAATAAGAGTCTATAGAAGTGTAATACTACTCTATTCTGGAATTGAAATGGAGAGTGCTGTCTTCTGCAACCTTTTTGAGCCATGCTACTGGATTATATTCTTTGACAAAGATGTTAATTGTATTCTATTCTATAGGATGTTCAGAATGTAAAGAAAGATTATCATTTTCTCTTAAATTCTCCAGGGTTTTTCCACAGAAAGCGACATCACAGACTATATAATGCAGTCACCACATGAAGTATGCCCATTTTTCTTTTGTTAGGTACCTTTTTTATTTTTTGTATGAATTATTTATTACTCATTAATACCGGAGGAAGTGAATTGTGCTCCTGAACATGACCAAGAGAATGACAGAAGCAACGTGGCAATAATTACAGGAGTGCGTGAGCTCTCTAAATGCCTGTGAAAATGATTTAGTTGGTTGTAGAGGGGGGAAAAAAAGGATTTTTAATGTCTATTTTTGTAGGAAGGTTGAATACCCAGGTGATGAGTGCTGCATAAATACCATATAGACCATTTTAAACAGTCTGTAAACCTCATCTTGTGTACTCATAGTGAGAGCAATACACAAACAGCACAATGCTCTTTGACATACTGTCATCTGCTCTTAAAAGTTGAAGTATTTGGCTGGATGAAATAACCATTGCATCTATAGATGAGGAGTTGAGCAGCCCACCAGATCCTTGGCAAATCCCCTGTGAAATGAGAAAGAGATCTCAAGGCCTCGGATCCTTGTGTGTGTCCAGAGTGTGCTGCCCCTGCAGAAAATCAGAGCATCATAGGTAGGGCTCCACACAGCATAGGGCTCCACTCCATAGGTAGGGCTCCACAATCTACTTTCCTTTTGTGGTCACTCAAAGAGTGTCTTGGGTACTGCTAGAAAACTTAGACCTAGCAGCTTTTCATGCCTTAGGGGTACAGTACACTCAGCACACCCATCCTAATTACATCTTGACCTTTTCTGGCAGGTTACCCCAATAAACCAGCATCAATTAATTTAGTAGTAGGCTCCTTCCTTTTAAAATAATCCAGTGCCTTCATTTCTCTTCTGTAAGTTGTTTTACATTTTTTGGCCCTATCTCTTTGTGGCTGTTAGGATAATTAGTTGCTAAAATAAGTCCTTCTTGAAAATGCAGGAGTAAAGCAACAGAGCACTCTAAAACAGGTGCATTTTGTGAAGCTGTCACTGAACAGAAGATGTGGCTGATCATCTGAGTGACATGAACAGACAAAAGGGTTATAGGGGGGTTATTTTCCACAGACAAAGAGCAGAAGTCCTTGCACTCTGAGTAGCTCTAGTTTTAGAATAAGGCAGCAGAGATAGGGGGTGAAGGGGAGTTTGATCCAGGTAGGTGGATCTATGTAGCAATCGCCGTTGACTTTCTGTGGGGGTTGTAGAGGGGTCTTCCCGCTTTGCCCATGTTATGCTTAGCTCCCCTTTACAATACACCAGCAGAAATCAGTATACAGCTACTGGTGCTCCTGGCACCAGTGGGAAGTGGAAAAAAAGAAGAGAGTGCTGTGTATGTAAGTGCACGTGTGTGCACAGATGATTTGCTCTGTGACAGTGAATGCAATGGACTTGGCTCTGAAGGAGCACTCCCTGAAGAGTGGCTGCAGGATTGCTGTAAGCCTTAATGGCATAATATGTTTAAAAAAAAATGCACAGCCACACATTTGCATATTTATCTTGTACCATTAAAGGCACAGACAGCAAGTGTCAGCAGCAGAAATGAGGAGAGGGGAGACTGAAAGATTTTGCCACTGATGCTTAAACCTTCAAGCAACCACAGTGCAAAAAGCTCCTGTGCTATTTCTCCCTACAGCCCTGTGCTCCTGTCTGCACCGGCGCTGTCTGATCTTGAAATAGTTTTAAAATGTCTCAGGAACAGACTCAGTGACGACATTGCTGGTGCAGCTTCGATGGGAGACCAGTTCCTGTTTTATACAGTACCGTACAGGTCTGCTGCTGAGCACAGAGGAAATTACTGCCTCAACTTGCCATAACATGAGGTTTTATCATGCGTGGAAGTATTTTCCTTAGTGGGGTGGAAATAAAAGAAATTTTTGTCCCCCTTTTCCCTTCACCTGCGAACCTCAGTTTGTTTCTTTTGTGTTTCTAATTCCGACTGGAAGCATGAAGTAAAAAAAAAAAAAAAAAAAAATCCAAAAAAGCCATTTTGCCATAATCCAAGTTGTTGTTTTTTCTGATTTACAAATGTTTCTTTTGGGACTTTATCCAAACTGCAAGCCTTGGTGAGGGTCAGTTTTACTCAGCACTCAAAACCTGATAGCAAGATTTTCCCCTAAATCAGGAGGGTGTTGTTAAAAACACGGATGTTTAAAAGTAATGCACACTTAAGGTTCTTTTCTTTAGGTTTATAATTTTTCAGTTCTGTTGGATGACAGGTTTTCAGCCTTTCCAACCCCATCAAAAGGAACAGACAGCATTTTTTAAGAGAAAGCTAAAGATTCCCACAGACCCAGAGTTCAGAGCTTAAAGAAAACAATCACCAAATATGGCAAGGAACCATGAGCTGGAGATGTTGAAACATCATTATTATTATCTGCTCATTCTGTCCTTCCCAACAGGCTTCACACCAAACAAAGAGCAGAGAAAATGCTCTCACCTAGGACAGGATGAATAAGCCGGTTAAATTTTAAGAAGTGCCAGGCACCCGCAGCTCTGGTATCAGTGGGAAATGCAGGTGCTCTGAGAATAAGATCCTGTCATCAGGTTTTTTCTGCTGTTGACTTGCTTTCTTGTTCTCTGCTCAGGTGGGACACAGTCCTGTTCCTTTTCTGTGCAATGAGCCTAATGGAGACTCGAGGCTGTTCTCTGCCAACTTGATCTATGGGCTTGGACAGGGTCCTTCAGCCTCTTGCGCACCCTGCACTTACACCCTGGATGACGTGGATTTGGCTTAAACACCATTTTGCTTGCTTTTCCCACTTTATTTCCCACAGAAATGAGGGTGTGGGGGGATGCATGTGCCTAGGCCTTGCCCCGCCACGGAGCTGGGATTTGCCTGTCTGTACAGAGGAGTGCAGGCATCATTTAATTTCCTGCTATGACCTTACTGAAAACAGCAGCGTGGTAGGAGGTTCAGCAGTGGAGTGCCTGACTCTGCAGTCAGTGAACAGTTGCCCACGTAGGTGTGTAAAGTGGACCCCACCAAAAGTTTTTTGGTGCGCTCAGTGCCATCAAGTTCCTTTTTGTGACCTAGCACCCCAAGTTTAACTGGCTCTGAAGTCCCTTGATCTCAGTTTTTCCATGCATGGGTTGTCCTGTATATGACCCAGTGGGACAAGAACAGATTTGGAGTGCAGCATCTCTCTCCCTTGGCTGTGAGCAGTGCCAGTGGCACTAGTTCTCTGACTGCCATGCCTGAAAGCTTTCCTTAGCTGTCAGATGCTGAGCAGGGATTCCTGCTGGTGTGCAATGGCAGACAAGTGACGTTGAGTCAGCTGGTAGAAGGCTATGCTACCAGTCTCCACAAGTGTACCTCTGCTGGAGCAGGGAAGGAGGTGTGAAGAAAGCTAAAACAGAAAGAGCGTAATAAGGTAAGCAACAGGAATCCAAATGACCAATGACAGAGATGCACATATGTCCATGCTAGGATATGACTCTACCGTTTCTTTACTAGAGCTGCCCTTTTAATACATCCTCAGTAGTTTCACAAGTTGCAAACACTTGTGAACTAGCAAAGGCTGAAAAGAAGCATGGATTTCTCTCCCTGCTGGTCCTGCATTGATTGCAATTAAGGAGGAGGAACTGTAGGTAAGGCTTATATGAGTGCATATCCTCCCCAGGCCAGATGAGTTCTTGCTGTTTGATTTTTTTTTTTTCCTGTCACTTCCTTCTGCTTGTTAAAGGTGCCAATTGTATAATTTTGCGCTATGATTTGAGAACACTATTCACACCCATGGTAGTGATGTTCCACTTCATTGGGCTGCACAGCTTTTAATTTCAAGTTAATACAGTATAGAGGTTTTATGTCCAACATTCTAAATGCCACGGCATGTTGATGAAAAGAAATTACATTGATGAAACAGTTAGGCAGTGATTAATATGATCCATAACTCAGAGTGATGTAACAGCCCTAGCTTTCTCTCCTACACAAAGTGATGTCCAATTACTTGCTATTGATCAGATATTGCATTGCACCAAATGGGACGCCAGCATCAATTCATTTCATCATATTGAATTTCAGCCAATATCAATGGATATTTGGCACATGTTTTGCTGAAACATTTGTCTGCCATCACAGAGCTGATGAACAGGTTGGCAGGTTTTGTTTGTGAAAGGGTGGGGAGGAGACAGGGAAGGAAGAGAAAAGAAATGCACTAATTCTGCTTGTGAATTTCTCCCCATGCCTAGCACTGACAGCACAGGAATGCCTCTCTGCATGTCCACATTTGTTTCACACAAGTGGCTGCATGCCCCTTTCAGGCATGTTAACATTCTGTGCTGCTCACTGCTTATTTTTTATTGATAATCAAGTGAATAATTAAAGCCCAACAGCTACGTAAAAAACACATAAATCATATGTGAGTAATGCTCTTCTGCTCAGGCGTAGCTCCTGTTGTAAATGATGGCCTAGAAATCCATGATTCATGCCAGCATGTATCACTTCCTCACTCCACGTTTGTCTGTAGGACACTTGGGTGCCAGCCAAAGCTCAGGGGTGTCGGATGGAGATACATAGGGTGGTCTTCAGATGTCTCTTTCAGCTCACTTTCCCATGGAGTTATGGTATTGGTTTTGTGTCTCTTCTGGGCTGTTGAGGTGCTGTATTCCCAATAGACATGCTGTTAGCTCTGAGCTTCCCTTTGCCTTATTTTTAATGTGGGTTTTGTCGTTGTGGGGTGTTTTTTGGTTTTGTTTTTGTGTGTGTGGTTTTTTGGACTTGCAGTTATTAGTCCACTTCTAACATTTGTTTTACTCTCATTTGAAAGAAAACCCTCACATGGGAGTGCCCATCCCGATTAACCTCTCTGGCTAAGATCACCAGTCGTGTGACTGCCACATGGAGTACTGCTAGGCCAAATGTAACAACATCTGCCATGCATTCAACAACTTCCTTTTGGATTCCTCGCACTCTATTTTCACTTTCAGCTCTAAGCAGGAGTGAGATATGTTCTGCTGTCTCTCAGATGCCAAAGCACTGGGAATGTGCCATCCTTCCACTGCGAGCTGGGTGGGTTTAGGAGGCTGACAAATGAAGCCAATAACTAGAATAGGAGTGGAGACGAGCTGTCCACAGCTTATTTCTGTTGACCCTCAAGGCACCTTTCTCCATAGACCTTCTTTCCACATCCTTGAAAAATACAGGAGATGCAAAATTACCAATTATGGAGCTGTAGCTCCGCAAATATTTACATATCTGCTCAATTTTATGCACTTGAACAGTCCTTGGGGCTGTTTGAGGGTGTAAAATTAAGCATACGTGGAATTTTTTCCAGGCTCCAGCTTTCTACCTTACAGACCAGATGGCATCTCTTGGAAAGCTTTGTGGAACATTATATATAGAAACAATTCCATTTGTTATTCTAATTATTTGTTTGCTGAGCACTGACAGCATAGTTGATATGTTGCAGATGTTGAGAAATGGCTCTCTTTTCCAAGGAGCTTGTGACTTCGGTAGAAAGTGGCTACAGGGGCCTAAGGATGACAGCCTACCTGAACTGCTTTCTTGACAACCTGCTTGGTTTTACATGATGGCCTCCTTTTCTCTTTGTGATACTCCACTCAATTCCACAGTAGCCAACTACAGTGCCTGTGGCAAGATTGCAGTGTGTCCTTGGAACAGATCAGCTTGATCGTGGTACTCAAACTGGAGATTGAGTATAAACAGAAAAAAAGGCTGAGATTGCCAAAAGAAAGGTAGATTAAATAAGAGAAAATAAGAATTTCTTTTAATTCCATGAGCCCTTACATTTTTCTTAATCAGTTCTAGTGTATAGCAATAGTTAACTGGTAGGAGCAGAATAATAATCACAGCTGTCCACTCAGTACTGAACTTCTAAGAACCAAAATATTTTCTGTTCTTACCCTTTTTTAGAATATTTTTTTCCAAACCTAGTTTCAAGCCTGTGAACAAATTATTACTCGGCATGTGTCTGGAGGGAGAAATATTCTTCTGCAATAATTCAGTGGATAAAGAATTTAAGGGACGATCCCCCTGGCAAATGCTTGTTGTATTGCAAAGAGTATTCACCTGATGAATCAGTCTGACCCTTGCACTTGGGCTGCATCACACAGAGACAGTTTTTCAGAGGACTAGTCTTCATCAGTTCCCCTCCAAAACCAGACCCCTTTGCAGTATTTTAGAATAGGTACACAGAAGGCAAGAGATACTCCAAATCAGGAGACACTTGTGATTTTGTAGGTTCATATATTTATGTAATGAAAAGTATTCCCTCTCTTTCAAATCAAAAGCCAGATGAAATTCCCCAATTATTCATAAGTTGCACAAATTCATCATGATTCTTCAATATAGAGCTCTCAGGATTAGACTAGGAACCTAAACATCTCAAAACCCTTACTACCAATTTATCTCTTGAAGAGTTTCTACCTGTGATGTGAGATTGTCAGCGTTAGTCAAAAGGAAGAGGAAAATCAGGATTTTATTAATTAATTTATTCATTTTGCAATACTTCTATTTTACTTATTCCTGCTTTTTACTTCTTGTTTTATGCTAAGAAAGCAGTTTTTCTTGTTGTTGTTGTTTTTTATCTCTTTTGGCAGCAAACAGGTAAAAGAACGAAGGAGAATAAATGCAGCCACTGATTACTCTTATCAGACTTTCAAAAGATAATGAAATGTAAAACCTTTAAAACTCAATTAGTGTGATGAAAATACCCCTACAAATCTCTGAAACAAACTTTGAACAAATGCACATGTAGAACTCCAGGTCTTCATTTTTTTTCTACCTCTAGGTTCATTTTCATGTGTGGCTGAGCAAATATACAAGATACACACTGGAAACTGCCCATGCACTTCATGTTGCAATGTTGCAGCTTCGGCTGTTTGGTTAAAGTGATGCTCAGGTCTCACCTGTGTGGCGTGAGAAGCCGTGTAGGTGGTTGTCCAACAGGCTGGGTGGTGTGTGTCTCAGAGCTTGGGCTGACTTAAAGGGAGGGTTGGAGCTCAAGGAAAACATAACATTGTTGACGTAGGTCCTGAAAAAGAATGGGTCAACTCCCCCCCTGAATTTAAATGGCTTTAAACCTAGAAATTAATTACAGAACCACAGCATCCCGGTAAGAGGTGAGGTCAGCAGGCAGCTCTGGAGATGCCCAGTCCCACCCCGCTCAAAGCAGGGACAGCTGGAGCAGGCTCCTCAGGGCCGTGTCCACCTGGGTTCTGAATATCTCCAGGGATGGACACTCCACAGCCTCTTTGGGCACCCTGTGCCTGCACTCAGTCATGATCACAGTAAAACTATAATAATAATTTTATATTTAAATGAAATTTCTTGAATTTCAGTTTGTGCCCATTGCCTCCTGTCCTGTCACTGAGCACCACTGACAAGAGTCCGGCTCTGCCTTCCTTGCTCCCCACACCCTCAGGAATTCAGGCCCCCTAAGACCTCCTAAGTCTTTTCTTCTCCAGGCTAAATAACCCCAGCTCTCTCAGCCTCTCCTCATGGGGCACATGCTCCAGTCCCTTTACCATATCTGTGTCCCTTTGCTGGGCTCACTGCCGTGTGCCCACGTCTGCCTGGTATGGGGGAGCCCCTGCCTGGGCACAGCACTCAGCTGTGGTCTCACCAGTGCTGAGCGGAGAGGAAGGATCACCTCCCTTGACCTGATGGAGATACTTCTAATCAGCCTCCGGTTTTCAAACCAGATATCAGTTCTTGTTTTCAAGCTTTGTTCCATAAGTGTGAAGGATAAATTGGGAAAAAAGGCAAGCAAGCAAGCAAACAAACAAACAAATAAAAAATCCCACAGCAGAAAGTGCAAGCAGAGAATGTCAGACAAGTCATTGCATCTCGAGGCTGGGACCCTGAGAAGAAATATCACACTGCCACGTTACTCGTTACAGCTTTAAGAGCTGGCACTGCTGTGCTGTTGTTCAGCCACCATGTCTCTGGTTGCACCATGTCTTCTGTGGGGAAGTGTCGGGCATTCAGGGCACAGCTGGTGTCAGCTCTGCTGCCTCCTGGCTTCTCTGTGCACTCCAAGCTTTCCCTTAGCCTACAGAGAGTCCAGAGGCATTTCTTTGGCTCCTCTGGTATTTCAGCCTTTGGCTCTTGCTCTAGGTTGGCATAAGGGAATCAGGGTTTGGACTTAAGCTGTAAGTGGGGACATGTATGTGTGTGCCCTGAGGAGAAATCGAGGGGAGGGATGTCACAATGTCTTGCACTTAAAAGGGAAATACTCAAATAATGAAGCGATGTAGAAGCACAAAGTGGGGAGAACTGGGGAAACAAAATGATTTAGCTGGCATATGATCCGTTGTGGCAAGAAACTTCATGATTTCAAAAGGCTTCCCAGTATTTAATAGAAATGCAGTAATAGGCTTAAGTGGAGAAAGGCATAAGGATAGGCATCATGTGATAGCTGTGATAAGAGAGATGTGTAATTGAGCTGGAGTGGAGGTGAAGGCTCTCCCTGCACGTACAGCGATATTACATTCTTTTCCACTTGGATGCCCTCTGCAAGCACACTAATCCATGGATCTGGAGAAGGATAATCTACCAACATCCAATTTTCTGGGATTTTTTTTTCCTGGAAGAACCAATTTGTTCACTGAAAGGTGTAGGTGTTAACTCTTTCCTGGCTGAATGGACCTCCAGGATTAAAGGTGAGTTTGTTCACAAGAAATAAGCAAGCCTGTGCTTCCACTTGTCTTCCCGATGGCATGAAGAGGTTCCCTAAGTTAGGGAGGACTTTCAAGATGGAAGATGTTAAATCACCACTGCAATTAAAATATGGGTAAAGCCATGACCGCGGGCTCTCAGAATTAGCTGAAGCTAAGAGAGAGGATTAAGCTAAAATGTTTTGACTGTGATCCATGTTCAGATCTATTCCCTGGAGGTCAAATACAGAATTCTGGGCAAAGCCCAATTCTAACAGATATTCCTCACTCTTACAAGATGAATGCATTTCTTTTTCCAACCACAAATGCCTTGAAGCTGGGATAAAAAAGGCTATTGTGCTTGGCTAGTGCTCATTCCTCCTGGTGCTGACAAAGCCCCATTGTTCTCCCCAGGAGGAGGAGGAGGAGGAAGGCCAGGGAGCAGGGTGTGGCCAGCACAGCCTCACAGAGAGCTTTGAGGGTTGTTTGCATCCAGTCACTTCTTCGCAAGCCACAATGAAAATTTTGCAGCTGCTATTGTAGTGGGGAGAGTTTGGACGGTCGCTGGTGTGTTAGTACACTGCATCCTTACAGTGTGTACTGGAAAAGAGTTCTGTCATGGCTCGATGTACTTAGTGGAGGGATCTGCGTAGTGGTGTTGCCTGTGCAAGCAGGGGCTTGGATCAGTGACTTGGTTCTTCTTGTGCCTGTCCAAAGCACTTGGCCCCTCTTCCCTCTCTAGAAGGCCCACAGCGGACGTACTGCTGCACTGCCGCCTTCTAGAAGGGACGAGCAAGTGCAGCCTGAGCGCAAGGGTGGCTCTCTGTCTTCTGCGAAGTCACATACATTCAAATGGCATCTGCTTGGCATGAGGAAAAAGCAGCCTCAGAAGTGTTCCTGCCTCTGGTCAGGCTTCACGGAAGACTGCTCAAGGCCGGTGTGGAAGTCTGCTGGGTGTTTGTATGGCAACAGTTTGCATATCTCCATCAGAAACCTCAGGCCTCCGTGTGCGTGTGCAGACAAGGTTTAGCCCTCAGTAAATCTCTTCAGGAAGAAGGAAATTTTCTAAAGGGAGGAGAATGGTGGAAGCAAAGAGAGTGATGGGATGAAGGAAGATCTGGTGGAGGGAGCTATTTGGCCTGGCTGGTTTGCTGCCCTCCAGGCTCCTGACATCCTCAGCCAAGCCGGGCTGCCCTTTGGCCAGCTGCAGGCGTGATGGACACGACCACCCCCCGAGGGAAGGGAAGCCCTTGTGGGGAGGCTTTCTCTGTTGACCTCTATCTCTAGCACTGCTGGGGTTAATTTCGTCATGAGTGACAGTCTCCCAGAACCTAATTGCTCATTAAAATCTCATGTAGCAAATTTCTCCCCAAGGGAAAGTAGCATTTTTATAACTCTTTTCCCGTACAAACACACACGCACCCCTCCTGTTTTGTTAGTGTCTGGCTGGGTGTTCCCCTTGCAGGTTGACCCTGGTTGCAGATGAAAGGGAATGTCGGATGGGAGTTAATGAGTCCAGCTTCCTCCTGCTGAAGCCAGGCAGAGCAGTTCGATAATGGTTTGCAAAAGGGCCATCATTTGAATTTCTGGAGCAAGGACTTTGACTTGCACCTCCGAAGGGCCTGTCTCCCACCCTGCTGGGGTTGTGCTTTGCCCCCTCCATTTCAGAGAGGCCGCAGCTCCAGCATGGACAGCTGTAGGAGGACAGACACACTGCGCCCCCGTTCCCTGCACGCCACCTCCTGGCTTCCTCTGCGGAAGGTGGGCAAGGTCTCTGTGCCTGGCTGGCTCCTCGTCTCTCCTGTCTCTCAGCAGAACTGTCCTCCCTCCTGCCATAGTGGGGCCAAACTGATGTTTTTACTCCAGCTCTTGGATCCCTGCTTTATGGTGGATCAATCTTTGGCCCAGAGATTCTCCCCATTTTGGTTCACAGCACTGTTTGAGGTCCCCAGCCCAGAGAAGTGGTCATCTCGCTCCTGAAGGAGGACAGTCTGCTGCCTTGGAGGCCAACCAGTTTGCTCAGATAAGTGATAAACCACACAAGCACGGATGCTTGCACTAGCATGTGGAGCCATTAAGAGCATAAAAAAAGGGGCAAATGTTGGAAAGGGCCAAGTCGTGTTTGTGGAGTCTTTTTCTTTGCAAAAAAGATTGGTCCCAGCCCTCTGCTGCATGCCTGCTTTCTCCTGGCTGGGAAGGGAAAGGGCAGGCTGAAATTTCTAATCTTAATCTGTCCCTTGGCTTGATCATGTGCTAGCATTTGCTGGGGGAGCAGCTCGCATTTCTTGCCAGCCCATGAGTTCCTCAAGGCTCCTAGCTCTGCTCATTTTTAATTAAATGTCTCATTTACCAGCATGCTTACTTGATGGCTTTGTATCCCACACAGCTTACTGCTCATTCCCCACCTCCAGCTCTGCAGAGGGGATACATGCACATCGGTTTGTTTAATGTAGGATCCTAGCTAGAGGTATTACTGTCATATCAGACAGATGGACACAAGAAAGCATTTACCTCCCTCTGTCTGTCTGTGTGCTACCCTGCCTGGCTCGGGAGGGCAGAGGCAGCTGCTGATGAAAGAAGGAGACAGGCTTCCTTTATTATTCCATCAGGGCAGGAGACAGAGAGCACTTGACATGAAAAAGCATCCCTTGGGGTGGCCGCGGTGGGCCAGGCTGTCACCGTCTTGCTTTCCAAGAGGAAGCCCATTGCCTTGCTGAGGCAGCATCCCCAGTGAGCAGAGGAACGGAGAGCAGTAATAGGGTTGGTGGTTGCTGTAGAAATTGATGAAGTAATAGGCTTAGCCTGCTGTTTCCTTTCTCATCGTTTCCATACTTGTTTGTTAGGGTGGATGGCAACACGCCTGCAGGCACCGGGGGCTTTCTTGTAATGCGAGCGTGGCTGTGCCTGGCAGCATCTGGAAGGGCACGGTGGTCGGGGCTGCAATTCTGTATCTTTACATGACAGAGCTCTCAGGAAAAGGAGTATGGGTCAGGAGCCTGATGTTGGATTTAAAAAAAAAAAAAAAAAAGGCAAAAAAGCAAAAATCAGTACTGAAATCGAACGAGTTAGCCCAGATTTGCACTGCTTATCTGAGATCAAAATATGGACATTTGTTCTAAATAAAAAAATATCAGTCTCTCTTTCTGGTAAGCCAGCCAGCTGGTTAAAATTGCACAAACACATTGCAATCAAAACATATCTCCGTAGCTGTGATTTTTCCCTGTGGCCATGACTGGATGTCACCTCTAAGGGGCAGTGTGTGTGTGCATTACAAGGCAGGGATCAGCCGGGCAGAGATAACATACTGCTGAGATCATTCTGCAGTGGCAAGTTGTTTTTCTGGCTGAGAAACAAGACATAATATATAAAGTTGCTTTAAGGACAAGAATAACAAACATGCTGCATAAATAATGTAAAGCAAGAAGAAAGTCCAGCACTGTTTAGAATATTTTATGAGGAATTTATTGCTGTTAATTGAAGGGGAGAGATTGATCACTGAGGAATCGAGCTCATTACTTAACAAAACCTGGATAAATGGTGTGTCACTTCTCCGTTCTGCTTAGCATTCTCCTCCTGAAGCCTTTCTGTTTATGGAAAAAAAAAAAAAGTATTTCAAACCAGATACAAAGTGATGCCCCAGGTTCCCTCCCCTATTCCCACATAAATAGATTATAAAATAGAGACAGGCAGGCTATAATTCTCTCTCCTTCCTTTTCTTTTCCTGCTCCCCGACATTTTGAAATGCGTTTTGAACCTCAGCAGATATAAACAAGGGGGTAAGCAGATCTAAACAAGAATTGGATGGGTAGAGGAATCCTCTGTGCTGTGCCCATTCTCCGCTCTCTCGGGCTTCCCGTGGCTGCGTGCGGCAGAGCGGGGATGCCAAGCACACTGAGCGGCAGGCTGCCGCGCTGCTCCCAGCGCCTTGGCCCAGGAGCCCTGCCAGCCAGCGACCCGGCACTGGGGTCACCTCCCTGCAAGCCCTCAGGGCCTGATTCGGACCCACAGGACAGTCCTGATAACAAGGATGTCTACGTGAGGTGCCTTAGAAGGTCTTCACTGTTAATTTGGTAGGGGAAGAAGCAGGGGGAGGTGAAAAGGCAGCACGTTATGCTTTTTTTTTTTTTCTTTTTTCTACTTTCAATTTAGATGTATTCTCCAGGCTTTGAATAGGTGCCTGTAATGAGCTGGCTGAAAACAGAAATATTACCGGAATTAAAATAAGATGAGACTCAGTTGGACATGCACAGGGATGCTGATTACACCCAACCACTGCAGCCACCCTCTGCTGCCTGTGTAATATTCATTTTCCAATTGTCAGCACCAGGCCAGGGAAATTAAAGGGCATTGTGTAGGTATTAGAGCCTAACCTTGTTTTTTACATGTGGAAGTTGGGGGGGGGAGGTCAGCTGAGAATTGCTGAGCCCAGTCTCGGCAGCCACAGAGACAAGTGAGGGGGCTCCATCACCCAGCAGGCCCCTGTGTGGGGCCTGGGCAGCACTGGGCTGGAGATGTTCAGGAGAAGCGGGGCAGATATGCCATGTCTGCCCTCAGCTGCAGAGATGATCAGCCCTAGACTGGAGTTACACAGGTCTGCATATGGCCCTGCTTAAGCATTGCATGGTCTGATTTCATGGCAGCAAGATAATTTTCAAATAAATCTTCATTTTACCGGCTGTTTTAAAAAAAAATCCCTGAATCTCAAATCATCTCAGTTAGGTCTGTTTTTTCCTAATGAAACACTTTGTGTCTTCAGCATGACGTTTTTATTTTTGGACTTCCATTTTATTTTGATCTTGTTTACACTGCGTATAGCTCAGCAAAACTGCTCACATCCAAACTGTTTCAACCCAAAGCAAAATTTCTTCCAGTCTTCAATTCACCAGTGTTTCATATCTAATGTCAGCCTGAAAATATTTTCACCCCATGTTTTTCACCATGTAGTTTCATTGCTAACTCATCAAAGTTTAACTGTGGTTTCAGTGAACCCCTCCCTTCTCCACCTCCCAGTCACTGAAGCCCAACACGCTCTTTGCAGGGTTCAGGTTTTATAAGATCCTCTGTCTGGACATCTACCACCAGGGCTCCCAGCACTATGCAGGGCACCACGTAGCAATGAGAACTGTAGTTTCCTTTTAAATGGCAGGGGATCATTCTTCTTTAGATTTGTCAGTTATAGTTCATTAGCATCTGCTTGTAAAAACATTCAGGAGATGACTGTCTATTTGTCTGGATGAAAATATGTAAAGTTTAGTCATGGGCAAATTACTGAGATTTTAGTGTTTTTTTGTTTTGTTTTTTTTTTTAATTTCTATGGGACTGTGGTGAAACTCAGGTCTAATTAAGTATGGGATTTTTTAATACGTTCCTTGGTTATTGCAAAGAAAATTCAAGGGTCGTAAGGGAGCACAGCCTATTAAGAAGAAATCAAAGTCTTGGGTAGTTTTTCTAAAACATTCACCTATCTCATTTCTGCAAAATGTTCCTACAAACCTAAGGAAAATCCTTGTGTCTGAGTGGGCAGCACATGGCTGGCTTTCTTCCTTGGGCCTTCAATGGCTTCTGAAGGACCCAGGGTGGAAGCTGCCCCACAGAAGGTGCAAAGTGTCACCTTCTGGGTCCCTCTGAACCTCGTGGCTGTGTTGAGGTAGGGGAGCCAGTGTCTGGGTAGGAAGGCAACACGTCCCCTGCCTTTTGCTGACTTCTCCTACCTGCCATAGGCGTCCTCCAGTACAGAGGAGTCCACGGGGACCGCTCCATCTGTGCTCGGGAGCCATCCTCCAGGCATCTCGGGATCCTCTGACGGCCTGTTTGTCCTCATGCCTGTCCCTTTCCGCTGACTGTACACAGATCCCAAAAACAGCAGCCCTGGGTGTCTGGCAGACTGAATCTCTCACAGATTTTTTGAGCATAGATGCTGCATCAGGCAGCTAAGTTTGTCTTTAGCCTCACAGTTGGCTGTGTGAATCCAGCCCCAGCTGCTTCATGATAGAAGCACAACACTGACATTTTCCTGTGTTTTTTAGAAATGGGCTTAGTCAAATGGTTACAAATAATTTGAACTTTGGAAAGCGAACTCCTTTTTTTATTTTTTCTGGGGGCCCAGTGCTGAAGAAAATAGGTGATGCATGATATGACATTAGGCTCTTCATTTACCGAGCGCTGCAAAGATTAGATTAAGCTGCTTGTACTGTACATGTGGCTGAGCCAAAGTGCTGCCATGAAAAATCCTGTCCCGTCTGCTTCAGCAACGGGGGCACGCCACCTCTCCTCGGCAGCCCTGATGGTGCCCAGGGTCAGTCTGGTCACGGTGGCCAGCAGTGGGTCAGCGTGTGTGCCTCTCTATTTGCATGTCTCTGCGTCTCCCTCGGGCCATTTGTCTCACGTCTGGCAGGATGGCCCTTCCGTGTCCTCGTGCATTTGCAGACAGTGACACAGAGCTGTGATATTCCCTTCCTCCACCTCCTCTCAGTGTTGAAATTGAGAGAATTGTAACAGAGTGGTTTCCAGCAGAGAACAGGAATCAAGAGCAAGGACTGAACCCTCACATGTATTCATGACCACGCACACTTTTATGGACCCAATAGTACTGTCAAGCATTTCATGGGGCTTTCTATCAAGGACACTATATAACAATAAGTTGTATTGTACTGCACTTTCAGTGAATATATGAGGTAATTGGTGTGCAGTTCCCTAGACTAATACTGGAAGACAGGCACCTGTAGACAGAGAAAATGAAGTTTAAAAATCTCTTTGCTGACTGTGTTTCCCTGGCTGTGAGAGCAAAGCACAGCCGGTAGCAGCCGTAGGTCACTTGTTCTTAACCCTCTGCTGCTTCCCTGTCTTAGGAGAATGGAGCTGGGGGCGGGTTTCCTTTAGGAGTGGAGCTCCTTCGTTCAGCTCCTCTGGGCACGGTGTAAATCCCTCTTGAACCCAGCCCTTGGTGCAGTGCCTGGCTGGGAGCTCGCCTGCTGCTGAAGCGCTGGTAGGGGCCGTGGCTAGGAGGAAGGCAGTATATTTTCTTTTGTGTTCCTCCTCACTTTGTGAGCCATCACAGAGCCATTTCTCTGAGATGCTGAGTCCCAAACATCAGGAATGTGATTAGGTTGAGTCATGCTTTCATATAGATTTCTTTATTATTATTTCTAACATTTACCCACTTTACCGTGAACAATAATATTTATGGGGAGCATGTCCATCCATACATAAATCCTGCTGGTGCTGTGCCTAGGGACAACCGCTTACTAGGCAGCAGGACTTTAAAAACGTAGTCAGTGTATTCAAGCCCACCCATGGTGATTTATCTCTGACTTAATCTCCGCAGGAGGAGGCCATGCTGGCAATTCTGCCGTGCCCGCGGCGGCTGAATAGCAGCTTACAGTGCTAGCAGCGCTGTGTGCCATGGTAAACTGTGCTCAAGGCAATCTGCCACCCGTTGCTGCCGGGGCTAGTTGCGGATTCAGATCACCTACCTAGGCATGGGAATGTGAACTTGCACGTCACTGGAGGCCCCAGAACTTTATTTCCACCACACTGTGTGCACCAGCGAGTTAGAGAGTGCCATCCACTGACCAAGTTGTAGAGCAGGTGCAAAGCACAAAGAAAAGAGACTTGGAGAAGAGCCTGTGATTCACAGAGGTTTTTCCCTCAATACAGCAATGAAAAAAGCAGCAGCAGGATTTTCAAAGAAACGTACTGCAAAAAAAAGAAAAGTTTCTGTGGATGTTGCCCATCAGGTCTAGCACTTCATGGCAGAGCAAGAAGAGACATTAGGCTGTGAACGCTCTGAAGGCAAGGACCGTCTTTCTAGCCCATGTCTGTGTAGCACAAACACAACAGCAAAACAGGGAGCCAGCCTGATCTGTCTTCCTGGGTGCTCCTCTAAAGCAAATGCTACCGATAGGCTAGGTAAAATAGTAAGCGGAAGCAAGTATGTTTGTCAATCTGCTTTTCTATAACAAGGTTGTATAGCTACCCACTAGCAGTATCGCAACTGCGTTGTCATAAGGCAAATGATGTAAATAATATTTGGCATTTTTAAGATGGCTGCAGTGTTATGGTCTAAACAGCTTTGTATACCCTATTGACCGTCATACTCTTCCATGTTATTGTTTAAGCGTGTCTGAAGACAAATGTTTTATATTAATTTTAATTTCCCTTAAATTGTCTTATTTCATGCTATCGAGCAAATTAATCCACTGAATCAAGGACAATTCTTTCTGTTGGGCAGCTCATCTTGCTCATTATTCATTTCTGAAGGAGCGAAAATGCTTTATGTAATGCCATTCTTCTCCTACTTGCACTGATCCCTGTAAATATGAGGGATTTTTTTTTTTTCTTCAGTCATTGTGTGCAGTTAGGTTGGGAGCTGGCTGGAAGCTGCCCTTGTAGCAACAGAAGGTACTGAATTGGTTTAACCCAAACCTGTAAGGAATCTAGGGCCCGTGTTGCTGAGAAGTTTGTTCTAGGATTGCTTTGGGGACGGGGAAGCAAGCACATCAACTTCTAGCATATGCCCAGGAGCTGCACACTGCCTGCACTGAACTTCGCAAGCATTTTCTCAGCAGAATAAAACCGAATCCAAAATGTGTTGCTGGGCAGAACAGCCGCTCTGAGGAGCTGCGATCTTCTGGGAGGCCTGGCTGCTTCCTTGGGGGTCTGGAAGTCCAGTTACAACAGAACTGAACCTTTTAACCTTGTTTTTTTGGGGAAAGAATAATCTGGCACATCCTGGCTGCAAAATACTGGCGTGGATTATTGCTGGCTATTACAATATCCAGTACAGTGTGCACTTTCTGGACACCTTTTGGTGTCCCGGTGTCGGTCACGCTCCTGGTGTTCCCACTGGCTTCTCCTGACACACAGGGTCAGGGGACGGGCCCAGCACAGCCTCCGGCACTGAGGCTGCGGGGTGGATTCGGCCTTGCGCACCGCAGCCCTGCCAGGGAAAGGACTCGGGGCAGGGAGGCCAGGAGCTGGGCTGGCCGTATCCCACAGCCCAGTAACGCATGGCAGATGATGGCACAGGGCAGGGGAGGTTTAGCGCCAGCATCTGACTGATAGGAAAAGTGCCCAGAGGCTGAGGGTTGCCTGTGGAGGCTGCAGCCCCGCAGATATCCGTGCGTGTCACTCCTGAAGGCCTCGTCAGGCATGGGGGCTCTTGGCTGGGGGCTGGCAGAAGGCCCCTCCGGAGAGGGGCGGGAGGCCCTGCTGAGATTAAGCTGCACTGCTTTGCCTGGAGGTAGAAAGTCTTTGGAAGAACTAACCTAATTTCTTACCCCCCCCTCTTTTTTTTTTTTTAAGTGAGACAGGATTGCATTTTCATCCTTGTAGACTAATCTTGCTCATTCAAAATTGTTCATTCAACAGGAAAGTAAACAGCTCTCTGAGCTGTACTTCTCTCCCCCACTTCCTTGGCAAGAGAGACCTGTAAAAGAAGAAGATGAATAACATGTCAAACATGGTCTGGAGAGGCTTCAGCTGAGCAGTTTCTGGCTTCCCCTGCCTGTCCTCCAGCTGTTGTGCCCCTTGTAACTTCTGTGGCTGCACACAGGCTCAGCCTGGCTGCGGTTTCATTCAGATGGATCAATGCTTCCAAATATTTTTCTGATTTAACGGTTTCTGCCCAGGCTGAGTCTTCAAACCTCTCCTTACATGGACTGGGAAAAAACATATAATGACTATTTCACCTCTCTGCCATGAATAGGCAGTTAATATGTGTAGGTAGAAGATTTCAGGCAAGGTGCTAGGTCAGAAACCATTTCTGTGTGTGCAGGGGTCCCATGTGTCAGCTTTGCATGTACCTCGTCATAAACTTCCATCGCTGGGGTTCCCCGGGAAGGCAGACCTCATGCTCAAACAGCATCAATCACATTTTTATGTGATGACTTACAGAGCTCCTCCATGATTCTGCCCTGAAAATGCTTTTATGAGGGAAAATTACATTCAAACAAAGCTAAAAGGTATCTGCTTTCACCAGAAATTTCCTGTTATTTGTCAAGAAGAAGTATATGAACAAATCCCAAATGGCTGGGTTCTGAAAGTGCGGTGCCCCGCACCAAACCTGCTGTTCTCTACCTTGCCCCATGCAGGGTCTTGCTCCCGAGTGCAGCAGAGCCACGTCCCCAGAGCAGGGGCAGCCAGAAAAGTGGCGGCAGAGCACCACCGGCCTTGGGATACAGCCAAGGTGCCAAAGGGCCAGGGAAGAAGGGGAGCAGGAGGTATTTAAGTCGCAAATGCCATAGAGGTATTTCAGAACGCATATACTTGGGGGTTGAATTTCTGCCAAAACCCTGAAACTTCTCTAAAACAGATAAAGAGCAAGGTTGTTAAAAACTTCCACAGGAAAAAAAGATTGATTCCAGGCATCTGTAGTGACTATGCTAAGTGATAGATATGTTCTGATAACCTAATTACAGTTCAGAAAATGGATTGCATGTTCTGATCAGGTGCTCTGCTATGTACACCTCAAACAAAATATTAGAAATTATCTGCATTTTCTAAACTCCTAGGGATCCTCAAATAAGAGGCACTGGGGGTGTGATAGAAGATGGGGGTCTTGAGCTGGAGCTCTGAGTAAATCTGCCCATCTGTGATTTTCCAGAGCTGTTTACTCATTGGTGTCAGCCCTGTACAATAATATTTGGTGACTCTTTTCCCTGCCTCCTCCCACGAGAAATGTCCTTCCCATAATTGCAGTGACTAAAGATTTGAGGTCATTTTTTTAAGAGTGGCACAAGATAAGTGGCTTCTCCATAAACTCCACGATCACAAATAATAATAGCTTGGTGTGTAAAGTTGTAGGATTCCAGTTAACATCCTCCTCTCAGGCATTCAGTGAATCTCATCAGTTATGATATTCTGCTGTCAGTAAAGCAGGTATCTCCATTCATATCAGCTGAAGATCATACATGCGGGGGAAGTGAAATATCAGAACCAACATTAGCTGGGAGCAAAGATGTTGCCAGAAATTTAAAAAGGAAGCAAATTTCAGTAAGGGATCATTTCAGCATTTCAGTAAGAGAGCAAAACAGGACAGTTACAGTAAATTGTGTCATGAATGGCAATCAAGCATTTAAAGGGAAGACAAGGTAGCTTTTTTTTTTTTCTTTTCTTTTTTAAGTAAAGTAAAATCTGTCTAAAGTAAAATCTGTTTCTAGCTGGCAGCTGCAAGGGAGAAAGATTTTTAAAAACTCATGTTGATTAAATTAAAAGCTTAATTTTTGGAGAAGCATTTGATATGCAACCACTTGCACTTGAAGAAATTTCCATTTCATAAGAACAAAACACAATCCTTTCCACAATTGGTTTATGGATTGATTACAGTACATCAAAAAAGGCAAGTAGATTGATTCATAGCTGTTTGCATGCGTGTGCTTACAAGCCACTTAGTGCATGTGCAAGCTGTTTGATTTATAATAATGCGCTGATAGAATTAACTGTATGCAAGATGCTCTGCAAGACAGGGACCCAACCCAAACAGTTTATGGAGTAAATAACCAGGCACTGTAGAGAGGATGCAGTACTCTGGGATGTTTTGTGGCTGACTGGGGCAGTTTTCTGTGTGTTTCCCTTAAGCTGTAACGTCTGGAACTTCTTTTTTAAAGGGGACTCTTCAATGATGTGATTTGCTTGTGCTGCTCAGGAGGCAGGCTGGGTGCTTTCTGGAAGTTGTTCTTTCAGGGGTGTGGTTTAGAAGGCTGGAGATTTAAGAGCAGAGGGAGAGGCAAGGTTGAAGGCTTGGAGGCAAATGCAAAAGGAGTCACAAGTGAGGTGGAAGAAGGTGGCATGGCTGGTGAACTGCGCAGATTAAATAAACAACTCGGGCATGATAAGTGATGCTAATATGGACAGAGCATTCCTACGGCAAGATCTGGGTTGCTTCATAAGCTGGATTCTTTTAGAAAGCTGGCGCATAGATATAGCTGCTGGGAAGGTCACGTATACACAAACCAAGACTGCAGGTTATATTTTCAGTTTGGGACCAAATACTAGAAAGCAGAAAGTCTGAGAAGGAGGTAGGGGCTATTTTGGACAGATGAATGAATGTGAACTACTGTGAAGCTGGGGCTGTGAGGGCTGCTGCAATCTTTGGGCAAGTAAGCAAAGGGATTAGTAGGGCTCGGGAGGGAATCACATCACTTCTTGATACAGGACTTCTGAGAGATCTGCTGAACTCTGTGTCCATGCTCATTCTCAGACATCCAGAAAAGATGCAGAAAAACGGAATAGCAGTACAAAAACAACTGGAAAAAGTATTTGCAGCCCTGCCAACTCTGCTTCTTAATGAGAGACTTAAAAAGCTGTTTCAGGCCTTTCCCTGCTTATCCAAAAGGTTAAAAAGTAATTTGCTTGAGATCTATAAGCATTATTTGGGAAAAAAAATTCTAATGCTAGTCTTCCATCTGGGAAAGAAACCCCAGCAGAAAGGAAGACAAACAGACAAGGTACCAGGAAAACTAGATTCCCCTGTACCAGCTGCTCTGCAGGAGCTGTTTGTCCCCTCTCTGCAAGCGTGTGTTTATCCCTCTTTCCCTGGAAGACAGGCTACCCTAATAAATCACCTCACCATTATTGCAGATAGCTGCAGGTAAGAGCCTGAATGGGGATGATTACCACAGGGAAGCTGACCTGTAGTAATTTTTTCCCTTGAGGTGAACTGTTCAAATGTTAAAGTCCATGGAGAGGTCCAAGGGCTGTCAGCTGAGGCTAGACACATTTGGATGAAAGATATGATGCATTTATTTTTAACGGGGAGGGTTAAATCTTTAGGTCAAGCTATCTAGGGATGTAGTATGTTCTCCACTAGCTGCAGTCTTTTAATCAAGACTAGGTGTCTTTGTAAAAGACATGATCATCGCTCAAACAGAAGTTACAGGTTCAACACAGAAATTCCTGGATGAAATTCTGTGGCCTGTTAGGCTAAATGATCATAATGAACCTTCCCTGGCCTTTCACTCTACTAATCTGTGAAAAATGAACAGAGGATTGATAGGCAACCAGGAGCTATGCAGTTTGGATCGTGGAAAGCAAGGACAAGAAGATTAAATTTGGTCCAAAGGTACAAAGAAGTTACGGAGGAGCTTGTCAGTGCAGTAGGCAGAGAGCTGGGTTTGGTCATGGCAAATCGGGGCACACGGGAGGCAGGCTTGGGAGAGCCTGGGAAGCCCAAAGAGAGCAAGAGAGAGCAAAGGAGACATATCTGATGCAGATGTCAGAGACGGCGCGATGGGGAGACAGGCAGAAAATACACCCCCAGCAAAGGAAGTGTCACTGCCGACCTAGGGGACTAGGCTGGAGTGCGATGTGCCAGTTCTGACAGGGAAGGGAGGAGAGAGAGATCTGGGAAGAAGGGTGAGGTGAGACGGCCTGCGGGGAGTGTGCAGAGACAGAAAGTCTGGGTGCTGAGGAGGAGGAGGGAGGCGGCAGGAGAGAAGGCCTTGAGATGGTTTTGCTTAGGACAGCTACAGAAGTCGGCAGAGCATGCGCTTCCATTCAGACAGCACACGCTTGACTTTTCTGGCAGGATTACCTGATGGCATTAAACCCATGCTACCGAGGAAAAATACAGGAAAAAGCGTTCACATGGTATAAAAGCAGTGCGTTCATTTTTAACCGCTCCATGACCAAAAATAAATTGTACAGTCATCCAACTCCAAAATACCAGATTGATGGCAGAATAGTTAGAACTCAGCAAGTTAGGTAATTTTGCACTGAATATAAATGAGACTTACAAGATAAATGACATTTAGTGACATTAATTAACTGATTAAATTAAACCTGATATTTTAATCAGAATTTGTTTATGCAAAGCTCTGGATAAAAAGAAATGGAGTTTAACCTAGTTACTTTTAAAATTCCAGTTACCATAACAACTTCTTGTGATATCAATTAAAGGTGGTCTTTCCTTTATAGTATTTTTAGAACTTGAGTTACCATAACAACAGAATGCTGCTTCGTTTGCAAAGAGTTAAAATATGTTGTTGTTCTTTAGGAAACAATCAAAATACAAGTGGGATGCCAGGAATTAATACCCCACAATGGCTGCACAAACAGCATTTTTCAAACACCTCACTTGTGGCACGAGAGACTGATGGATCTTCTCCAGTGTGACAGGCTCAAGATGTTCCTTGGTTGCTCAAATCAGAAAGAGATTATTTATCAATTGGAGAAGAGCGGGGCTGTCAGGCACCAGAGGTATTATGAGCTGTCAGATCTGCAAGGAAAAAGGATGCAATAGCAAATAAATTCACCTGGCCCTCAAGTGCTTCCGGAGGGCCAGCAGGAGAGCTTCTCAGAGCCGAGGCGGTGACCCCATGCCTTCTCCCCTGAGATCCCCGGTGGGGAAAGAAAAATGCTGGCAGATCTTTTCAAGGACTTTCTCTCCACTGTGCCGACCCCCCAGAGGTTAGTGCGAGCATCCTTCTATTCTACCTCCGGCTGCTCATCATCTCCTGTGAGGGGGTTTCCCGTGTGCAGGGGCAACACCTGCTGAAAGAAAGAGAACAGACTTGGTCTGAACTTCCTACAGAGAAGACTGGATGAAGTTAGTCTCTTGGCCCATCCCCACAAGAACCTCCATGAGACAAAAGCATGAGTAAGGTTACAAGCCAGATGAGTTGCACTGGTCAGGAAACACAAAGAACACCACAAATACACGCACTTGTGTATGTTCACCACAAAGCTAGCTAAGGGCTTACACCTCTATTGCTGTGGTCCCAAGCCTGATTTTAATGTAATGACTGCTCTGAATTACCTCCAGAGAGCACAAAACAGTAACTAGGAAATAATGGCATGTCCTGAGCCTACACACTGCTGTTTGCTTGCACCTTCCCCTGGCCACTGTCAGCTGTTGGGGGGTGTCATCTGCAGGGTCTGTGCAGATGGAGCTTTCCTCTTTTTGCAGAGGTGGATCTTGGGGATCCCATTTACTTGTATGTAGAGCAAGGGGCGGCCTCTGGACACCTAGAAAGCCTTGAATCTGCAAGGAAAGTGCCTTGCAGCAAACAGCGGCCCGTGAAGCATTGCAGCAAGATGATTCTTGCCTCATAGGCATTGCTATTCAGTGGAGGACACTGCAACACAAATGCAAGTTCCCTTACTTCTCCTGGGGCTTCCAGTGGATATGTGGGCTCAAAGATGGTGCAGGCTGTTACCAAACCGGAAAACAGAGCCCAGTGTGTGAATGCACAGACTGCTGCCCCCTGAGTTGGACACTGATTGCAGAGGAAAAGGAGAATTGTACTGGATTTCTGCTACTGCCTTTTGAGGACAGGCTGAAGGGCAGCCATAGCCATCTTGTGTTGTTCTGCAGTGACCCTTTGTCCAGGCAAAGATGTGCAGGCAACAGCCTGAAAGGAGGAGAGGCAACCCTGCATTCCTGGTTTGATTGCTGTCCTCTTCCCTAATGAGGTTTTAAGAGGAAGAGGAGGAGGGCACACGGGAATTTGCATGTACTCATGTGTCTGGGGCTTATTTAATTAAAAGACAATATAAATGTCAGCTGCTGCAGGTTGCAGTCTGGATCACCTTCCGCCACCCCCATCTGCCCTCCTTCCTCCTGTCAAAGCAAATAGAAAAATAAGCTGGGGGATGGAGGGGATCGAAGGGCCAGCACTGCTGCAAAATGCTAGCTTGGCTGATTTCTGCTGGGCTGGCTATGAGGGGGCTCGAGGCTGAATCCTCCTCCCACCAGCGCCAAGTCAGAGTGCCTGCCTGTTGCAGACGTGACTTGGGGGCAGCCTCTTCACGAGGAAGCTTCCTCCTCCTAGCGGCAGCCACCTCGGGGCCGCCCCAGCTGCCCCTCACCACTGCTCTCACACAGTTGCCACCTCCTTGGGCCTGCTGGGGGTGGCATCTGTGAAGGCTCTTGGCCCGTTTAGGCCAAGATGGGCTGCCTCAGTAAAGGCCTTCACATGTGTTACACCGGGACCAGCTCATCTTCCCCACGTGGACGAAGACGTGCTCGCACAGAGCGCACTTGGCGGAGCTTTGTGTGCGGGGCGTTGTCAGCGGGAAGAGGGCCCCAAGGAGCTGGGGCTGCGGTGGGGCCAGCCTGCTGCATGAACTCGCCCAGAGAGGTTGCCTCCGAGCTCCTGAGGGAACCCGAGTTTGTAAAAGGGCAGGAGGAAAGCTTCATATCCACCTCCTCGCTCCTGACATTGCCTTGTGTTAGCCCCCAGGCTGGGCCGTGCTGAACATATGACACTACCTGCGATTTTATTGCTTGAACAGAAACTGAAGAAATGTGTCATCTCAGGTTTCTTTTACCAGCGAGTTTTCCTTTCCATCAAGCCTGTGACCTGGGTAGCTTGTGCTGTGGGGAAGGTGCTGGGAGAAAGGCTGAGGGCAGGGTGTAAGTGCCAGAAGCAACTAGGTCGTGTCCCGGCACTCACCCAAGGTGCCTGGAGTCTCAGCTTGTGCCCTGTGATCCCAAGGCCCCCCTTTTTGTCCGAGTGCACTGCTTCTATTTGAATGGCATCCAGCCTGCCCGTGGCAGGCAGGGTTTGCATATGCTGGGGCTGGTGCACACTTTTCCTGGGCTCACGAGCAGTGGTTCAGAGCTAGCTGGCTGCAAGCAGGGCTTCCCTCTGTGGGGCTGAGCGTGCGGCCTGTGCCAAGTCCTTCCCCAGCCTCCACGCAGAGCTGGACACTTGGGGATCCTGGCTCCCGGCAGCTGAAGTCACTGGCAATGAGCATGGCAAATGTGGCTGTGGTAAATGGTTGAGGCTGTGCACAGAATAGCTGACTTTCTTGTTACGGTGCTGATAGCAATAGCACTGATAATGTTAATTTGTGTGAATCCCTCCTGTACAGGGTCTTGCAAGGTGCTAATCTCCGTAGTTTCTGTGTTTCTTTCCTTTTGCATCCTCTCACTGGCTCCAAGGAAAGCTGGCCGTATGGAGAGAGTGGATTGTTTTACTACTGCAAAAAGGAAAAGCACAAGAAGAGGAAAATAAATGTATTGACAAGTGAGACGAATAAATGTTCCTCTTGCCTGCACTATATAGAGGTGTTTGACATACCAAATTATGACATAACTGTAGGAGTAATGGTTGCAGCTGTTGCCTTTGTAAAATGATCTGCAATACCACATGCTAATAAGTAAGACAACATGTCTAAGTCATTTTATACAGTGCCAGAAGACTAATCCCATGCCATGCATGCACAGTGCCAAAAGTGGTCATATCACAGCAGTAGGATCAGTCCTGGAATAATCACATCCTTAGGAAAAAATCCTCTGTGTAATACAATGAAATCCCACTTAAACAAGTCAACCTTGTGAATCTATTAGAGCAGCATCCCCAGAGTACTGCTACCGTGGTGCGCTTCTAGCACAAAATGGAACACTCGTGTGTGAAAATGAAGACAGGACCAGAATATTTACTCAGGTGAAAATAGGCTGCTTTTGGGAATCCTAGTGGGGAGAGAGACAGAAGATCTGCAATTGCCATAATGAGGATTTTGAAACTTAAAAACATGTACACAGCCAACCTGTCAGCCCAGCTTTGCGCCCCTAATCCATATAGAACTCTCCTTCTCTTCTGCAGGAGTCTTCTTTGAGCTAAGATGCAGGATCATCCCCCTAATCTAAAGAAGTTCAAGCCCTTGCTGCATTTTTCAATTCATACATTCATCCTGAATAGGAGCAGGATGTCAGAAAGTCCCGAGGCAGCTTTGCAAATCGCATCCTTTAGACCTACAAAGTCTGGATTGCTTTTTCCCCTGTGTAGGTTGCATTAGCTCTAAACACCACCTTTGAAAAAATACTTTTGACAACTTCTTTCTAAATATCACCACATGTATAAATCTGAGAAATACATGAAAGCTGCCTATTTATTGAATAATGAGACCAGCCTAGCTAATTCAGCTGTGCAATACAGACAGATGCGATTTTCCTAATACCTGGCGCTTAATAATTGCAGTATGTTAGGGCACATCTAAGCTTCCAAATCACAGCAGGTTTTTGTATATCCATGTAGAGCATTGTTCAAGTTTATCTATTCCTTGCTTTTCTTCCACAGAATGGTATTTATTACATCCATTTTCTGTCACAAAGCATAGGAGGAAGTTTATAAACAAGCCTGCAGCACGTTGGTCAGTCATCCTCAGGGTGTCTTAAACAGCTGCTGAGCTTTCCACTTCCAAGGAAAGCTGGGGATTTGAATTGGCTAGGGCCAGACCATTTGTGTGACTCCTCTGCTTTCCTTGGCAGGGGGAAAGCATGACCTTGAATAAAGTTCCATCGGCAGGCAAGCATGCAGCCACCAGTACTTGGAGACCTGTCCTTTGCTCTGGCTGCTGCCAGCCTGTTGCATACCAGTTAGTGCTTGGTAGTTCTGCCTTGGGGCAGCAGCAATGAAAGAGGATATTGCCATCACAGTACTGTGCGCTTACCGCCCATTCCTCTCCAGTTTCAGGCTGTGCAATCAACAGCGTGCCGTGGTGGAGGAGACACAGTTAGGAACTCTCAAATATCCTGGTACCTTAGACTGATGGCCCTAGCCTTTGTTTCCCTTCCCTCTGGTGCTCTTCAGTCCTGATCATCACAATACAAACTATACAGATCTGGACAGATCTCTGAGGCAGGTGCCTTAGTAGGTCTGGGCATTTTTCTGCCCTGAGTACAGCCTCTGTATCTATGACCTATCTGCGGGAATTTCATGGCAAATTCATTCCAATTCAGTGAACAGTTAGGGGACGAGTACAATTCTCTCTCTCTCTTTTTCCCCTGGTACGTTTGTTGGTCACCAGATCCTGTGAGCCTGTCCCAGGAGGTGCACACAGGGTATGAAGACGGGCGAGTCACGTTTCCAAGGAAAGGTGCATTCCCATGGAGTTTCTGCGCACAGTGTTTCCAGATAGGGTTTGATAACATCTTATAAAGCAACAGGTGATTCGGGACATAACATTTTGGTTTTTGACAGAAGATATTTTAACATGGAAGGGAGAATTGGCCAGTGGAAGGGAGAACGAGCCAACTGTAGCGTCCTGAGGCTGGGCTCCTGCAAGCTCAACAGAGAGAGGTTGGCCTCTTCTGGAAGAGGACCTGGGGCTGAGAGGAGCAGAGCCTCCCTGAGTCACCCGGGAGGTCTGAGCCTCTCCCAGCTGAGATCAGCTTTGCAAGAGCAAACCAGCCATGGTGAATGCCCTGGAGTTGTTCAGGCAAAGCTGTTCCCAGAAACTCCTTTCCTCTGCCTGGAGCTACTTTTCTAGGAGATCGGTGGGGTGATGAGCCACAGCCCTCCCATTACAAAGGGGATGGTGCTCCATATCACTAGATACTGCTTTGGATAAACAGCACCCTACCTATTACCACCACCTCTGCTGTAACAAGATGGTCCTTAAAGAAAAAAAAAGACATTGATGGCATCTTAAACAGCCCCATTTATGAGGGATTATTATTCATGTTTGTGAAGCCAGAGCAACTGCTTCCCCTCACCACCCTTTCCTCTCCTCCTTGCTTATGCAAAAGCGAAGGAAGGTTCCCCGCCCAGGCAGACATGACATGTTTGCCCAGTGAGTCACACAAATTCTCTTCTGCCCAATCAGCTCCCGAATAATCTATACAGCTGTGTAGAGTATGGTGATTTCAGGCCTCTTGCTAGTCCTGCTGTAGAGATGATACTGCTATTCCAGAAATTCCCCCGAACAGATGGCCTCTGCAGACCAGAAGTCCTATAAATGCATTGGAAGTATGTTAATCGGTTTTGCATGCAGTAAATAGAATTTATTCAGGATGGAACATTTTGTGGTTTAGTCACTGAAAACAGCTTGAAATTATTTATTGGAGAAGATTTTTGTTTAGGGGCCAGAACAATGGCTGAGAAAGATTGGATCATTTTCCAAAGCGAATAAATCTGCCCATACGGATTTTTTTTCTTCCTATCCCTCTTTCCGTCATTACTCATTTTTTCTGTCACTTTGTCCTGTTGTCTTGATTTACCATAGCTTTTCCCAAAGCAAATTTGCTAAGAGAATGTCAGCTAATTAATTATTGTTTCAGCATCATTTTTATTCTAGACCTTTGACCTCTTGGCAGCTCTGCAAAGCATTCTGATGCATTCCACATTTGCTTGGTAAATATTTCTTTCAGACAATAAATTGAGAAACAAGGGAATGAATGCATTGTCTTTAAAAAAATAGGGTAGAGGGGAGATAGGGAGATAGAAAGCACAGGCCAAAGTTGCTAATCAAATCAATGCATTAAGTCCCACGGAAAAATAGAGTGGCAGGTTCTGTACTTACTGCGTGGTAGAAAGGAACACGTCAAGAGATATTACTCTACTGGTTTTTATAATTCACTTTCTTCTATTGGCTTTTATTCCTCGATTCCCCATGTGAGTGCACACGCTCTCTCCGGAGCAGTGTCATTTATCTTTGCCCAGGTGAGGAGGGATCTTTCCTTGCTGTGCAGCGCTGCGAGGTAGGAGCAGCTGCCACTTGCCAGGAGATGCGTCCAGCACTTCCCTGGGAGGCGCGATCGGCATCCCTCTGCCCGCTGGCCTCCTGCTGCCTTCAGGCTTGGGACAGAGGGGGCAGTGCCAGCACAGGGCATGGGGGGAAACAGCTCTGCAGTCATGGCAATGCCAGGGCCAGGAAAGAGAGGGCAATCCAGCCACAGGCCTCCTCGGAGTCTCGGGACTATCCCCAGGTGGCTGAGCAGCGCTTTGTGTCCCTGACCCAGTTTAATAAGCGAGGCACCTCTCAAAGCCTCCAATGATCTGAATAAGGCACTGTACAATGGAGAGCGGGAGGCACCAAGTAGTGACATTGATGTCTGGCTGAATGCAGCCCTGCAGGCCGAGACCCAGTTTCTTTCTTAAACTGAATGTGTGCCTTGGCTGCATTTTACCCAGATTCATGGCTTGGTGCCACTCCAGCTCTCCTCCAGCTGCTGTTCCTGTACCCATCCTCATACTGGCAAGCAGGTGTCTGGCCCTGTTCTGCCAGACCATCCCAGATCAGTGTGATCATTTCTTCAGAGGGAATTTTTATCCAGATTGATTAATTTGACCAGATCTGATTTCAGAAGCTCCTCAGAAATCTGGTGAGGCTGGGACCATCTAACTTGCCCATTTGCAGTAGGCCCTATGCCCTTGAGGTGTCTCCAGCACTCCCTGGAAAGCTGCAGGCACCTTCTGCTTTTATTTTTTTGCTGGAGACTGTGGAGGGGGGGAAGCACAAGAATGCAAAACAAGGTTTTACAAGCTGTGGTCGCAGTGGTCAGGCGGTAAGTGGAGAACAGTCCCTCAGCCAAAGCACAGGGCCCAGAGCCAAGCTTTCTGGATCCTTTTTGTCAGTTCTCCTACACATTTCCTGAAGGTCTTTGAAGAAATCATTTAAGCTAAATTGGTCATTTGCATCCAAAAGAACAACTAAAGTAGCTTGATTTTCAGAGGTGCTGAAAGCTTGCAGCTTCTGTTCGGAACAGAAAGGTTGTGTGTGCGTTTTTATCCGTCAGGCAGTGCCTGCCCTCTGAGCCCCAGTTCTTGTATAGTCTTCATCGCTCTTTGCCTTGCTTTCCACATCTGTAGACTGGGGAGAGCAACAGCTAACTCAGAGGGCTCAGAGAGAGTTAACTTGGTAATGTTTGCAAAGTGCTCTGAGATCTCAGATGGAAGGCACTATATAAATGCAAAGTATTATTTTATGAAGATCAGTTAGTAGCACTTCATCATTTCAAATGGCACCAATTATACACAATGTACAGTGATATATACGTTCTATTTTCATAAAGTGCTGCTGCGTTTGATTCAAACTTATTTGCAGTCTGGTAACTACACAGATATTAATAATGCCAGAAAGAAGAGAGTTTTGCATAGTTTATCATTTGTAAAATTATTTTTCCAAGCATTATTTCGTCTGCACTGAATGCCTGTGTGCTGGCCTGTGCGCAGCATACGTGTACTGTTCTGGTGACACAAAGCAGCTGTAAAGTCTTGTGCCTGCTTTGTGTCACCAAAGGAGGGGTGAAATAGCCAAAACATACTTGCCAGTGAATCTGGCTCTGGACATGTTCAGTCTGTAAATGGTGATAGGTGAGAATGTGTTATGTCCTTTTAAGCAGGCTAATTCTTCCTTGAAGAAGTAACCAAAGCTTTCTGTAATACAAAGCCTCAACAGACACTTCAAATTAAGACCATGCATATAATCTCCTATCCATTTTCAGTGTACAATAGCATAATTTACCCAGCTCCAATAAAAATTTCTAGGGATGCCACCCACCCCTCCCTCACACACACACAAAACAAACACTGTTCCTGTAGCTTTGCCAGGCCTTTCTTTTTCAGACTGTGCATATGGCATCACTAAAAAAAGCTACTAAATCATATGGCTAAACTCAGAAGCGACGTGCAGTTGTGTATGACCAACATTAATTTATCTGACAAAACACTAGAAGGCAAGCCATGAGTTTTCTTTCATCTCCATACCTCCACCTCTGTGAGCTGCATCTCTATTCCCCCATAGTATTGATAGCCTTTGCAGTTTTGGGGGAAGATCTACGGTATTTGGTGCTTTTTCTTTTTGTCCCTTAGCTGGCACACTGCAGAGAAAAGAACCTCAGGCATCATGGTTGTCGATGACAACTTGCAAACTTGAGCTAACGTGTCTCAGTGACTACTGAATGGACATAGGTAGGCCTCCCTAACCTGAATTTAATCACATAGACACATCTGGTAAGTTCTCCGCTCTTCTCACAGCCTTTAAAACAGGGCTGAACAGCACCTGGTGACAGGTGAACCAACCCTGCAAGTCACCTGTTGAATTGTCCCATGGTCAGGAGCCACTAGACCTACCCCCTTGCCTAAAAGAGCAGGGAGGTGTCCTGGATGGGCTCCAGGGAAGGGGACAAGTCCCACTACTCCATCACGTACCTCTCAATTCTTTGCTGGCCCAGCAGTGCCTGCTGGCTGGCCTCTACCTAGACCAGGGGTTCAGGTGACCTGGCACATTGTGGCTGTGCTCTCTTAGCCTCGCTGCAGGTGGGAGCTGCCCCTCAGTGGTCTAAAACCTGCATTTAGTGGTTGAACCACAGCACGGCTCTCTGCCCACTGGGGCTGCTGGCAGCACAGTGCGCCTGGGCCACGGGGAGCGGCTGTGGTTGCGTTGGAGGAGGGAGGCGATGTGCCTGAGAGGGTCCCAGTGTCCTGCAAAGTCATGCACGGCTTTTGCAACGGGGCGCTGTGCCTGCTAGTGCAGGAGGCAGTGAGGAGATGATGATCATATGTCTCTGTTGGAAGTCTTTGACTCTGTGTTCTTAAGGAGGCAGACAGCAAGCACAGAGGGCATCGGCACCCTGCTGATTTGAATTTGCAGTTCGCTTGAGCTCAGTTTCAAAAAAGCCTTTCATTTGAGTACATAACATATCAACTAACTTCCCCACTACCTCACATGCGATTTAAGGAAAACCATTCACAGCTCTGCGGCCTCTCACAGTGGTCCAGACAGTCCTGGGCTTCAGAAAATATCGGAGAATATACAAAGCAATTATATTTTCAAATCAATGTATTTTCACCAGGTTCTCTCTTCATCTGAGAGCTGCACTGTTTGTGAGCGTGATCTATGTGAGGACAGCTGAATAATTTAAGTTATTGATGGAAGTGCATGTAGGATAAAGATTTTTGGTCTTCGCATTTTTTTATTGTCCATATTTCACTCCACCCATGTCAGGGCAGAAGGTTTAGGTAATTTGATGGCAAGAAAATTGTTTTATTTATCTTATAGTTGAGAGTAAGACTCTTCTAACAATGTAACTACAAAAATAATCTCAGCAAAAGATCTAGAGGAGAAGGTTTTTATGCACAATTGCACAGCATGGGAAAATGTTTGAATCACAGAACTAAAGGCTGTCTATTGACACAGAGAAGGAGAAGCGACATTCAAGGCGTAAAACAAGAGCAAATTGCACTGTGGCAGGCACAGGCTGTGCATGAGAAGAGAGTGGGCTGTGGGTTGAGATGGACATATCTAAAAACCCAACAAATTTATTTGTGATCCCACTTCCAGGGGTAAATCTGCCATAGTTTCAGGGAATGGCACAGGCAGTTGCAGCTTTTCCAAAGAGGGTCACCTTGGCTTGCTCCAGGCTAAGGTGCCCGCGGTGCTGCTGGCCACCCGCACCCCCGCAGAAGCGGTGGCATTGTCCAAAGGGCGGGTGGCTGCCGTGGCATTTGGAGATGCTCAGCATCTTCTGATTCCTTGCTATAGAAAAAGGAGTCCCTAGCTCAGGTGTGAAATAATTTCAGTCCCCAAGTGCACAGGCATCTTTTTATGTCTTTTTTTTTTTTTTTTTTTTAGTATGCATGTGCTGCATCTCTAAGCATTATAATCCAACAGTGTCTGAGCAAAAGTATTTCAGAAGGGGGAGGGAACAATGTGGAAGGTTCATTCTTCAGGGTTCAGGTTCGTTCTTCCCCTCTGGTGACCCTAAGATATAACTCAGAGGTAGATAACAAACGTATAACCTTAGCTTAGATTTTAATGGGTATATTTCCACACAGAAAAATTCACCATGCCGAACAGTCACTTCCTTGAAAGAGGACCAGTGTGGAAAACTGGGATATTACAACACACAAAATAATGGAATAAAAATGCTTGTGCCGTGTTTGCTTGTTACACGCTTTGATCAAGCCAATCCTATTAGTGTGCTTCCAATCTTTTAATGAAGCTCCCGTGTGCAGAGTTTTAGCAGGAGGTACTTGATGCATTTCAGAACAGAGATCTTTTGCTGGGGCAGGGCTCAGAAGCAGAGGCCTTTCACACTGAATTAAAGCAGTAATTCCCATGGGAAATACAGAAGCAACAATTCATATTTTTCTCTCTACCTGGCGTTGGCTGTAAAAGGATGCAGCCACACAGGGTCAGCAGCAAACAGCTGCATCAGATCAAGATGTAAGGAGGCTCCAGCTGCTTGTGCCTGCCCTTCAGCTGGGGGTCAGCAACCAGGGAGCGGAGGACTGGAGTTTATGCAGAAAGACGTCATCTCCTGTTCCACTTCCATACTTACACCGCTAACGCTCTGCAAGCTCAGTTTGTCTGAATTCCACCCCCGCGTGAGTAATTTTGGCAGCACAGTTACAATAATTGGCTGGTGACTATGCAAAATAAGGGAAAACTCAACGGGCTTGAGGTGAAAATTTTTATCCAACCCTGATTTTTATCTGAAAATCTGAATGTGGAAGTCAGAAGGGGCTATAAGCAGGCTGGGGTGCCAGGGTAGGTGCTTTGGCCTTTGCTTCCTCAACAGCCACGTGCAGCATCTTTAGCAGCCAGGCGGATGACCTGGCCAGAAATGTTCTTCTCTGTTCAGGTGAAAGCTTGGCTTAGAGGCTTAACTACTGAGTAAACAGGAACCAGAGGGAACAACTTCCTTATTTATTTAAAGCACCTGCAGGACTTAGAAACAAAATGAATCGTGGCAAGCCATTTGGTGGACCGAGAACAGAATTAGAATGCACTCAGCTCGTTTCTCAGGCTTTTAATGCTTTTCTTCTTTAATTGGACTGACTGTGGTTTCACCTCATTTGAATAAAGCTTCAGATGTGTTTGGATTTATTCTAGCTTGAATGATGCAATGTGATATTCCTGGGATTCAGAGAGGACTGTGGGATTCTCATAGGTATTTTAAGCTGAATTTTAATGGGAAAGGTGACATGGATTGTCACACAAATGGAAATTGCCATGGCTACCAGCAGTGCTAATCCAGTGCCTTGACTGACTAATCCTGGCCTCATTGTGCTCAGTAAAGAACTAAGCAAAGATTTCTGCAGGTTGGTTGGTTTTCCAACTACGATACCAGCAGCTATCTAACCCGATACAGCTTGAGGAATTTGCATGGATAATGGGCATGGATTGAACAGCATCCCAGAAAGCTACTTTTATAAATAATGCCTTTTGAAGATCACTAACAGAGTGAAGCACAGGGCTAGCTCATCTGAGCTCTGGGATGAAATGGAGATCTTATGCTCTCCTCTTTCATACAAGAGCTCAGGGACTAGATCAACATACCAATTACTGCAGGAGGTATTGCATCTACTATCAAGTTAATGAAATTAAACAAGCCCCAGGAGTCAGCCGACATAACTCCTGATTTTGCTGCTTCATTAGTGGATCTTTTGTTCAGATCCTGCTCCCGTAGCTCCACGAGATCCAGAACTCAGGAGTTACCAGCCAAGGAGCCGTTTTGGAGATTTTGGAGAAGGTGCAGGTTCACCCTGAAATACAAGCAGCTGAAAGGCATTGCAGCTGCTCCCTCAGGTTACATGGCTAGGTCCTGGACAGTGCTCTGTGTGAGCAAGTGAAGAGAAGAAAATGATGAGCAGGGCAGGGAGCTCAGCAAGCAGCAATGAAACCACTGCTGTGCAGAGGCCAAAAAGCTCATCCTTAGCAGCAGGAGGGAGGCCAAAGCTGGGTCTGCGAGGCTCAGAAGTTCATTTGCATTCTGCCAGTCAACTTTCAAACTGGTGTTTCGTCAAGGAGACAGTGCCTGCAACTGTATTCCCCCAGACTCCAGGTTGTGAAAGAAGGCCAGAACAAGCCCTGTGTGCTCCCAGAGTCCCTCCAGGGCTGCAGGAAGGCTGTCGCAAAAGCGTTTGCCCAGTTGCCTTGGCCCTTTGCGCAGTGATTAATTTCACAAGGACCTTGAGACTACTTTAGTTTCAGCTCTTGCAGTTTTGCATACTGCTGAGCACTGGCTCTGTCAGAGATATCCTCTGCTCTCCCCACAGTCTCTCAATTTGTGTGATTTCCATTTCCCCCTTTCACTTTAAAGGACAGTACCCGTGCGTAGACTGCAGATGACCCGGAACATATCAACGTCACAGGCAGAGAGTGTTCCTACACAAAATAAAATCTTTGAGTGAGCTCGAAACACCATTCTGCAAAACACATTCCTTACCAAAGTGCTCCCTGCTTTGCCAGCCATTCCTCAAATAACCCTTCTTGCATAGCAGATGTGGAAAGCTGTTGAGGAATTGCACCGTATTCGGGAGCTCTCCAAATTCTGGCAAGATGTGAAGGGAAAATGAAATCCAAATGCTTCCTTCCCATTTCTGGTTCCTAATGGAGCCTTTTGCATGCTCTCTTGCCCCTTACCCCAAAGGCTGCTAATATTCTTCTCCTGAACAAGAGTGACCAGGTATCACTGCAACACACACAACACATTCTTTAAGTCTTCCAGAAAATGTAAATTAAGTGTGGGGATGAGTGATTACGATCCCCGTGTGCTGATTCCTCATTAACAGATGAAGGCTCTTCCCAGGTCCACAGAAAACCTGTTCTCTGTGGGACTCCTAAAACGTTGGCAAAAGTAATTAATGAAACTGTATGCTGTCGCAGTTTTTTAAACCCAGTCCAGCATGTTAATCTCAAAGTTATCTTTAACCCACACCAGCTTCCTCCATCCTCATGTATCAATTCTGGCTGCTGCCATGGTGGTTGGAAAACAGTCTGGCTCCAAACTCAGCTGATTTGGGCTATTGCCATGTAGATGAATGTGAAGAGGTGCACTTGGAAGCCATCCTCATCTTTTTGCAAATGTCCAGCATTTCAATGCAGAAAAATAATGGTGTATTTAATTCATGTGCTTGTTTCTTTATTTTTCCAGAACACGAGGACAATGAAACTGTCCTGAGGCTATCTACACAAGTCATACAGGGATAGCAGGCCAGCAGACAGACACCTGAGCTACTGAAGTGACACTCAGAGGTAAGTGCTGAGCGTCTGTCCAGGTGCGGAGCTGACACAGGCTGCCTCTCTGTTCAACACATTTCTCAATGGCACTTTCATTCCTCTATATCCCTTTTTTGCTCGCCCGAGGAGAGCCATCTCTGTGCTCAACTCCTGTCAGAAAAGATGAGCTATACTGCTGATTATTTGCTGCTGGGAAAGTCATTCTAGTGAACTGTAAGAGAAATCATCTGCCCAGGAGTGCTGTCGACTGCAGAAATGCACAGATCTAAAATAAAGACCCCCGCACACCTTGCTGGTTTGGGACTGTAGGTGATTTCAAAGGGGCTTAAGGGTGAGAGTCCCAGTACCCATGGAAGATAAATTAGAACTGGGTGCCTAATAGTGTTATACTTTATGAAACTCCCAGCCAGCATATGGAGTTCTGTGCTTTGTCAGAATTATGCCACCGATATACTTTAGTATGGACATGTGAAATACTCGGCCATAGCTGCCCAGACTATCCTTCTTACCTACCTCCTGTGCAACTCCCCAGAATCTAATTAATCCCCAGGCCAGCCTGTGTGAGAAATGAGTAGGCCGTCAAAGAAGACCTCTGTTGTTGCATCTGGATTGCAGTCAGTCTAATATGAAAGCCTGTTTTGCGGAATAGTGCTGTTTGGTCCTGCCTGTGAAATGCCACTTGTGGCATTGGCTCAGTGAGAGGGGACTTGGATGAAACTTTAAACAGGTGTCAGGAGGATTTGGCCCGAGGTGTGAATAGTGCTCTCAGCACAAAACAGGGGCTTTATCATCTGTTCTGAGCATATGATGCAAGACCCCTTTTAAAGCCAAGGAGACAAAATAGGAGGACGGGATATGAAGTGGAATAGTAAAAAGGTATCCAGCCCCTGAGGCCAGAACAGATGGACACCCACCCCAAAACAGGAGCCAACACTTTGTGGTGGCTCAGGGAGCAGCTAACCACAGCCTGTGATATCTTGGGTTCCCAGGAACACCATGAAGCACAGATAGTTTAAGAAGAGACACTTGAAAGTAGTCCTTCTCACTTTTAACAGTGATTCTCTGCCTGCATTGGAGTCAGTGTGGGCTTGATTTTGATATGTTTGATTTCTTGACTTTTTTGTATGCCATTCCTGAGAATATAGCTCAGACTTGTTTTTCAAAGTGAGGGCTTGATTTTTCTGAGTGCTCAGAGCTCTTCTTGACTTCAAGTGGAGATGTCTCTGCTCATCTCTTTTGAAAATCAGGTCCATCTTATGTGAGCATGTGGTTCTTTTTATTTGTCGCAAAACTAAAAAGAAGTTTTGATAGAAAACAAGCTTTATATCTCCTCTTTCATACAGACAACATGTAGAACTGCCCTTGGGGCTTTGAATATATTTACATCCTTTCACAATTAACCCTAATGGGACAAATATGGCATTTTTTCTTCTCTGAGCAGAAACACTCAAAGCTGCAAAACATCCCCTGTTTAAATAGATCTCATTATATCAGCTACACCAAATCTCTCCTCTTTATATACAGAGGATTAGACTTCTTTTCTCTGTCATGCAACATTAAAATAGGAAGGCATACACAAGGCTGACATGGATTTGACAAAAAATTAATGATTTGTACATCACTTTAATGCTTTAAATCTGCAATTCATGTATGCTAATTAGGTCATAATGGGGCTGTTTGAGAACAGAACTGTCATCAGGCTGCTCTGGCGGCTTCTGGGAGCAGAGATACAGCCCTGCCTTCCACTGGTTGGCTCCTGGAGTCTGTGCTGTAACCTGGCAGATCTATGACACCATTTTTTTCTTGCACAATTGTTTCCTGGATGTGGTGCTTTAATCTATCAGAGTTATGATGGCATATCTCAAATAGCGAGCTCCTGGATCCTGCAATACATCCTGGTGGAAATGGCATGCAGGCACTATATCTCAGTGATTGATTCCTTGATTTTAAACTGTCACACTCTATCTCATAGGGCAGCTGTCAGCTTCCCAGATGCATGAAGTTATATTTATGCAGCATGCTATGAAAAAAAAATATATATAGTGATTTTATTTACAGATAAGTAAGGTTGTAAAACTTAGGAAAAACAAAAGGGGATTCAAAAACATGCCTATATTTTATTTTTTAGCTGAAAAGCCTGGCATATCTCTCTGTTGCAGGAGAACAAAACTGCTCCGTCGTTCAGAGATCTCTTTAGTTTTGCACCAGTGGTGCAAAGACAAAAGCTGTCACAACAGAGAGAGGGAAAGCCAGAAAGCACCTTCACAAATGGGACAACGGGAAGCAGCACATCTTGCAAAATGATAACAGTGGAGAGTATTGTGCTGTGTGATAACACAAGCTGCTGTCTTTGCTGACAGCTGTTCTTTACAGGTTCTAGCAAAGCCCAAAGCTGCTTTGCAGTTTGTAGAAGGGTATTTTGTATGGAAAGTTCAAAAAGCATACAGTAACAGAGGAGAAAGTTATGCCTTCCTGTGAGTTTCTTCAAGGGGAGTGTTACAGGTGTCATGGGACTGATCCAAGCCGCCTGAGGGCAGCTTGAACTTTCAGTCAGCTCTGGATCATAAAGGAGTAGTTTCAAGAGGCATATCACATTCTTTGTTCTAGAAAACTGGAAGGAAGGCTAAGTAGAGGTGAATGCTTAAGAGTAGGGGATTTGAACAATGATTCTGCAATAAAATCTGACAGAAATAATTTGTTAAAAAAAGTGGGAAGCAACAGGCCAAGGTAGCAACTGGATTCTTCTGCCTGTGGTACACCTCTTTTTGACTTCTCTTTTGCACGTTGGCTTCAGTCTTGTTCTCTCATTTCCTCTCTCTCTGTACACACATGCTCACAGACACACACATGGACATCCATTCACTCATATTTATGGTCAGAGCTGTACTTGTGGTCAGTGTGCGTTTTCTAAAGCTCATAAAATCGTGTCCCATTAAGGCATCTACAAGTCAGATCTTTTCTTGGCCTAGGCATCTGTACAGTACCTTGTGTATGTGGGGTGTTCTCATCACATTAACAGTAATAAAGGTGTTCCTCATCCTTTTCTTAATAGCTGTTTTTAAGAAATATAGTCATAAAAATTCATTTTCTTTTGCACTTGGCATGGTCATATGTAGGAGAGGAAGCCCTCTTACAGCATGGCTGTTCTATTGTCCTAGGAAAGCACATTCAAAGCTTATCTTCAAGGCAAAGCAGCCAGTTCATAATCTCACTTTTCATGTAGAGTCAACAATCCAAATGAAAATATAGAAGGTCTGCTGGGAGGCGTGCCTTTCCCATTCAGTAGGCAGAGTGCCAGGCTACATGCTGGATGATCTGAAAAATGCTGGCTTGGCAAATCTTGGAGCAGTCGCCCATTCTGACCACTCTGCAACACTTCTGTGCAAAATGGTAATGTAGACAGTCTGGACTACAGAATAGCTGTAGGTTTTGCACTGTGCCTCAGAGTCCCAACAGAGATTAAAGCTCTCCTGTGGTTGGTGCTGCATACTCATCGCATCGTAAGAGATAATCCCCCTCCCAAAGCTTACAGTCAAACAGACAAGACAGATGAAAGACGGGAAGTAGAAGAGGCACACAGAAGTGAAGTGATTTGCCTGAGGTCACACAGCAGGTCGGTGACAGAGCCAAGTATAAGAAGCCTTGCTACTTCTTGCCAGCATGATGTCCATTGCCTAAAGCTAGTGTACAGAATTTCTCTCAGGCTGAAATGCTCTCAGTCTTCTGCAGGGCTGCTGCCAGCAGCAGTGCTGCTGTGCTGTGGAACAGTAGATGTTACTTTTCTGCAACGCCTTCGTGAAGCTTGAGCACAGGGCACCACAGTGTGCATCTGTTCAGCTGCCCTGACTTTGCCTCATCACTGATCTGACAACCCTATTGTCACACCAAGGGGTAAGCACAGTCCTGGTACGGGACAGACTCTGTGTGCACAATGTTCTCTGAAGGGTTGAGTCATCACTACTAGACACAGAGTTTGCCAACTGTGAGGTGTAATTCCTTTTTTCCTTCCCCCTTATCTGGACTAGCTATGTTTTATTGCTTGGCAAAATGTCTTTCTCATTGTGTTTTTCTTTAGTACTTATTCATGATGCAAAGAATACCTTTCCTTTGCATAGGGAGGCCTGAGACCGCATATGAACTTGAAATATGTTTGTGCAGGGCCATCTTTCAAGAGCTTATAGTTAAGATGCTCTGCCGCTGCTAATCCAGGTCAGAATTGGCTTCCCTGCTGGGGTAAAATAAATCAAACCAAATGCATCTGCAGCCTCATAGGTGTAATTTAGCACAACACTGGGCAGGGCAGAGACAACCTGTCTAATGACTTCTCCAGCTTTCACTAGCTTTCCTGAATGAAGTCTGCTCCTGTCAGTACAAGCAGCTGGAGCCAGGCCAAAGGAAGCAACAGGGAATCCAGATAGAAGGCATTTGTAACAAGTATAGTTCAGATTGCCTTTGACTAGTAAGCTGAGGTTTTATGCACATCATAACTGATTTGATGTCTGGACCTTCTCATTCTTGCTTACAAGCTGCGTGTGGTGTGGTGCACCAGAGCGGTGCAGCAATATGTACTGACTACATGGAAAGTACGAGGTGTAAAGTGAGAGCAGATAATGAGATTAAGAGGGGGCAGTATGTGTTTAGGAGTAGTCCTAACTTGGGGAGTGGTGTATATGCAATCTTTAGTTTGTGTTTTGTTTGCTTTAGATGGAAATTCCCTCCAGAGTATCCTACTGTAGCACAGTAGGAACTTGTCAACGAGCACATTAATGTGGGATCAATTTTTCCAGCAGTCCTTGTTCTGCTCATCATTTCGTGTGTAAACACATTGAGAGATAGAAACCCCACCTTCCCAGGAAAAGGTAGCAGCTCTTTCTACAGGGACTCAGTGGTATTTGGTGAAGTTTACCATGCAGGACAGGAAATCCATTACTAAAGAGGCAGGGTGTGAAAATGCTGGATCAGTTTCACATCATTTGTTCTCAGCGTCATCACTGATGTCCTCAGGGCCACCAGTGTCACATTCCTTGTGGCAAAAGCTGACACCAACATTTCTGAAAATCACTCTGATGCCTGGTATCCAACTGGAGATGCCCTGGGTCTGTGTCCAACAGGTACCAAACACTCACAGCTGCAGGAGCTCTCCCAGCAGCAGCTGCCCAGCACCTGAGACACCCACACCGAGTCACACTTTGCCCTCACTCAGCTTCTGAACTTCCTGTGGGCCCAATTCCAGCTCTTTTAGAAATGCTTTCCCCTGCTCAAGAAAACTGAGGGCCTTTTAATACGTCTGACACTCTGCTTTCTCCTTCAATTTAGCTGCCTCCCATTTCTACACCTCTGTCAAACAACCTCCTCCATATGCATGTTGCCTGTCATCTTACTCAGAAAATGCAACTATAAAGCATAATTAGTATTAATGATGTGAGAGATTGAGTTTCTTATTTGTATTAATTGCTGATTAATGCTTTAAATGTCTCTAGCACTTACAAGGATTTTAAATTAGAAGTATTCCTTTCTGTAGTGTCTTCTCGGAGGGGGGCTCTTACTGACTGGCACCGACTAACCCAGAGCGTGCCGTGAGGTTGTTTATATGTTCAGGTCTGTTACTGCAGAACAGGGAAAACACTGACGGAGCTCGCTTAAGGGGGAAGAATTACTTCACAGCTAGCGCTGCACTGAGCTGTGTGTTTGGATTTTAAATAAAAAATATTGCTGTGGAGCTGGAAAGGTCTCATGTGAGCCCCTTGTTAGCATTGCCAGTCCTACAGGCTGATGCAGGAGGATCTCAGCTTTTGCTATATCTAGGGAGGGGTGAGCTGGGGGTAAGAAAGTCAGTATTCTTTTCTGTGCTGAAAGAACTTCTGTAAACCAATCTGTAGGCTACCAGGGAGCAGCCCTTGGCTCTGCTTTGACAGCAGGAGGTTGGCACAGCTTTCCTATATGTAGCTTTGATATATTGTTTAAGCATTTAACTTTGTCATGTGTGTCAGTCTTATGAACTGGTGGACCCCAGTTTCTAAGGCCAGCCCTGTGGATAGCAATGACTGCTAAGGAGCCCAGCCAGCCACCTCCTTGGGAGGCAGAAGCAGTCACAGAGACCAGCACAAGAAATATCTGCTTTTTTAAAACCCGGGCCATACATATGAATTAGATCTGTAGGATAAGGATTCTGGCTGGGGGGGTATGTGTGTATATTGATGCAGCTATTCTGCAGGAACACTTTCCTGAGGAGAAAGGGGCATATGCTGCCCATCAAAGGTGCCTCTTGCTTGAATTCATCCACAGGAGAGGTTGTATTGACATAACTATTTCAAGGAGAGCAACCAGTGTGAAAGACTTAAACTGGCTAGGCCTGTACCTACACACAGCACTCATATCTTCTGTGTAGGTATCTGATGGCATTGCTTCCACTGCTGCTTTGCACTTTAATTCAGTTTCTGCATTTTGATACCAGTGTGCAGGTCTCAGCTGGAAGAAGTAAATACTGTTATTCATGTTTGCTCAGCTGGGCTGGTTGAAGAGGTTATCACCTCCCAGTTGTTTGTTATTACACCACAGCAATTCACAGCAGAGTTGGCAGAAAGGAACGTGTGCTGTCAGACCACCAAGGTCAGGGCTGTGTGACACTGCTGGACCAAGAAATTAAATGGCAGAGGCAGAGATTGGCGTTCCCTTCCAGCTGTTCCAGAGTTCTTATCAGAGTCCTACATCCCATCTGGAGGGGGGACTGAGCTTAGGAAAATAAGTCTGAAATTTCCGTGGAGTCTTAGGGTGAGAATGCATTTAGTGGCTGTACCCCAGAAGGAGGGTGAGAGCCTGCAGGAAGGGGCAGTCTCTCACTTTCTGCTCCCAGCCGGGGCAGGAGGCATGCAGGAGGGTGGGAGCCATTTCAGGCAGACATTATCCACATAGTTTTATGTTATTCACATAAAAAGAAGCTGTGACTTGCAGGGATGGGCCTTCCCCAGGGTAGGGGTGGCTTTATACATTTACCTTCCCGTAGGTGAATGCTTCCCAGTTTGGGGCAGGGCAGAAGACACAGCCTGGCTGTTATTATGTGCTAAAGCTGGCTACTGTGAAACCACTGTCCTGCACCCTCTGCGTTAACTCAGAGGAGGAAGGTGCAGGGGGAGTTTAACTCTGAGGATGCAAGTGTAATGCAGAGCATCACCTGCTTGCCCAAGTGGTGTGATCTCACTGGTAATCAGGGGTCTCATGAGCTTTCATATGGAGCATATTGCATTGAACCAAACATTTAGGTTTTGTTTTGAAAGCTTGCATGACCTTTAACTTAGCTCCCCAGTGACATGTCAGTCTCTGTGTCAGATTTGTGGCCTTTCTGGAAAGACATTGAACTCTGATTTCAGTTAATCTAAAAAGAGTTTGCTCTTTTTGATCTGATTCGGGCCACTCATGTTGAAAGAGATGTCCCTGTTACTGGAAGTTGTGTGTAGTTCATTTCAGCCCTAGAACAGCCTGGTTCTGACTGGCCTGCAGTGGAGGAGCCCCCCCGGGAGAGCAAGTGCCAGGGGTGCTCTTAGGGGGCTGTCAGAGCGATCTGGCCGCGCTCTGGTCTGCTGAGCTCCTGGCAGGCCTCCGGCCTGTGCTATCTCCTGCAGCCTTGGGATGCCATGTGGCCCTTCCTTCTTGCTCTTATGATTCTTCACAAGGACTAAAATCATACATTTTCCAACCCATTTAACTTTTTACTTCACAGAATGTTTTAAAATAGTGGGGTTTTGGCAGGCTCACAGTTTCTAAGTTCTATAAATGAATCGTCCTATTTTTAAAAGCTTTTGAGCTATATAAACAAGACAAATGGACCAAAACCCACAGGCGTGCATGATATTTAATGACAGGAGCAGCACACTGTGTGCAGACTCGACTGTTTTAAGACAGTTAAGATCCCAAAGTTCGTTACATTGAGTAAAGTCTGGTCTTCCCCTCACAGCCATGGGGCAGCAGCTCTCCCCTGCCTCCCCGTTGAGGATGGGCCCGAGGTGGCTGTTGCACCCTGCAGCGGAGATGCTGCGGCCCCACTCCTCCTCTATGTGGCCAGAGCATATCAGCCGCTCAGAGGAGGCTCTTGTCTGCACATCCCAGCCTGTGGCTCTGGGATGTGCTGCACAGCCTCCCCCAGAGATGGTCACATTCCTGCGCTCCAGGCTGGGTTCATGCAAGCTGTACACTGGTCCATAGGCCCTTGGCAGTGCACATGGGTTAAAACGCCCATTAATGTGCACAGAATTATGAGGGATGTGGGGTTGTTTGGGGTCCTTAGTTACATATTTGTCTCACCACTTGGCAGCAAGGATGAAACGCACATTTGCAATGAAGAGGGGGCTTTTTAGCAGTGTGTCTTGAGCTGTTAAGCTGACTGTCATCTGAACCCTTTGACCTCCTCTGTGACAGCTAAGGGACAGAATAATTTCCAGTGTTTTCCTAAGAGGTCCTGGGTATCATACAAACAGTTGGGGTTATACCACCAGAGTGAGAGTGTGCAAATCTTTACTGAAAGATAGGCTTCATTATAATCAGTGTGTGACCGAGAACAGATCTGGGGGTGGATTACATGCCCTGATAAGGACAGACTAACATGGGCCACAGTGGCCCCCAAAACAAGCAAGCAGTGGGATTGTGCTTCTGCAGCTGTGTCCTCCCCAGAAGCACTGAATATTTCTGCTCAGGGCCTGAGGGCCCTCTGCAGCAATGTGTGTCTTGAGCCATGATTGCAGGGAAGAGTCCAGAATGGAGAGACTGTGGTGATGTTTACCTTTGAAGTGACCTGCCTGAGGGGTGGGAATTTGTTTGGGCTTTCTTCTTCCCTGAGTACCTGTACAAGCATCTTTCTTTTCATGCACTGATAGCATTAATGTGGCAGCCTCCTCCAGCTGCAGCATGTGGGAGGTTTGTTTGTAGAGCAGCTAGACTACATCAGATTCTATCTTAGGTTCACCACATCATGGGACATTTGCTCCAGTTCTCTTCTGCTCTCCTCCCTTCCCCTGTACAACCATGCATAAAGAGGATCCTTGTGCTGTTGCAGAAGATATTCTGACCATACCATGAGAAGGCTATGCATTTTGCCCTGGCTTGCTGGCAATGTTTTAATTTATTTGAAGAAAACCTCCTTTAATCCTTTTAGTAGTGACAAGCTGCTAAAAGTGTTTCTACTGGACTGATTTCATCCAGTAGCTATGAGAGAACACTGAAGAACACTCTGCAATATCCCAGTCGAGCCATTGTTTGTGTGATGTTGACACCATCAGCGAGTGTAAAGAAAGCAGGAAATTCCACACCTAGCACTGGAAAATAAAGACTGTTGGATGACAATTTTCTGGCCATTTAAGAACAGATTTGTGACCTTTTTTATTTTTCAAACAAGAGCTGGTAGTTGGGGACTTGTTTTTCTTTTTCATTTCAACTATTCAGTAGTTACTATTGTTTTCATTGAGCATGTGTATGTGTGTGTGTTTTATAGAAGCAGCAAGCAGGGCTTCCCATGGGCCCATTTCTTCAGTCCCTCCTTTTGCAATGTGACTAGACTTCACGTTCTGCAATGAATTCCTCAAAACATACACAGTCTGTGCAATGCTGACTTCATCAGTATTCTGCATTTTCATTGGTAAGCCCAGTGCAGCCTGCCCACGAGCTTAGTGCAGCTATTACAGAGGAAGAGGAGAGGAAATGCCAACCAGTCCAAACACAGAATATTGAAAAGGTCAACATAGTAGAGCATGCTGCTATGATTCATAGAGACTTTAAGAGTCTAATATTTCATCTCATGACAAAGATTGTAATGAGAACTGAAAATGGCACAACATTAATTCATCTTTGTGACAAACACCATAATGAGAGTGGAAGTGTACAAGCTTCAAACATTCGTGTTAGCGATCTGTGGTCCTTGTTCTGTAACAGGACACAAACCCCAACTGCCCACTTAGAAAGCTAAAGCCAACAAAACTTCTACAGCTACTCTGAACAGCCCTAGTACATGTTCTGATGTTAGTGCAAGCAGAGAGGCACAAGCCTGCCAAAAGCAGGAGTATGTGGATGGACTGGGCAACCAAATCTGTTGTGGGTTGCCCAAGCACATGCAGCACACAGGCACACAGTTGGTCGGCTACCATGGCATGTCCATGCAGAGCTGTGTGTGTGTATTTGTACAGTTGTATAACAAACATGCTCTTTGCACAGGCTTATTTCTACAATGGTAAAAACTCCCTGTAGATACTGGGAGTTGGCTGGAGACAAAGAAGATAGGCTAGATGTTAGCAATAAGTTCCTTATTTTCTGCCTCTGACGGGTCCTTTTAAAATGGAGGGGGAGAAGATGTGTGTGTTTAGAAAGTACTTCCACTTACTACATATTTAGTCTGCATCTCCCACGTTATTGTAGGGTCAGGGCAGGTTGAGCAGAGCGTGAGTTGCAAGTTTATTTTTCCTTCATGTTGGTTTGCTTTAAAAAAAAAGAAGGAAGGAAAGAAAAAAGGAAAGAAATGGCATATGGACAGTGGCAGCAGTTGTTGAAAATGCTCAAATTCATTAAATAAACAGGCATGTATTCTTTATTATGGTGACACAAGAGGCTATGATTTCATACTTCACTTACTAGCCCTGTGCACAACCTCTGGCTTCAGCTCCACGGGCTGCTGCACCATGGTGAGCCGTTTGTCTGGGTAGAGGGCCCCTAAAGATCCCCCGCAAGGCTTCCAAGTGACCCATCACTTTGTATACCTCAGCCTGTGGCTGCCCATCTTGATCCCCTCCCCTGAAGAGGCTCAGTTGTGATGAAGTGCCGCGCACCCCATGCTTTGGATGCTTTCAGAGGGCTGGCCCAAACCGCAAGAGGGTCTTGTTGATGGTCTTTTCCCTTCCTTTCCCCCATGCTTGCAGTTGCAGAACTTCCTTCAGGCGATGGAAGCAATTTACTTGCTTAAGTAACATTAGGAAAGTATTTAACGTATATTTAACAGTGTCACAGTGCAATTTAGCAGCTGGAAACACAGAGGAAATCAGCACCATGTGACATACCAGCTCTTAATGGGCCATCCCCAAGTGCTCCATGGAGCGTAGTTTAAGAATCAGTGTCTTATTCCATTTTTAAAGAAATCCATATTAATAAAGTACTCCATCTCTCTCACACACATGCATACAAATCCAGGGAGATGTGTGTTTCACATTGCAAACTATATAAACAGAAGATGTGTTAGCCACTAATGAAGTGGAGCTCTGGGAAGGACGGCAGCAGCTGTTTAAAAGCACACAGTCACACTACACAGCATGCTGGAGTGGGAAGTGAAGAGAAATATTGTATCAGGTTGTAACTACAGGAGGAAATTTAGATAAGCAGAAGGAATTTAGAAAAGCAGAATGTGATCATCCACACTGAAATTTAATTAGACCTCCAGAGCTTCCACCCTCTTACAAAAGGTGTCACAGGATTGCCAGCAAAGGCGAGCAGTTACTATTCTTCTGCTTGGCAATGTACAAACACACAAGATGATATAATTTATATCCTGAAGAGTTAACAGTTTAAAGCCCCCAATTAGGGTGTCAGGAAGGAAAGGGGAACAGAGACAAGTGGGGAGAGGTGGGCTGGGAGGAGGGAAGAGCGTGTGGTTAACTGATGGCTCTGGCCTTACAGAGTCTGTCTGCAAAGCTTGCAAATGTGTGTGTGTGTTTGCAGGGACAGAGCTTCCTTGAAAATAGGCTTGTGAAAGATGAGCTAAAACGGGGAGGGAAGGGAAGGTCAGGGAACGGTGGAGAACAAACACATATATATGAAATGTAGGTTTTCAGGGATTTTGAAGGTTGAAGTCATCTGAAAAAATGTATCACGTGAAAGAGGCAACAGTCCCATGACTGCTGAATCCTGCCCCAAGCAAAGGGGCAGAAGCAGGCAGAAGGGTGGAAGGAAGGACTCAGCCAAAAACGAACTGGAGGTGAATAGAGATCTGCAGTCACATATCCACTTATTTGTAATTTCCCTTAAATGTTCCACTTACAGATGGATTATATTCTCTAACACCACGCTGAAACTTCAGCAGCTCCAGGATTTAGCTTTCCTTGGAGGTCTGCTGCTCAAGCTGGGGCAAATGTGCTATGAAGTCAAAATATTTGAGGTTGAAAACCTGGCCCTCACTGAAGGTGGTTTTAAAGCTCTCTTTGACTTCATTGAAGGCCAGGTTTCACCACTGGTTCTTTTATGAGCCATTTTAAACTTCTGTGACATTTTAAACTGATTATTTTGCAATTGGTTTCTGAGCATCTCTTTCATGCTGGAATGTCACATTAATTCATTCTTAATTGATCCATACGCTTCCAATTTTCCTAATCCAAACAAGTCTAAAACTTGAGTAGTCTAGATAGTATCTTAAAGTTTATTACTGAAGATATAGTTTCTGTGTTTTAAATTCCCTTACAGAAGTAAGAAACAGCAGCTTTTTGTTAAAAAAAAAAAAAAAGTCTTGACAGAAAGGTATGTTTGCTGGATTGTACTGTTTTTCCAAAGACAGTTATTTTAACTCTGGTTATTTAAACTGCATTTGATCCCAGAGGATGTAAAGATGACTAAGACACCATGGTTACTTGATTTCTGCAAGCTGTAGTTGCTTGCCAAAATACAGTTGGAAGGATTGCTATTTAGCAGAACTATTGTTAAATGCTGTGGTCTTCTTTTTTTTCTTTCCTGAACAATCTTAAATATGTCCATAGTGATTAAGAATATTCAGGCTTCTACTGCATGGCAGATATATAAAATTATAATTTATATTCTCATTTGAAATTAAGTTTTAGTGGAAAATGCCTATCAGTCTTACTTAGAGAAAAGAAAGATTTTTTTCTACAGCTTTATAACTGTTACAATATGCCAATATGTTTTACTTCTCATTCTAGGGAAATAGGGCTTAAAATGTAGAGGGTGTTTTGAATTTACAGTCTCTGAAAGGATAAGCTCACGGCTTATTTTGTGTCAGTAATGAACAGAAAAAAATTGCTTCTCATACTTCCATTTGGCACTTATTTTGTATTTTCTGCAATTAAAGTGGGGTTATAGTCAAAGCGACTCTAAAAATGACACATTTATCCTCTCACAGAGACTCCTGTATCAAATTTCCTCTGATTATAAATCAAGAGATGATTTCTCTAGCTGTCAGCACTGCAAATTCATCTTGGGATCTCAAACTGCAAGCTGCATTCTTTACACATATTACACCATCACTCGTAACAAAGACCCGGGAATATGGATGTGACTGACTACGCAAGACTCAAAGTATGGTCCAGCCCTCTCCCCCGTGGCATGGCTGGGGGCACACCAGCACGGGAGAGGGTCTGACATAGCCACGGGCCGACGCTCACCCACACTGTTCTTCTGTAGGCATCCAGGATAAGCTATCCAGGGTGGGGGCACTGAAGGCTAACAACATCCACCGAACGAGATGGGTGGTGATGCAGCCTACCCTGCAAAACACGGCCCTTCATCGAAACGCTCACAAAAGGGATGTCCAGGCTTTGGTTTCAGTTCAGCTCTGTCTTGCCTTTAAACAGAAAAAAAGAGATCCCAGCATCTGTTTTGCCGTTTCTCACGCTTCTAAGCACCTGCCCAGCTTTTCTTTTTGGCTGTGTTCAGTTAGAGATCTCCTGTTGCTTGGCTGTGCCCGGCGGAACAGAGCTGCCCTTGTTGGTGCTGCAGGCACAGTCGTGGCACAGGCAGCAGCACGGCACGGGGCAGCAGCCTGGGACTGTTCCCAAGTGCAGAAAATGCTGCCTTCCCTTTGCTAGCGTGATTTACACGAGTGGAGGTGTACCTCTCTTGGTCCTTGTCATTTTCTTTCTTTTTACACCTCTCTTTTCCTGTGTCATCAGCACCACAGAGGGTTGCTCCCCACGCTGCCTGGCCCCCCCAGGGCCACCCTGAGCTCTGTGTGGTGGGGTTAGCCTCGTTTCAAAGACGTGGGGGTCACTGACATCCTTGCAGGCTGCTGCCATTCCTTAGGGAGCTCTGCCTACAGGCACATGAGTCAGAGCCCAGGGATGTGGGATGTAGGCCACCCACGTGGTTTCTCCAAACTTGCAGTCCATAGCACAGTGAACTCCGACTGGCTAAGAGACCAGCAACTGTGTTGTGTCAAGCCTATTTATCACCAGCTACGGGTGTGGGAGTCATTTAGCTTCACGTTTTATGTAGCAATTCAGTGTGCTGCCATCTCACCGGCCCGCTGAGACATCTTGAAGCTAATTATGCTCATTCATTAAGTACATACTGCCATGAATATCTCCTTCATGCTAGAGCAAGGGTAGCGCAAACTTAGTTGGCAAGTGAAATACAAAAATGGTTATTGTTGCAGGAGTGCTGGCACAGGAGAGAGATGTTAACCTGCATACAGACTCAATAATAAATGAAACATTTGACAGAAAAATGAATTGGCGATGTTCTTCCATCTTTCTAAAAAACTGACAGTGTATCCCTACAGCCATGGAGTCCACAAGCTGACAGTTACAAAGAGGTTTTGTGAGCAAACTAATATAAACAGTGTCAGCCTGGCATTAATTCCGGCGTTCCTTTTCTGGGCAGTTTGTAAAATCTAATCAATGGGGCATTTTTCAAAAATCTATGAAAATTGTGAGCCTGTAATTGTGCCTTCCTAAAATAATAACTGGGAACCTGGCAGGGGAGGGTGAAAGCTGCACAATGTGCCTTTCTTGTTGGCTGCTGCTGGAATGTGTCTTGCAAGCACAAGCTTTTCCCATTACGCAATAGTCCCGTGCAGAATCTTGAGTGATACAATGCTCGTAGGAGAAACTGGAAACTTCAGTTCCACTTTCCCTTCTCAATTCCCACAATACATATAACATTAATAAAAAGTTAATATAATGACTGACTTTCTCTTTGCCTTTTCCCCACATAGTTTGACTGTTTATTTACATATTTTCCTTTTATCTGAAATTGTATGGCAGGCTCCACACATCTGAAGATGGGCTGGTTCCAGCCTCCCCATGCTTGAACTGCCTCTTGAACTTTCTCTGATTACATCATTATGTATAATGATACATTATTAGTGCCATCAAGGCATGCAGAGTTGGTCACAGTGCTTACACTCTAAATCTGACAGAAGCAAAAAAGAGGGCAATAGTTTAAATAAAGGGGGAAGTGGAGATGACATTGAGGAGGAAATTGATTGCAGAAAGCTTTATGAAATGAGCACTTAGATGAAAGAGGGCTCTGGAGGAGAGAAAAGAGCTTGTTGGACTGGAAGTTGAGGCTGTTCCAAACTGAGGCCCCTATTCAAGAAAACGTTTCAGTTCAGGGTAGTGTGTAAGCGTGAAGTCAGATATTTGCTGGATTGGTGCACATAGACGTTAGGGAGGCATATATATAAAGGCATGATGAGTTGGAAGAATCAATAGGAATATAAGTACAGGAGAGCAAAGAGGCCTTGCAGCTCGTGTTCAACAGGGCCAAAGTCAGCAACATAATGCGGTGCATGAGGGGGAGAGATTAGGGATGGTCAGACCAGAGGTGCAGAAAAAAATGGCTATTTCAGTGCGAGGACTTGTAGGGAGAGGTGATCTCTTTTACTAAGTAAGTCAGTATATTGCTGGGGAGGGGGCAGATGAACTTCTGAGTATACAAACTTTTCTCCAAGGCTTTAGAGGCACTGTCTGGAGACCTGGCCAAGAAAAAGATGCAACCAAACACCTTTTCCATTCTCACAGATTTTGAACTCTTCACTTCCTTAAATAAATGACTTCTTGCTCACATCAAGGTGCAGAGCGTGGACTTGAACAAACATCTTCACCTGCAAGCATGAACACACCAGTATTAAGAGATCTTGCAAATCCAAAGCCTCTCATTTGATTTTGCATGTTTCTGCTTAACTGAATTGGAGCTTTCCAGACAGCCTTATTGTGTTGTATGGAAGAACAAACAGGAGGAACACAACTTGGAGAAAAACACAGCTGAATGTTAGGAGGAAGGGAGCAGTGTGGGTAGGAACAAAGGAGATGAGAACAGAGATCACCTGATGGGCATAAAGCTAATTTAAGATAAAGGAGACAATCTGCTCTTGTTTCCTTTGCCATACGTTTATAGTTTGACGGTGGAGTCTGAATACACAACATCTGCCATACTAGCATTAACTGTTATATTTTTATCTGTCTTGTGACTGCTGTATAATAGGAGATTTATTTGATTTTTAAAAAGATGGATGATCTGGAAGGAGAGAGTAGGCTGTTGACTAGACACAGGACTCTCAGTTGGCAGTGAAGGCCTCAATATTCTTGACTGTAACAGATAGTGCCTGCTTCAAGGGCCATGTAGCATAAATATGTAGGAAAAATGCCTGTGAGTACAGCCTTTCCTCCACAGAAAAAAAAAAAAAGCATTTAAAACTTCTATCAACCTTTCATTTGACTGAGATAGAGCACAGTGAGAGAAAACATCTTCATCCCAATTTCTGGCCCAATCAGAGTATATTGCCCACGTGTGTGTGTGGTTCCTATGGTATATCTTGCTCAAGGTGCAGGAACGTGGTCGAACCACCTCGTATTCTATACGACACATTATTTTATCTGAATATTCTACCGAATAAATGTAACTTGGGGATAGTCTCATCACATAAAAATCATCAGCTCTTGTAAAGCTGGCTTTAATACACCACTGGGTAATGGCATCTTCACCTGATATTGCTAACCTGCAGGAGTGGTTAGCTGTGCACACCTAACCCTACCCATGCTGAAGGAGCATCACCTTGCCTAAGTGGTGCAAAACCCTGCAACACCGTGTACCCTTCTTTCAACCTCCCTTCAGGTCAACCTACCATCGTGTGCACCGAGCCCTGGTAGGTGGTAACCTGTAACACGACGGTTTAACCTCTTTGTCCTTTCTACTTAAGATCAACCTTGTAATAATGTTTTCCTGACAAGCAGAAGTTGCCTCAGTAACAGTGGGAGGTAGAACAGAGTTAAACAAACGAAACAGTAGGCCTGTGAATAAACTGTTACTGAGGTGTGAGTTGCTGCGTCTTCACCTGCCCGATTTGGATCATCCTGCTTGGTTAAAATAAAATGGATATTTATTTCAGGCTGCATCTTACAGCTAGCTACCTTAGCTGTCAGAAGTCATACGTAAAAATATCCTTTTATCCAGAGAGAGCCATTCATCACTCAACCAGTAAATATTACTCACTCCATTGATTATGCTGTGATTATATTTTCTCTTTAAATGGCTGTTCGAATTGGGTATAAAAGACCCATTTGTTTCTACTATAGATAGTCTCTGTCTTTAAATGCTTCATTGTTTTGAATTAGTCATTGCAGTTTGCACAGCTGAAATGCCAAATGTGATGAGTTTCTGAGCAAAGTCTGGGATCTGTGCCTTTCTCCTCTTTACTCTTGGGCCTTCCAGGGGAGCCTCCAAATCCCTTCCAAAGAGTTTTAAAGTTATTACTTCCACCCCTTGTGCAGAACTGCAACTTGACTTTCTGAGGCGCCAGAAATTCTGAAGTAATTCTCCACAAGAAAAAGGCCTCGGCTCAAGGGAAGCAATTTTTATCAAGTAAATAAGGTCTTGGGAGACCTGTGTCCCAGGCACGGCTCTACCCTGCCTTGCTTTCTTGCAGCATTTTGTGAGCTGTCAGCTGAGGGTAGTGGAGTCCCTCATACAGTGCTTTAAAACGTGCAGGTGGCAGTGAAAGCTCCCCCTCGCCTCACCTGCTGCTCCAGATCCTGGTGCTCACTCTAGATATAGATTGCCAGGCAAAGAACTGCCTATAAACATCGTGCAGCTCATGAAGATTATCAACCCGCAGAGAACCTGGCATGTGGTTAATTAATTAGGCTGAATCCTAATTAATTAAGGGGCATCCTCAGTGATTCTGTCCAGAGCCAGCTCAGATGGAGCCTGGCACGGCCGCGCTGGTGCAGCCCAAGAGCTGAGCTTGCTGCCTGCCTTCACACAACACCGTGACCACAGGCAAGGAAGCACCAAAACATCGGGAGCAATCCCGAGCGCGTTCCGTGCTTTTTTCCACCACCTGGGTGTCCCCACAGAGCAGCACGCTGCCTGAGCGTAGGTCTGGCAGCCCAGCACGAAGACTGTGCACTACTTTGTTCCTCGGCCACCTCTGTTCTTTTGATACCCCTCTCTATTTCTCTCTTCTCCTGCTCTTCCAGTACAAAGTTCTCCCTCCAGCCAGCCAATGTTTTACTGAGTCTTTTGAGGATGCTCTCAATATCCTGCAGACCAGCAGGAGACTTTCCAGCTGCAAGCAGCCTTGGAGACCCTTGCTGCATGCCAGCCTTCCCATCACTACACTTATCCTCGGCAGCACAGAGGCTTTTGACAGAACTACAGCTTGTCTTGCAAATGGCCAGTCCATGTGGGAAGAGGTTATTCAGGCCACGGAAGGGTAGGAGACCATCCTCCAGCTTCGCTTCCTTCCTTTAGATCTACCTCAAAGACCTTTCTTAGGCAGGTTGCTGTGTGAGAAGTCAATTCTAGCAAGGCTCTCTTTGGAAATTCAAGTTTCTCAAGCTTGGAGAGAGGGAAGAAAGGTTTAACGCTTTCTGAACATCCAAGCTCTTATCTGATGTATGTGCATGTGAACAATAGTCCTGTAGTTACCTCAAAAACACAGCGTGTTGCAGGTTAACTGGTGAGCTCGTGTAAAGCAGTTTCAATGGCTCTTTGAGGCAAGTGATCTGTGCCATTTTATTAAAAGACAAACATGCACAGTATTCTGTTATAGATAGGCTACGTCATGGCTGTAAGTGAAAAAAAACATTGAGCTTAAAATAAAATCTTCAAAGGTACAAGAAAAACATTAAATGAGATAATCTGAGGCTCTGAAGCTATAGTGAGATCCACTTATCCATTATCTTCAAATTAGGAACCACCTGTTCTCCATAACGTCTGTTTGTATGAATGAGGAACTCTGAGTTTAATTAAGTTGCCTGTGTGGGTGGAACAGGCTTCCCAACAGCAGTGGGATTATTAATGGACATCTATATTGGAGTTCTTTGCATTTTTGAAAGGCTAATTACAATGTAAATTTAGGTTTAAATTATTGCTTTGCTCTGGATGGGAGTTGTCATTTATTATTAGGGTGTTTTTTTCCAGATCCCAAGAAAACATTGGTTTGACTGTATAAGCACTCGAGTCTCTTATTTTTTCCTAATTTACACTTTTTGCTCATGGTTCAATGTGCTATAAAATATTCCCCCATCTCTAGTTTCATTATTTTTATAGCTTTTCATTTTATTTCTGCCCTGCAACTTTCTAAGGTTTTGAGAAAATGAAAGGCATGATTTTTGAAAACAGGCCTGAAGCTGAAATCTGGAAACTCGTCTTAAGAAAATTGCCCACTGACTTCCTACTACTTTAACGTTTTAGCTGCTAGTTTATTGCATGTAGCTGGTGACGTCTGCAGCATAAATCCAAATGCGCTGGGTGCTAGACTGTGTTCTGGCATAACGAACCCAGAATAATTCAGATCTCCAGCTCTTGTGTTCGCTGTTTGGCTCTTATATATGCCTTCAGTGGTGAAAAATGGGTTTGTGAGTAGCCTGGGCACCCTGAGCCCTGCACTCCGGGAGCTCTCCCTACACTGCCATCCGTAGCTCAGCTGCACTTTGCCACCGGTGCCCATGAGGACAAACGAGCCCCGCGTGGTGGAGCGGCCTGCAGCGTGCCCAGCCCTCCCCGTGGCCCTGCTCTCCAAACCACAGGAGGGACACTGGTGGCCCACATGCTGAGGTGGTGCATGATGTACTGCTCCCTGCTTCCTCACTGGAGGAAATTTGGCCTGGAGCAGGTCCGAAGTGCGAGTCCAAGAGCTGCAGGCGGTGCGGGTTGGTCAGGGAAGGCTCTCGCAGAAAGAAGCCGGCCTTGTGCTGTGGGCCCGGTGCGCCTGCACCGCCTTCACGGGGAGAGGAACAGAAAGGCAACGACCTAGCACAGCCAGCAAGGTACTGCTTGACCTGTTCCTGCAGTGATGTGGGAAAGCAGTTGGCTGAACATCCGCAGCGCTTTAATGTGGTATTTTGCGTGTTGTGGTTTATTACATGCCGTAGGGAGGGAGCTGCGGCCCGCCTGCGTTGGCCACAGGGTCAACGTGAGGCTAGTAGGAAATAGGAACATCTGACTCCTCACAGGCTGCATTAAAGGCCTATCTGCTTTGGCACTGATGGATAAGCTAAAGTTTACAGCCGGGAACAACAGGAAAAGATGCAGTATCTGGTCACATCTGAAAGACCTGCAGAGCATGGTAACTCAATTGTAGGCAATGAGCACTTCACTCGCATCGCCACTGATAGAATTCAATTAAAAGCTATTAGCATAACAAGCATACAAGGGTTGCCAAAGTGCAAGGAAGCTACAAAGCATCTGCCCAGGGCTGGGGGGGACTGATTTGACAATTTTGATCTTTCCTGCTCCATCCTTATTTAGGTAGAACAGTGACAGAGTGCTGATCTGCCCTGTGGCATTTTGCTTTACCTTTTTCTTAAGTGAGAACTACCTCACAGAGACTTCTGAGGCCACCATCCGTAATCTGTTTGCCTTAAGGTGCTCTTGAAAGAAAAGAAGCACTATATAGCTCTTGTTATGAAAGTTGCACGGTTCATGTATTGCTGGGGGAAGGTACCCACAGCAGGAGTTGTTTGATTGTGTGGGAGGTCGGATTAGGTATTTGTTGAAGCCTCCTTGGCCTTATACTTGGTGACTCTCTACAATTTCTTTTCAGAGCATTGAAAATCAAACACGGCTGTGAATTAGAGTCAGTCCCTTCCTTCTCTAGTAGTCCCTGAAGCAAAATTCTCGTGGATATTGAGGAACCCTTCTAAGAGCCCTGACGAAGCAAGGGACACAGGAGCACCGTGTCTCAGGAGGACTTGCTGCTCCCCATGGGCTGGCTGCCTTTTGGCTCCCTCACCCTCTGCCGTCACGCTCCTGGCGCTGGTGCTGCCGTGCCCTGACGTGGGGCCGCTGCTTCCCCCGGCCACGGCTGGGGCTGGCCTTGGGAGCCTGTGGCTCCCGCAGGCTGTGGGGGCAAAAGGGTCTGCCCTGACCCTGGGGTCTGCACCCACCCCTTCTGGGACTGGGGCTTTTGAGGTAGAAGACTGGAAAGAAGTGGTAGTTAGGCATCTTGAAATGCTTAGAAAAGTAACCAGTAACAGTTAAATGGTTAAAAGCTTAAACAAAACTGGTACAAAAATAACCAAACTGTTGAAAAGTGTGATTATCTCAGTGTGGGATTATTATCATTACTATTATCATTGTTGTTGTTACTTTGCATGGCTGATGGAGGGCTCTCATTTTCTCCTAAATTGGACAAAAATGGCTAGACAAGTGACAGCACTTTTGTAGCTGAGTCTCTGGGCCAGGCCATCTCAGTGCAGGAGAGGTGCTTTGCCCCAGGTGGGTCCCCGAGGTGCCCCTCTGCCTCCTGGGGACAGTAATACTTAGCAATGCCACGAAGCCATTGTGTCCCTCATTAAGTTCTGTATGAGTTCCTTTGATGAAAGCTTGTATAAAAATACAAAATATGATTCATATTTATTTTATTCCATGGTCCAGCTAGGGTCACATTCTGTGAAATGGCAGAAAACAGTATGAGATTTTCATTTTAACTATTTTTTCCTTCTTTTCATATGTACAATAAGGTTTCATTCCTTGCTCTGTAGCTGTGCAGTCGTTCCCTTCTGTGTTATTAAAACTGAGAAGGAATGCCTCTAGGTGAAAAGAGACTTATTAGTGTGTTAGGTCTTGCTCTCAGGAATAGATCCTGATGTATGTGTTACAATTTGGGAATGATATTAACTCAAATTTCCTTAGTAGAATGAGAAGGTGCATGTAAATTTCAGAAAAAATAACTGTGATTAAGCAAAATAAAACTAGTTTGTTTTATCTACACTCTCTGTGAAGCAGAAATAGCAGTAATATTATTAAATTATCCGAAACCCATAGGTTAATATAAACTGTTCCCAGACTGCAGCATTTTGGAGAGAATTATTAAAGAAGCAGTTGGTGTTATTCTGCTCTGAGTACATCCAGCTCCATGCACATGCAGTTCAATTCAGCATAATGCCATAGTTTATTTAGGAACAGCTTTACAGACTCACTTTGCAGTCTTAAGGCTAAGACCTAACCCCAGATAGATCAAAATGTACCAGTTATTCTCAGTTTGGCCTGGATTAAATATTTGGGGTTAGGGGAGGAAGGGACAGTATTATTTCATGCAGAGCACTGCAAAAGGCTGTGTATCATCACATTTTCTCATGCTTTTGCATTTGAAGTTTTTATTTGATTATCTTGTTGTGGGGTGGAGTCAAGTGAATATGTTTTCAATTTGGGAGTGAATTGTTACAATCTGAAGTGGATTTTGTAAGCTTCCTGGCATCAATAAGCACAAGTGATTGTGTTTTTGAACCCAAGACTCATAAGGGCAGCCATAACATGTCATGTCTCCCTCTCCACACATCCCCCAGGTTCTGCGTGTAGAATATTCTGAGGTAGCCAAAAGCTGCATGAGGAAAAATGGCTTTGTTTTGAATAAATGTGGTTCAAATGGTGTTGAATAAAAGAGGCACACAGATGCAGGGTTTGTTCCTTTAGGCTAATGTTTTCAGACTTAGTTACGTACTCACATTCACATATTTTAGTCCCTGAATCTAATCCAATTTTCTGAAGAAGATACAGCATTCTCAGCAACTCTGTAGCCATGACAAAGAATCAGGATGCTGATTTCGACAGTTAAATTTGCACCTGTAAATTTATCGGAACACTGTAACTGTAGAAAATGATGAGTTCAAAAAACGTCTTCCTGATTAGTGCCACAGGAATAATTGATTTTTTTTTTCATTTTGTCAGCCATTTTTTAATTGGTTTAGATGAGACTTATTGTCCCTCTGAACAAAATTACTTCCTTTCCCTTCCCCAAAATTTTGTTTAGTTCAATTAAAAGAAAAATCTGTAAAAAGAGGAGACAAAGACTGAGTTTCAGAAAAGTGTTTGAGGATGCAGTGGTGTTGTTATTCTCTTTTTCAGTAGCTCGGTGTCTAAGAACGCTTCTCTGAATGTCAAGAGACAGGTTCGTAACCTCACTGAGAACTGGTAAACTTGAGGCAGGAGCCTCTTTCAGGTGAATTGCTAACTAAGCTCTAAGCACTTGCAACATGAACGCAGTCCTTTCTAAGGGAGACCGCAGTTGCTCTTTGTACCTGGGACTGCTGAAGTGTTTCATGTGGAGGACTGTAGGCTCTGGGTTAGAGGAGCCTGAAGCTTGAGCAGTCTGGGTTTCAGCTCTTGTCCCAGAGAGTATTTGTTCATCTGAGTATAATAAAAAGTATCACTGGAAAAAGGACTACTCAGGCAAATTATCTCTTCCAACAGCAGTTCGTTCCATGGGGTGAGGGACTTGTGGTGTCCAAGCTTTTCTGGCAAAGAAGGGAATCCATTCTGCATCATTTGTACCCTTTGAAAAAGGGGGGACAAAACTGCATCCTATCCTCGTCCTGAGTTGCCCTTCTCTTCTCTGCTCTCATCAGGAATTATTTGTGGCACACTTCATGCTAACTTGTAAAACTAAAAATAAATAGATGTTGTGAAGGTGAAATTACACTTTCAGCTATTTTACAGTTTGTTAGCAAAATTGTTAAAACCCCTCTGTTCTGCTATTCTCTGCTGCTCCTTTCTCCATTTGACTAACAGATTGCCCTTTTTGCCAAAACACCCTGCAGCCGGTTGTCACACCAGTGTATATTTACCAGCTATCTTAGCGTGCCCTTGGAAGGATGAGCAGTGGGTATAGCAGTATCTTGGCATGAATATTAGATGTTTAGATTTTCGCATGTGCTCTTTTAGGGAATGCATAAAGGGTCCTACCCACACCTTGAAATAGTTAAGAAGTGGCATGAGGCCATGTAAAAAATCTAATTGAAGAAGGGGAAGAATTTGGAGACCAGCAGCATCATAGTGTGACAAGTCTGCTGTGTAACAGTGGAAAACGGTCAGAAGTAAAATGAGGCAAGAGGAAGAACCATCCATTTGGAAGAACCAAAGAATAAACTGAAAGCAAAATATCCAGACTCAACTTGACAGTTATAGTAAGGCAGCAGCACAAAGCTAACCCTCCTCGAGTTCTTGAAGTTGACACTGCAACTACAAAAAACTGTAGGAAACGTGATGAAGCTGAGGACGCCGTGGCTGTGAGGAGCAGCTGCCACACAAAGAGGTCCCTGTGCTGTCCCTTCATCCTGCCATTGTCAAGGGGTGAGGAATCACAGGAGACAGGGACTGAAGCCTGCAGTGTTGCATGCTTGCAACAGTCACAGGGATTTTTAAATGCAAAGCAAACAAAAAACACACAGGCTATGTCAAATGTAAGTTTGAAATGGCTGAGCAGCAACCAAGAAAACCCCTAGATACATCTGCACCTTGTTGACAAGCTTTGTGTGGCACACAACTGCTTTGAATGCAGACAGTCTTTCTGTGTTCACTAACAACACTGTTTGATGTGGCCCCGATCTGAGAAAGCCATTAAGCCCATCTTTAAGTATGTGCATAACAATCTTAAACAAAGAGGCTTTCTTTCTGAATCTGGGTCACTCGTGGAGATACATCTAACAGGAATTATTAAACACATCGTTGAAACCCGTGCTCGCAAAAATAGAGTGCGTCGAGACACACGTACGCATTGAGCCCCTCGAGCGCGGTGGTGAGGCCACGCACCAACCTCTGCTCGCCAGGGGAGAAGGCAGCAATCCTGCCGTTGAATTATTGACCACGTTGTCAGCCTGAAGGAGAGGCAGAGCACTACCACATTGGGTAAAATAAGCGTAGCTGGAAACAGCCTTCTTGCGGGGCTGCATGCCCCATGCAGCATCACTTACCTTGCCAGGGAAGCAAACCCAGCTGTTCTCTGCTCGCCACACAAGCTATTCGTTTCAGTTAGGTATTTTCTCCTTGAATAAGCAGGACAAAAGGGATGAGATACGCTGAATCATTTAGGGAAAAAATGTCGCTGTCAAGTGCATTATCATCAGCTAAGCAAGGCCCTGGAGGCCAGAACCTCAGCCAGTAAATTATATATGCTGAATGCCTGTGCTTTTACAGTTCTGTTGAGGCAAAGCCTGCACAGTGTGTTGCAGGGCTGTTAAAGAAAACATGCAAGCAAAGTTATATCGTAGCTGGTATTTGCCCAGTGGTTCCGCCTCATCCTTGGGACTAACGGGTGTCCTGGACACACTGAGTCCCCAGCAGAGGTGGGGTGCCCAGAGCCTGGCTTCGGAGCTGCTGGCGGAGGTACCTGCGGGGTCACTCAGCTGCTGAAACGCTGAGCCATATAAAAGTGGGGTGTGGGAACTGCAAACCTCCTAGGAGAGCGCACACCCAGCCTGTGAGAGGGAACAGATGCATTCTCCAGAGGTGGGTGTCACTCTTGCTTGAGCTACTCACTTCTCTGATGTTTCCTCCGTTTAGCGTCTACTATTTTCTTCCAATTTTACTTTCAAAGCTACCCGTGCCCATTAGCAGATGGTTGCCTTTCTGGCTTATTTCTCCTTCCAGGAGGTGTTTAGAGTCAAGTTTTAAGTGAAAACACCCCGTGTTTGGCTTAACACCTGACACTGGCTGGGTTACTTCACGTTTGAGTGATACTTGAAAACTTGTGGAAGTCATTTTCTTATTGGAAATTGTCCCCTGCAATTTCGCTTGACCCACAGGATTATATCACAAGCCAGCTATTCTCGCTGAACTTCATCATTCTAACCCAAAACTTCAGATATTAAATTAACAGTTTCTTACCCAGGTAATTTTAGAGGATTGGAGTTACGAGATTCAGGTGTGCATCTCTGGAAAAATGCTCTAGCTTTCCTCTGCTCGCTAGGTGCAGCTGCTCTTCTAGGATCTTCTGTGCTGGCTGCACTGACCTGCTTGGCCTGCAAAGAGTCTCTTGCTTTTCCCAACGAAATGCTGCTTTTGTGACCATTTCTGTGGCAGTCAGTCTAAGACAGTAACTCCTGTTCACTGTGCATCAACATGTTCTCTGAAAGGAGCCTTTAGCTCCTAGCCATCTCTCCTGAGGAAGCATGTGGAAAAGGACCTGCCAGCACAGGAGAGGGAGCAGGGCCTTGACCTTGCATATCCTTCCTTGGGACCAGGAAGCTGCTTGGCATGGATGCACGGGGAAGCACAAAGCCCTGTCACTTCTGAGCATCATCTTTTTAGACCGCAGGTAGCAGCACAGTGGGAAAAACCACACCTGAGCATTGCCGCATCCTCTTTTTGTTTATGGGCAAACCCAGCTAGTACAGCTCCACCAGCCTCACATCCCTCACATCCTGCACCCAAGACAGGCAAAATGCTTCCTGCACTCTGTCCTCGAGGACAAGCCAGAGGGTGGCCTATTCCTCTAGCACCTAGGGCTTATGGTACCATGCCTATACTCTAACAGAGGGAGCCCAGAGCAGAGCTGAGTGTGTACGCACAAGAGTTTGACAAGTATGAGCTTCCGACCTCTAGGTAACAACCGGCATTGTGGCCTTTGCAGCAGCAGACCTTCCAGTCTGCTCCAGGGCTGGGATAATGAGCTGCCCCTTCGCTCTGAGCACTGGCATGATGGAGTCCCCTTCTAAAAACTGTATTGATTTCATTGGGAGCTTTGACAGAGTATGGGTGTTGAAGGGCTGCCAGATTTGGCTGTTAATCTTCAGGATTGCTTCTTTCTGCTTGGCTGAGCATATGCCTAATGTTTGCTGTCGCCTATGTGAAGGATTTAGGAACTGTCAATATCTCTGTTGATTCATGTAGCACTGAACACAGTGGGAGCAAGGTACGCAGTTGGATCACTCCTGCCGGGCTCCAGCATTTAAGCTGGGGTAATTTAAGAAGTCACCACCTTCTGTCCCACCACTAGAGCCTCTTGCCTTAGGAAAATAAAAGCTGCAAAATCTCTGGGGCACCCCCTCCCCTGCTGCCAGCACTGCAGCTCCATACTCAGACAAAGCTGAGACCCAGGGAGGTTCCAGCGGATGCACGCTCACCATTTTGTCTCCTGCCTTTGCCGGGTGGGGTGGTTCCTCTGGACCAGGAGGGCTCTGGCAGGCGCTCTGCAGCGCGGCGGCTGCTTGAGGCCCTCCCGGGTGGCAGCAGCACCGTGGGGCCCAAACCATGTGGATACCGAAGGGCTGCCGCTGCCGTCGGTCCCACCGGTGCACTCACCGCTCCTGGAAGCCAACCCCTGTGTATTAAGGAGACAGGGCAGCCTGCACGGGAGGGTTCTTTGGAAACCATTTTGTGTGTCTGTCCTTGTAAATGTACCATGGGCGCTCCGTTCTGGTGAGGATGGGTCATTTCTGCAAATGGTCTAATGCTCACATTGTCATGGCCTCTGCTGGGTGCCTGTAAGGACTGCCAAGTGCTCTGGCTGAACTATAATGTTCATCAAGTATATAAGGCAAAGAGAGTATTTGAGGGGGTGATTCCTTTTTATTTATTTATTTTTTTAAGGCATGCCTGGCATTTTTGTCACAACTGTAGCTGACAAAGCATTTTCTGGTCACGTTGCCTCAAGACAGCACGGAAGATTAATGTTTGGAATATGCTAAGCTCTTGAAAAAATGTAAAGATAATATCAGAAAAGTAATTCAACATGTCCCCGAAGCTCTTAACCATAAGCGATGACATTCTAATCTTCGGTGAAACACAGGACAGCGCTGGCAGCCTTTTGGGGTGGTGGGAGCGTGGCACAGTGCAGAGGGCGCAGAACCAAGGCAGCACTCGCAGCAGGATTGCTGCGCTCGCACGCCGCTCTCCACAAAGCAGAACATCCATCGGTGCACCCAAGAAAGCACTTTCAGTTGATGCATTGGATACCAGCGAGCTGTGGGAGGTGTTCCTAGCTCAGAAGCTTCACCCTGACCCTGGGGCATGTGCATCCTGTTCCCACATCTGTGGGTACGGGCACGTGGGCCATCTTCTTGTACTCGTGCGCTGCCTGGCTTGCAGGCTCTTTGGGACCTGGAAGCACGCCCCGCAGACGGAAGCAGAGAGGTGCTGTATTTGCATAAGTGCTTATTGTGCCGGGCTCACGCTTAGGTGCCCGACTCTCTTTGGCATGCAGACACACAGGGAAAGAACCTGTTCGTGCGTGGTTCACCTGGCAAGGGGGGGGTGCGGCAGGGCTCCAGCACAGCCCTTCCCACTGCTCTCTCATGGGCCCTGCTCTGCTGCAGTGCTGCTGCAGGGCCCTGAAGGAACACCACGCCGACAGCACCAAGGTCAATAACGCATTTTTCTCCGAGAAAAACTGCTTTTCTCTCTTTCACACTGGAGTGTGCTATGGAGGCGAAACCTAAGTTGCAACAAACATCTTGAAAGGCAAGAGGCCCCTACAAACAAAGCTGCTGATTTCTGTTGTGACAGAGCAGTTTCTGCTGTCCTTGCTGAAACTGGTGAGAGTCTGGCTGGAGGAAAGGCTGTAGGAGGACTGGCCTCAGGGCCTGTGCTTTTCAGAGCTGAGGAAGGAGGGCTAAGCAAGGCCAGCAGAATGGACTGGAAGGTCTTTGCCCAGAGGAGCGGTGTCCTTTGTATCTGCGGCCCTTCTAGGAACTGCTGCCTCTAGCACAGGGCTGGTGGGAAGGGGGGCACGGGTGTTGCTTAGCTTCTGAAGAGCCAAGCTTTACACTGACAAATACATTACAGTGAACAAGAAGCGACTTTCATTCACTTTTACTCCAGGAGCAAAGCTGGAGAAGGGCCAGAAGGGCCACGGAGCTGTGGCACAAATACCGGCAGAGAGGTGGCAGACAAAGCACTGCTGCTGCTGGTGGTGTTCCGTTATGCTGTGCCACAGCAAGGCCTTTAGCTGTCATCCAGGCATGCATAAATAAAGCAGTTTATTTATAAATCTCCACTTAGCATAGTCTGTCTGATTTTCTTGAAATGCTGATTTTTGAAACAAATGCACACCTGTGCAAAAAAAAAAAAAAAGAAAAAAAAGTAAACTAGAAAGCCCCCACCCAAGCAAAAAAAGCTAAAACTTCTAAGCTGGACAAGATGATCATGAGCAATGGAAAATGTCCTAAAATTCCAACTAAAAAGAAATCTGCTCTTGTGGATTCTGAGCCTTTACTTCATATTAAAAACTCATGTTTTAGGAAGTCTCTGGCCATAATACTTGCAGGTCTTGCTTGCTTGTTTCTTCAGAGAAAGCTGAAATGTTTGTATGTAAGTTGACTCCATCTGCTGGGCTTTATACATGGCATTAAGTTTCATGATGTTCAGTTTTGCCCACTTGCAGTTTCATCTCAAGTTGAGCTTGCCAGCCAGCGAGGGAGGAGTGTACGTGAGCAGTGAGGTTAGGACCATAAAACTGACTAACTTAAGGAAAGAAAGTAACCTGGCAATATTTCAAATATACCCACTGGATCAGGAGTACTGTATACCATCAATCGCAAAAGAATACTTCATTTTCAAAGCTATCCCTGTGGTTTCATAAGCTTTTTGCCTCGACCAGAAATACAAGAAGCAATAAAAGAAGACATGCTTCTAAATGCTATAATAGATCCGGAGGGAGCCCAGATGGGGCAGATGATTACAGCACTGAACTCCCCCCTATGGAAATGGACAATTTTGAATATTTTCCTTCAAAATTCAACAATGAGGTTACAGCTCCTGAGACTGCATAGTGCTGACCAGTACTACTTTTCTGGCCTGGCTTTAGGAATTTCAATAAAAATACCAAATTGGTAGTAGTACCTTTCTTACAGAGACTCTCTGGGCTTTGGGTCCCAAATTATTTGCAACCTAAGTGTGTCAGGACAACTTTGTGGTTAAGCCCATCTTCCCAAGGATCTCCTGAGAAAGAATTATCCTGTGAGGAAAAGAGTTAAGTCTGTTAAAGCCTTGTAGTGTTTCAGCCATCAAACAGGAAATTCTTTATAAAAAGAGAGCAGCCTGATTTACAGTCTTCAAGTGGGTGGTTTTAAATTATTCAAAATGTTGCATTACAAATCCAGCTGAGTCAATTCTAATTTCAACAAAAAATTCAAAGGACCATAAATTATCTGACTGGCATTATATGATTACCTCAAAAATCTTAATGATTAAAAAACATGTTTCCCTGTAAAATTGTCAGATAAATTAGAAAAACCTAAATCATTTCCATAACACGTTTCAGTTGTTGCAGCAGACATTCAGAACTGAAAAAAAAACTCATAGACAGGTTCTTTATCTTTAGAATTTTGCAGCACCCAAAATATAAAATGCCTCTAGTTCTTTTCATGTATCACTTCTAAATCTGTAATCACTACGCTCTGTTTGTGTGCTTAAGCGCTGCTTGTCAACAGCCTTTTTCTCTGCCTGGCTGCTAAAAAATGTTTGTTTGCAGTTGCCCTTGTGCTCCGAACTGCGCCGTTCTCTATGCATAGCTTCCTATGCAGGGAGGCAGAGCATTAATACCCTGTTCAGGTAATACAGAGAACACAGTGACACATCGGCATAATTAAATAATGTCATCAGTCTCTGAAGTGTACTCCCTACGGTGATGCACCGCATGAGAAACCTCCTAATACGACACCTACGGGTTTCTTCCACAAAACTGACTCTACTGTAATGTATTCCATTAGGAGAGCTGAAGTTTAATGGGGAAATCATTATTTTATTATATTGGTATTTCATGGGTAACGTGGTATGAAGTTTCTGCCCACTGGATCCTGTTACACTCAATCCCAGCTCAATTACGGAGCTGCCTCCTCTCCGAGACGGCCTTGCCACGGAGGTGCAGACCACGGTGGTCCAGCCTCGTCAGCGTCAGGAGTTCTGCTGGTGTCGACGAGCACAGGTTTTGTAGCTCAGAAGCTCTTCCCAGCCCTTTTCTGGAGCCTCTACAATTTTTCACAGCTGTTTTGGAGTGTGGGCACCCAAAGCAGGGATCCAGTAGCAGTGTCTCCGGAATTAAATTGAACCTGCCTCTGACGGTCCATCCCATCGCTGTAGCCCCGAGCGTTTCTCCTACTGCAGCCAGCAGAAATATCACAGAATAATAGAATCATTAAGGTTGGAAAAGACCTTCAAGATCATCTGGTCCAACCATCACCCTGCTAAGTGCCCATCCCAAGGAAGGAGGCAGGGAGAGGGCCTCTGCAAGGCTGCAGCTACTGTGACACCGGGCAGAGGACAGCACATACCACACCGGTTGTGGCAGCAGGGCAAGGCTTCGGCTCTGCTATCTGGTGCCCTTGTCAGATACTCCAGATAAACTTATTCACAGCAGATCTGAACACATTTGTGGTGCTGTTGTCTCAAAAAAATGAGGGGAAAAGACAACCTGAAAGCCAGGACAAAGGACAGTTGTCCCAGGGTGCCATCCACTGCTGAGCTTAGCAGCTTCTCCCGTGCTCTTGTTCCTTGCCAAGTTGTTTTGCTGCCTTCTGACCTCCTGGCCTCCTGCCCTTCCTGTTCCTGCTATGTTACACACGAGCTTTCGGTTCCCTACCTTTTGTTTTATCACCTCTTGCAGTCAGGCATGCTTTATTTTACCATTCCTCGCTCCAGCTCCTTGCCTCTCCTTTACTATTTATTTGTCCACCCGGCGCTGTCTCATGGCTGTGGTATTTGGGCACCAGGCACCTCGAGCGAAGTGCCTGCTTCATTGGCTCGCACTGCTCTCAGTTATGCTGGTTGCCTGGTAACAGCTCTTATAACTCAAGTTGCAAAATTTTCGCTGAAAAAAAGATCCCCGTGCTTCCCAACAGCCTCAGCTGGAGCAAGGCTGCGAGCAGGGCTGGAATTTTCCAGGCTCTGGGGCTCTCCCTGATCTCTTGCTGTCTGTGTGGAAAGCTGCAACAAAACCAAGGCAGCCTCCTTAAGGCCTGCAGGGGGGATGCAGCAAACCACACGGCATCCCCACTGCCTTCACGCTGCCTCCTTGCTGCATTCACATGAACGCAAATTATTACCTGAGCCCGCAGCCGGCTGGCTGATGGCTGGCGGGTGTTCCTGGCTCGCCGTGTGGCAGCGGAGGGCTTGTCTCTCTTGGCCCCTGCCAGGGGTTTCCACCCTGCAGGATTCAGTTTTGATGCTAAAAGATGTTCCTTATTACTGGCCTGGGAGCTGGGAGTCTGCGTGATTTTAGCTGTGCCGAGGAGGGGAGGCAGAGGGTGCTCGTGGGTGCGCGCCCTACTCGCTACCTGGGGTGAAACCCCTCCTGTTGCGTGCATTGGTGCAGGCGGCACCGCCTGGGACCCGGCCTCCCATGTGCATGGCCCCCCCTGCTCTCTGCCTTCGTGGATTGGGAAATCAGACCCGGGGCAGGGGGATGAGAACATCATTCGGCTGCCAGAAGCAGCAGCTTTGACTCAGAAGGCCGGGTGCCAAGGCTCGTTGAGCAGCAGGGCGGCAGCTCCTGGGTGCACCCTTGTCCGTCGGCTCCCACCAGCCCCTGCCCAGCAGCGGTGCTGGGATGCCTTCCCTCGCAGCCACAGCAAAACCCATACAAGCTTCTCCCCAGATCACTCCCTGATTCTGCGATACCTTATAAAACCCCAGTCCTCCTGCAAAGTGCTGAGCAGGGAGATGTTCAGCCCCTTGCCAAAAGCACCCAGAACCCCGCAGTTCATGTGAGCATCCAACTCACTGCAGGACCAGAATGCTAACTGCTGCAGGAAACTGGGTGGAAACAGATGAGAAACGAATTGTTAACCTTATAATGAAGAATCCATACTATAGAAATCACAGTGAAAGAGAGAAAGATTTCATGGGCTAGCTGCAGTAAAAATAACATTTCGTGCTTCGTTGCATTAATTGAAAAGCATCTAAAAACACCAATAACATAATTTCATAGCATTAATAATGATTATGCAGTGTTCAAAGTTATTTAGTGATGAATCCAAATACAAACAAAATTAGTATGACCAGATCATAATTTATTTTTAAAAATTTGAATGAGCTGTTGAAACAGCAAGCAAAAGAAATCAGCATGTGTTTGTTTGTTTGTTTGCTTTTTTCCTTATGGAATTAGTGGGTGTATTTTATTCCCAAAGCCTAGCAGAGGACAAAAAGAACATTTTTCTATCCGTTTAATACAATTTCTGGAGGGGTGAGAAGCTCTTCTTAATGCCAACATGAACACTTCCCCTCTCTGTCTATAAACACGTGCACAGACAGCAGCAAAGGAGGGTGTGTGTAGGCTCTAGCTGCTGAGCTTCTTGGGGTAATGGTGTTCTTAGTACAGGGAGGAACCACTGAGATCTTCAAGCCTCAAGAAAAACCAAATGTAGCCGCTTTGGAGAAGTGGCAGGTATGCACTGGTGCTTCCCAAACCTTGGTCAGTGTGGCTGGGCTTGGGGTTTCTGCAAACCATGCTCTTCCTGTGTGAGATGAAAGAAAAAAAAATGCGGGAGCGTGATGCGAATGGATAAAAGGAAAGAATATTTGCTTAAATTGCCACGTTCCTAAATTATTTCTTATATAAAACTAATAAAACTTAATCACATGTAAGATTTTATTTTCGATCCTTATTGATCTCTGCAATGTCTGTAAACATGTTGGGGCAAAATAATTACAGCTGAAAAATACTATTTATTATTAAACAGTGTGTCTTATTTTAAATATCAATATTATGGCCTCTGGCATTAGTTTTACATCGACTAGAACTGTAAGTGCTGTTTTTTCTTTTTTTTTTTTTTTAATATATGGATCCAGTACTTGGTAAATACTTAACTTTCACTAAACAAATACAATCTTGGTTTATTTTCTGAAAATCCCTTCAGCTGTGCATTTAGCTAACAAGAACAGTGTTTGCACTTCATCCCCAAATTTCAGATTCCCCTTTCTCATCCTGATGAAATGATAGCAAAGGGAAAAATTGTTAGCCTCAAATGTAAGATTTAATAAAACAGATGATAGATTTGTTTTGGGGAGCATTGCTGTTCTGTTTTCTTTTTTCTCTTCCCAGCTGTTTGGTTTTGGTCCCTCGCCTCCTCTGTTGTGTGCCAGCGCCTGAGCTGGCTGCCTTACACCCTGCAGAAGCTGACTTGGGGCAGGTTTGTCCTCGGGAGCCGCGTGGTGAGTCAGCGGTGTGGGAACCTCTTCAAAGAAAGTTTTGGAAGAGCCTGTGACAAAGGCGGTTCCCGTTTCAAGCCAGTGACTTCAGTAGGAAATGATTTTCTTTGCTAGTGAAGGAGAGGTCGGTTTGTTACTGGAACCACGGGGAAAGCTGCCAGTATTTTCTTACAGCTGTGGGACTGTGTTGCTGGTGTCTTAGGTACGTGTGAGTCCTAGGGGTGCCGCAGCTCGGGACAGCCCTGCGTGTGCAGCTATGGGCAGACAGATGTCAGGCTGCGGACTGGTGCCCAGCAGGTCAGAAGAAGGAACTGTTTATTAGGTCCCAGTGAGCCCCAGGTACCTACCAGGCATGGCTGGGGTTTCTCCCCTCTTGTCCATCCATGTGCTTATGTGCTTTGCTGACGCCAGCCATCCTTACTGATCAGGAGGAACATGGTGCCGCTGCACAGCCGTCCGATACGGGAAGGGTTAATTGCTTCTGTCCAGCTCACAGCCTTCAAGAGAGTCATTTTCCCTGCATGGTCAGGAGTCCGTGTTGCAGGTTTAGATCCAGTCCTGGGCATTGCCTGCCCGGTAAGCCTGGTGGAAGCACTGGTGACGGGGCACGGCGTGGTGCTCCCATGCCCCTCACCTCTCCCATACAGCAGGCGGCCATCTGGGGACGTGGCGGGCTTGGGTGGCACCTTCCTGCGGGGAGGCTTGGGAGAGGGCGACGTGGCGTGAGGGTGGGTGTAAGTGCAGAGAGGGTGAGGGCACATGGGCAGAGGAGGGGGCTGACATTGCCTGTCGGCGCTGCATCCAGACAGTGCTGGGCTCCCGGCGGGCGGTCGGGGCAGGGAGAGCTGCGGCAGCGAGGGGAAGGCACAGGAGGCTCGGGCAGGGCGCAAGGCGCTCCGCGAGGAGCTGGGGAATCTTCTTCTCTTTGCCACGCAGCTGAGCTGAGGTGGCCTGAGTTTGTTGCTCTAGCTGGCGGAAAGTTGAGAAATCCCTTAGGAGGAAGGGTGTGACAAAATGAGCGAGGCTCCTGCACGGAGGCTGGCGAGGTGTGACCAGCAGGCATGTATTAATGAGAGGGAAGCTGAGTTCTCGGCCGCTCCACCTGAGAATTCCCACCGAAGGCAGCATGAGAAGGCGTAAATGACAGGAATATCTGAAAGCCGCTTGCAGTTTAATTATTGTCAAAAAGCTTCGAGAAGATTTTGGGTGGCTGAGGAGTTATGCAGTCTGCGTGTATATCGCCAGAGTAAAATCCTATTAGAAATAGATGAAACTACAGGAAGGTGATAGCTGCGCTATGGCATAAAGCCCTATTCAGAGACTGATGTAATGTATTTTTCCACTGCAGGGCAGGAACGAAACTTTGAGCTATTGTTTAAAGAAAGAAAGAAACTCTGGCCCTCAAGGCTGCGGTAGGAAAGATAGTTTTAAAAAGATCATTAAAGCAAAATCCCTCTTGAAGACTTTGATGTCTATTGATGCAAGCTGCTATTTGTACTCCTACTGAAGACAGATCTGAAAGACTCTGCAATTACTAATAAATCGCCTGCAATATTGAGCAATTACCAACAATGCAATCATAAAACAGTGCAATAACTAAATAATTATACACTTGTTAGGAGAATACATTATTGGGCACCTTGGAAAGAAAGGGAAAGGAGGTGAGAATACAAAAGACAGGATATTGGATACCACACAAATAGCAACAAAATACACTCCGCTGCCAGAATGCTGAATAGCTGCACATGCTTAGGGCCAACTCCCAGCCCTAGAAAAAATCAGGGGAAGTTTTAACTATTTATAGGAAATTTTTTAACAGAATAGTTAGTCACATTCAAAATGCTGAGCGTGATGGCTGGGAAAGGTCTCTTCTGAGAGGGAAGAGGAAGAAGGAGGAGGGAAGAAAAACGGGATGGGAAGCTGAGGTTTCACCAGGAGAACCTGCTTGTGGTGTGCGAGAGTAAGGACATTGCTCTTGTTTAGATTTCACCCTCAGTGAATTTGGGATCGTTCCAGAAACATCTGGAGAAAACATCTGCATGAATGAAGTGCCTCTTGGAAAGAAAGGTGTGTGTCAGCTACCATGAGTCAGGCTGATAAGCCGCTGGCTCGGCTCACTGGTGTTCAGCCGTTGCCGTAGGTGTGAACGCTGGAACACAGTGGAAAGGAATGAGGATTTTGAAATACTGTTGGGAAATGCTGTGAAGTGTTGTAGAAACAGAAAGAACACTGTGTGCTGTATACACTAAAGAAGAATATCTGTTGTTGAGGAGGTCAAGAAATTGTAGCCGGAGGCTTTTGGATATGTGCAAGGATTAGGGACCATCTGGAAAACGGATCATGTGAGGAGCTTCCCACTAAGGAAAGGCGGGGTGTTCAGCGTGCCTGACCCAGATAGCTTCGCAGGCACCCTGTACATAAGCAGGGCACAATTCACGGAGCAGTCTAGAAACTCTGATATTCCTGCAAAGCACAATGCAATTACTAGAACATTAAATAATCATATTCAATGGTGGTGGCAAAGTGTGAGGGGAAGACAAAAAGGAGCAGCCCGGCACTACTAGGTGAGGCGAGCCTCCAGTAAGCACGGGTTTATGCTCCTGCCCTCCCAGACAAAGGAGAGGAGGAGGGCTCTGCTCCAGTCCTCCCGCTGGCGTCCCTTTTAAGCAAATCCTTTGTGGTCAAGGGAGGGGAACAGCCACTTACACACCACGTTCCTTCAGCTGCTGAAGGTCGTGCAGCTGGCAGCAGGCACAGCATCTCTTTCCACCGAATCCTCTCCCTCCCTGCCGTGTTGCTAGAGAGATTGATTTGTGATCTCAGCCCCTCCTTGAGTTCTCCCCAGGCTGCCCAAGCCTGGGAGCCCACATCTTTTCCATGTTTAGAGCAAATCCTTCAGCTTCGGGGAATGAATGGGTAAAAAATTTTCTGTAGCTCATATTACTGGATAGTATAAAATAGCCTGGGAGGAAGAAAGACAGAAGTCAGAAGAAAGTAAACAGAAAACAGAACTGGTGAGAACCTATTTCAAAAACTGCACCTTCAGCTGTGATGTAAATAGTCCTTTCCTGACCTTCATGCTAAAATAGGCATTTTAAAATTGCGTATATTAATTAATGTTATATATACTGGCCAGGTTACAGCAAATATAGATTTGCTGTTAGCAACCACAAGCGATGGCTGCAAACAGAACAACTAATGAAACCCACGTATGAATAAAACGAAATGAAAGAAGTCAGTGCTAGGAGCTAGAAGTAAACAAAATCTGGAAATGACATACTGTTAAATAGAAACCAGTGGTGGCCCTTGAAGACTCGAGTTTTTCTCTCTCAGATAATCAAAGGCCATATTGTGCCTTTAGGCGCAGCTCTGAGCAAGGAGAGATGAATAAATTGCCTTGCCACAGGAGTAGCCGTAGGGCAGGAGGAGCAGAGAGCCGGCTCAACGTCCCAGCTCCCAAATCAGAGAGACGATGTGGCGCGGCGCGCTGCAGCAGCTGCGGGCGCCTGCGGGAGCTAGCAGCCATCTCCTGGGGAAGGGTGAGAGTCTCCGGCCTCACGGCCCAGAAGGCGAACCACCGCTGCAGAGCTCTCATGCAGCATCAGAGCATCGCGTGGACACGGGCTCTGAAATACTTAACACGTTGTGCTCTGTAACAGAACTAATGTCACACAGCCTAGGGTCTTAGCCTGAATCTCCCTGCACTAAGAGGGCAGGACCTGTGTTTTCCTCTCTAGTTCAAGAGTTAGATTACTCCAGTACAACTGCTAATGATTTTTGTCCAAAAATCCCAGTTAGAAAAAGTTAAGCTTGCCTGATTTTCAGGGCAGTCTGTGTGCTTCTGCCTAACCTCAGTTTATTATACTCCCTGTTTGTGCATTGAGCTACCTGGAGATGAGCAAGATCATCATGGAGGGGTGGCTCATCCCAAATCTCAGGTGGTGGTACAGAGCTGACGTTACCACAGAGTTAATAAAGAAACCTCCAGGTTGTAGCTTAGCCTTCCTTGGGAGCATCAGAGAGCCCCCAGGGCTGGGCAAGCTTTCTGTCAGCTCGCGGACTGGTAACTCTCTGGTATCTCTCTTCCACAAGGTGCCATGTCTTTCCATGCTGTAGTGGAGCAGAAGGGCAGCCTGTTCCTTGCAGAGGTTTTGGGGAAACATCCTGCCGTCCTGGCCCCAGGGATGATCCTGGCCAAGGTGCACCACAGATGGAACAAGAACGAAACCCTGGCAGAGTGATAAGCATGGCCTTGGTCATGGTCATGGACCACAAAACCACACTTTGCACAAAATGAAACTGAGCTTGGAGAGAAGCAGACATTGGCAGCCAAAGCCAGAATTACACCATGAGTAAGATTTTTTGAGATATGTGAACAGAAATATAAAAGAAATCTGGGGTTGAATCCACCTATGCTTTAAAGTCAGCTTCAAAAGGCTTTTCTCTCTCTCTAAGTCCCAGAGATTGTATCACAGAGATGTTTACCAAACCTTGTGGCTGAGGACCATTTTAGAGAAATCTCTAAACATGTAACTCATGTACATAAATCTCCCCTGGATCTCTACTTAGATTTCCCTTCCCCTCTGGATTTCTCTGAACATACCTTTGGTGTTTTTTGAGGGACTAATTTCTGCACCTGCCAAACTTTTAAGAATGTTGAGATCCCTTTAGACCTGTTTAACTGGAGCCATCTCCTGCCCACACTGTAAATAGAGCTTGTTATCAACAGCTCTTACCCTTAATTAACCGTACATAACTCATTATCCGATTGTAAGCAAAACATTCCTTTCCACCCCGCAGGGTGGGGTTTGGCTCTCAGTGCTCAGCTCTCGTGCACTCAGCTGCTTCTCATACAGGCACGTGTATATTGACAGGCATACGTGATGCCAGTATAACCTGGCAGGAGGCATAGATATGGTAGTAATTTAATATTTATAGCAATAAATGACTGCATAAGAAGGCTCTCAGGAGGAGCATAGCCCGGCGGGCTGCCCCAGCTGAGGAGGGAGCACTGCAAGCCCACCCTTAGCTTTGCAGGCACAGCAGCGGGGAGCGGGGCCCTTCCCCATCCAAAGGGGGACGGGGAGGTGTGATCCCACCTAGATTAACTGGAGACAGACTTCTCCCACCTGGTTCCACGCTTTTATTTTGCTGTTGCAGGGGACGTAGTACTGGTGTACAAGCACACTCTTCTTTTAGGTCCTTGCAAAATGTAGATATTAAAAAAAGTTCTTTGTTGAGCTAAATCAATATAGCTACACAAGCGGCAAGAAGATATAGGGTAAACTAAGGGTGGCAGCACAAATGGAAACTCAGAATCGTCTTGCTTTGCAAGTCTATATCACAGTTCCTTTATTTATTATTTCAACTTTAAATTAGGTTCAATTTAAACTTTTGCAAGAATGTGATTTCATATAGCTTGTAAATAGATTTTTTAAAATTGTATTTTTTAAAATTGTACTGCAGTTGCCAAGAACACTTGTTAGTTTGCTTTCCCTTTATTCACCAACATTGTACCATTGAGACTTGGCAGCGAAAGTGGTTTTATTGATTTTCATTATCCAGGCTAGGAGAAATGCAAAATATAAACAGCAGGAATTATGACCTTTTTTGCTTTTAGTAATTGAAGGGTTTACTGGTAACAACATTCAGTAAGTAGCAAACAAATATATTCTACTGCGTTAACAGAAAAAGTTTGAAAAATCACAAATCAGATCTCCAGAGGTTATGCGACCGATTTAAACGATAACACTTCTTTATTTTTTTCTCCTCATCTGGTTCAGCTTTATCCCCAAATCCATTCCAGTTGGCAGTCCAGGAACAAAAGATGATGCCTGTACTAACACCCTTTTTAGCACGTTTGGAATGTAACTGAGCTCCAGTTTAACCTATCCCATTTACGTGGTTTATTAACAATAGAAAAGAGGCCGAACCAATATCACTCTCAGAGCATCTTCCTTGGCAGCCATGGCTACTGATGCCAAACAGTTAAATGCCTGACGGGTGATAGTGCAGGAAAGAGGCGCTGCTCAGAGCCAAAAAATTAAAGGTCAAAACTCGTGTTGTCTTGTTAGCAGCCAAACTCGGAAAATTTCCATTGTGTTTCCAGGCGAGTTGCTTCACCAGTCCATGTCTGCTGGCACAGCGCTTGTGAATCTTCACTGACATTTGCTGGCTGTTTTGGGATATTTAGGTAAAGTCTCGAAGATACCAAAACAAAGTACCAATTATCCTTACTGCAATTTCCAGCTGGAACAGAAAACCTGCAAGGGCCGCTCAGCTTAGAAAGACGTGAATTCGGAAGCCTTGAATTCGAGTGTTCTGCCTGGTGCTGTGCCAGCGTGGTACCGGTGTGGGAAGGGGCAGGAGGGGGCAGAGCTGCTGGCGGGAGGCGTGAAGGGAGAGCACTCGGTCGGCACCTTGCGCCGTGGTGTAGTTCTCCACGGGGGCTCAGGAGGTGGGGGCTGAGTGGATGGTCCTGACAGCCCGCAGCCACGTGGAGGGAGCCAGAGGGACCTCAGAGGAATTGGCTGCAGTACAGAGCAATGCGAATAGTGCGGTAGGTTGGCCAAGGCAGTCGTTTGGGTGAATGTGCTAAACACAAGGGCTTATTACGGTTGGTGGATGTGGAGGTTTTGTCCATTCCCCTTCCTGTTCCCAGCCATGTGGCCCTGTCCTCGCCCTCAGACCTGCTCTGGGATGTAGCAGCCTATTCCCTGAGTGGCCTTGGCTTGCCCACAAAGCAGAAAAGAATCTTTTCCTTTTTTCTGTGTTAGCTTTCTACCAGACTGATGAACTGAAGTGGCTCATGGAGATATCCAAGAGGCATCAGGTGGGAAAGGGCAGTAGGAGGGGACTACAACAGTAGTATCGTTCAGTGGTAATAAGCTGTTAAATCACATCACCCCCTCTCTGGAAACTGATACATGGGTGTTATGAGTGTATCTCATGGATATATGTATGCATTTATGCATGAAACTCTTGTAGCTAGGCTGCCTGCCAAGCCCTGTAAGCCAGCATAAACCAAAAGGAAAAGTCAGCCGTCTCGCTGTGCCGTGCCCTCCCTTGGGCCAGCGCACGCATTAAGCCCAATTACAGAATTGCGTGCTGGTTTCTACTGATTTTCTGCTTTCTGCAGAACTGATTTGGCTGAAAGCTAATCTGGCAAAAAATTAATTTTCACAGGAATCAGTTTTCCACAGCATCTCGTTGCACAGACCTGCAACTGTGCGTGCTGGCACGTGAAAGGGAGTGGACAGGAAAAAGCAGCTGGGGCAGGCAGGGAGCAGAAGTCCCTCACAGGGCGCAGCTTTACGCCTGCTTACAGCATTAGCTGGGTGAGGAGCTCCTCAGAGCGGAATATGGTTTGGATTTCTGTAAAGAGCTAAGCAGGCAGCTCCTCCTTGATGTTCAACAGTACAGTAAAAACAATACCCCGTTATTAGTTTTAAAAGTAGGTGCATTCCACCTTAAGTAAGTTTAACTGGGCATAAGGAGGACGTGGACGATCCATTTCTTAGAAAGTACATGTGCCTGACGAGAAGAGGTGTATGTGGCTCTGAAGCTGCTTTGTCGTTCGGAAGCCTTAAGCTCTCAAATGTTCTTGGGGTGTTTTTTTCCAGGGAATATTTTGTTGTTGTTGTCATAATGCCTGACGATCCCATGCATGAACAAATAATGTAGAAAACTGATAAGACACAATTATGTTCAGCTCTCTTCAACCTCTTGCAACTCAGATTGTAGTTTCTCAAGACGTGAGTTGTGGGAATTCCAGTTGAATGTTCTTGATCCTCCCATACTTTGCTTCACAGCTGTGCCAACGTGACAGCTTTTCTTGCCATGCTGTTAGCTGCATTGGGGGAACTTACTTTTGGAAAAAAGTGTTGCAACTTCCTTGCCCATCCCCAGAAGAAGGAAAAAGCCTGTGACAGCTCTCTGATAAAGCAAAGGTTTTATTTTCTGACAGTTGTGCAGGCTTAACGCCCAGAGACATTACAGGTAAACCCTTGCTATGTAGGTGGTAATTGTTACCTGCTGGCTTCAAAGACTTTCAGATTGTTTCGGAGTAAACAAACATGTTAAGCACCCACAACACAATCATGTCTTATTTGCAATACCGTGCATAACTTTCAAACAAACACTATCAGACAGTAAATACACTGGTGGGTGATTCCTCTGCAACCTCTCCTCCCTCCCTGCTGACGCGTGATAATTAAATACAATCTCAGTTTCTGTAAGATGCTTAGTATGCACATGTAAAGAAGACCTTTTCTCCTCTTCTGAGATACCTTACAGGTCCTTACGCTGTCACCGTGGACACTGAAACCCGCTGCTTAGGCTTTGGCTATGGAGTTGGGCCTGCAATTGTTTTATTTTTCCAGATGTCCCAGCCGGTCTCAAACGAGGCACTATCCCTATCAACAAGCCCTATCCACCTCTAGCTGCAGTGCTTATCACCCACACCTTTCTGAGCTTGAGGACAAGAAGCCATATCATGTTTTTCCCTGAATGTGTCACACCTTGGTAGTAAACAGAGCAGGGGGTGGGAGGGAGAGTGAAGCCTTTACTGTCCCAGTCAATCATTAGCCTCAAAGCCAAGCCCTGTAAGCGCTGGGACTCAGGCTTTCTGCCGGCATGTCGCAGCTGAGACGAGGAGCTCCTGGAGCTCCTGCTGCCTCCTGCTCAGCTCCAGGCTGCTGCCTGGGACCTCTCCTCCTTGTCACTTGCTCCAGAGCAAAGAAATGTGCCAGCAGCCATTGCCTCCCTGCCCCGGATGCCCCTCCGGCTTCATCGCTCCAAACCCAGCTGGCAGAACCGCCCTGAGCTGCACCATGCCTTCCCCTTGCCCCCTGCCCTTTCTTCTTTTTACTGGGGATCATTTCCATTATTTCCCCAGCCTGGCTTGTTTCTGGCCTGTTGCATTGCTTCACTGACTTTTTTTTTTTTTTTCCTGAAGAAACAGAGCATTCCTCTTCTTCTGCATTGCTTCTTTGCATTAAAAAATTAGTAATTTCTGCTTCATATCGGATGCACGTTTGTGAACTTGCATGTGCAAGCACATGTACAAAGCCCGGGAAAGCCGTTCTATTTGGTTTAATAGATTATTTCCCCGCGATTTACTCAGAAATGCTGCGGGCTGATGGCAGATATGTCCGGGTTTGAAAAGGGAAGGGGGGATTGTTCATCACTGCAGCAGTCCCAGCCTCAGCCTGTGCCTGCTCCTAAGGAACCAGCGTAAACCTTCCGCTTGCTGGAGTTTACGCGGCTCTATCCCCATCCTGTCCCAAAACTTCGCTCTTAAACGTAACCTCCAGCCTGTTTCCACTGCAGCGTGTCTGTGGTGCTGGCACCTGGTTGTGTCGCCCAGCACAGGACGCAGGCTGCCTTCTGGAGCGCACGTCTGAGCGGTGGGGCATTTATTCTTGCTGCAGCAACCGTCCCCTCGTGCTGTGCGCTGTCACGGTGTGTTAGTGCCGGCTTTTCTTTGGTTTGCGGCGACCGCCAGCTGTGCGCATCTCTGCGCGCAGATGGATCGGCTGCGCCCGCAGTGGCGCTGGGCCGACCCGTGTGTGTGGAGGTGACCTGGGGGTGGCACGGCGCGGCGCCGCGTGGCAGGGCCGGAGGGGACCCGCGAGGGCCGTGGCACCGCAGCCCCCGAGCACGGCGGGCAGGACGGGACCCCGAGGGTCACCGAGCCCGGCTCCGGTCCCCTCACAACCGCCCAGCCCCAGCCGCCGTGCCTCAGAGCGTTGCCCGGGCGCTCCGTGAGCCCTGCCAGGCTCGGTGCCGTGCCCACCGCCCCCAGCAGCCCGCGGCCCGGCCCGGCGCGGCCTCGCCGTGCCCGTGCCGCCGCGCGGAGCGGAGCGGGGCGGGGCGGGGCGGGGCGGGGCGGGCGGCGCGTCCTGTCCCGCCGCGGCGGAAGGAGCCCAGCGGCCGCGGCCTCGCTCCCGGCGCTGCCCGCGCGCGGCCCCGGGGCTCGGCGCGCACCTGCCGGCACGCCCCCGCCGCGGGGACGCGCACCGGGACGGGCACGGGCACGGGCACGGGCACCTGCGGCGGGCCGGGCCGGGCCGCGGTGCGGAGCCGTTCGTGCGGTGCCGTGCCGGGCATGGCGGCGCGCTGAGATGAAAGTGACCGTGTGCTTCGGGCGGACCGGGATCGTGGTGCCCTGCAAGGACGGGCAGCTCCGCGTGCGCGACCTCACGCAGCAGGCCCTGCAGCGCTACCGCCGGGCGCAGGAGAAGGTGAGGCGGGGGCAGCGGGGGGCAGCGGCTGGGGACGGCCCGGCACGGCACGGCCCGGCCCGGCTGGGGGCCTGGCAGAGGCCTGGCGAGGCTGCGCACCCTCCTCCGAAGGCGTCCGAGTACAATAAAAGTGCTGCCCGCAGCGTGCGGGCTCTGCCTGGCGCCCCGGGCGGGCTCCTGCCCCCGCTGACCGAGGGTTCGGTCGCCCTAGAGCAAAGCTGGAAGTCAAACTCTTGTTCTGCCCCGCAGGTCTGGGAGAAGCTCGCTAGCGGTGTGCTAAATCCGTCACCAGCACCTGAGGCGGCTCCGGGGTCGTGGTCGCCCCGGTAGGGTTCCTCAGCGAGTGTCCTGCCCTAACCGGCCTTGGCGCACGTAGGGCCTGACGGATACGTTTGTTGTGAAAAACTTCCCTATCGAATATTGCACGTGTGTGATAACGGCAAAGCATCTGCAGGTTTCTTAGTGCTGTTATGGCCAACAGTCAACGCGACCTTTTGTGCCGAAGCATGGTTCAGAGCCCCGAAACTGCCAAATCATCTCCGTTCAAGGATGGGGCTCACCACAACCAAGTGCTTTGGTTGAGGAGAACTCAGGCACTTAAAACATGGTTTCAGCCCGTACTTGTGATGACCCTGGGGTTAGTCTCATGATGGCAGCCAGAAGGTGGCCTGAAAGGCTTTTGTCTAAATACGTCATACGCCTTTCCTTCCCGCCTCTCTTTTTCTTCAGACTCCTTCAGAGAGGACTGATGGGCTCTCTGCATTTTGGGTCAGGCCCTGCCTGTTCTAGAAGACTCAGGGAGCAGCTTATAGGGGAAGAGTCCCAACAGCTTCAGAGAGGTTCAGATAAACACCGAAGCTATGAGAAACTAATTGTCCTGTAATGCGTCTTAGGGTTTTGTATCCAGTTTGCTGTTCAGGTGATAGTTCTAGATAATGATTTTTATGCTAAGCATTCATCTCCTATGCTTCGTTCAGGTGGTGTGATGTCTGAAACATCCTGCCTTCTCTGCGGCAAAGTGAGAGAGAGGGCAGGGTTCACGTTTCTGACCTTGTATTTCTTGTCTTTCCAAATGAAACTTCCAGGCTTTATCCTGATGGAAGTCCTCAGTTCCCTACCCTGCATCACAGGTGGACTCAGTACCGGGTGCAGGCCAGTTTGTTCAGAAATGGCTGGTCACACTGCGTAATGGTGGTTCGCAGCTTACACGAGGGCTGGTAAAGAGGCAAGGGGGGCAGAATCAACCTGAGGACCTGAAAAATGCAGAACAGGTTTACATTCAAGTCACTTAAAGTTTGATGACTTGTGGACCCTACCTCCTTCTTGTTCACTGGAAATTTACAGTTTTCTTTCAGGGCTTTGATTAATTGCTTTTCAGTCTACGTGGTCTGCAGTGGAATTAGCCAAAAAGATAAGTAGACGAATTTCATCTTGTCAGATGTATTTGGAGTTGGTGCTCTTTCCAGAGGAGAAAATTTGGGGTTGGATAAATAGGTCATACAGAAGTCACAAACAATTCATTTTATTACTTTGTGAAGTGTTTCTGTCCAATCTGACATGGAGGGATTGGGTGTCTTGCCATTTTTTTTTCTAGCTTGTTCTAAAACTAACTTTTTTTTTTTTTTTTTAACAAAAACATAGACTGCCATAGGGAATGGGATTATTTCAAGATAATCAACAACTAAAATCTGTTGTGTGGTGTGGGTGCATAAACAGGTTTATGTGAAAGATAACTGAGTATTTGTTTTTCTTTTCAAAATATTTAGAATGTTTGGAATACTTCCTGTGGCAGAATACTGCTGTTGCTGTTGGCACATTAAGTGTGCTTTATGTAATTTTTTTTAAAGCGTTAACAACTTCTGAAAAACAAAGTGGAAAATGTTATTGTTAAAGTGCCTAAGTATTTGGGGAAGGCAGGAAAATTGACGCAAGGAACATCTTTGATAGTTGCAGAATGGAAAATGAAAAGGTAGCTAGGATACAAGCTCTGGGAATTTTTTCTTAGTTACAACACTGTCAAATATCCCAAAAACGTCTGTGAGAAGCTTTGTATTTCAAGGGTTCTTCTGGAAGCAGAGTTTTGCCATTACACAGCAGTCATTTGACGGATTTCTAGTGTCTGGTAAGGGGGAAGATGTGAGATTAGAATATTAATTCATGTGTATTGTAAGATATTTGGGTTTCTATTGCTTATAATACTAGCAAAATTTTTAGTGGCTTACAGTACTTAGCAACTCTTTAAACCTACATTTGTAATGAGGGGAAAGTTGATGCAACAAATGGCCAAGTCTTGCATTTCCATGAGACTTTTGGTAAATAGCTGAGAACTCTGCAGGCAGTCGCTTATTGTAGCCTGCTGTGTTTTCTCTGCAAATTTGTTTTGGTTTCTTGGCTGGGCTGCGTTGGTGAGGATTGCTCATGAAAGCTCAAGTGCTGTCATTCAAACAACAAAATACAGGGCTGTGGCTTCAGCTGAAGAATCAGACTGGGATTATTATTTTTGGGGTATTTCTGAGATTAGCAGTGAATTGTCAGGAGCACTGTTGTAGTGCTGAGCGGGCAGACCTGATTTTCTGGAAGGTTCATTGACTCATTAAGGTTGGAAAAGACCTTCAAGATCATCTGGTCCAACCATCACAGGTTCAAACACCTGCCTGGACTTGGGACCCACTGTCCGTGTGACAGTGTCAGCTAAGAGAATCCTGTGTTCTGTGAATTGTCTTGGATGGTTAAGCAAATGTTTTGTTAATTGTCTTCTTTGTGAGAGTTGTTAATAAATTTTCAGATAAGTGACTGGCATCTCAGAAAGTTACTTGTGTTTCAGTGAGGTTTGATGGAATTTTGTGAGTCAGGATCTGCTTTTGCTGTTTGGTAACGTGTGTGTTAAGGCTTCCTGCTGGCAGGTAGATTCAGTAGAATTGATTCCTTGTTGTCAGCCCAGTCCTTTACTGTTTCTTGTAACTTGGTATTTTGGTGCCTTAGGGAGCATTTGCTTGTTATCTGTATTTAGGATTCTTCGCTTGAGTGAGAGTGGATGTACTGCGCACGGCAGGAGATGCTGTGTGTCTGCTGCTCTGGGGCCATGAGGCACGGCCCTTGGATGCAAAGCAAGGTGCCTCCTCGATTGTTTTCCAGTGAATTGAGAGACCTTTGTCTTCTCTTTTTCCCTGAGTATGTGGATGGGAGGGAGAAAGAGATTTTGGGTCAGCACTGAAGGATTGCCTAAGCTCTTGTGTTTTCTGGGTCTGTGCGGTCCTGTTAACAGCAGCTCCGCGGTGCTTCCAAGGCTAAATGCAATCGAGCTAAATGCAGCATTGTGCTCGTGCTTCTCCCCTCTGAGACACCGCTCCCCAAAGCAGGGGACAGTGCTTGAGCTGCCAGCCTTGTAGTGAGGCTGTTGGTTCAGCTGGAGATGCTAGGTCCACGGCATGTTAAAAGAGAACTTTAACAGCTGTTGGTACAGAAAGTGCCCAAAGAGGATGGCCCTGAGCCTAGGAAGTGACATTCACAGGGACTTTTCTTTAGCCTGCAGTGAAACTTGGAGTCCACGTAGAAATGTCTAACAGCAGCAACAACAACAAACCTTGCTGGTCCAGATGTTTTTTTGTCCCTCTTGAGGAGCTAGGGGTGGAGGAGCGGCGGTTATCGCCTGCCTATGAATGTACTCGTGCTTGTGTGTGTGGCGCTCACCCAGAGGCTTGCTTGCCGTGACTGCCGTGGCTGTTGGAAGTCTGTTCTTAGAAGCCAGTTGAATGGGTGGGACAAGGAAACATGTAAAAAGTTAATAAATGCTGTAATTTTCCATTTACATACAGCTTAAAATGTGCAGATTAAGCCATGGTTAAATTCTTGAGTGGGTCATTTTCAGTGTCTGAAAATGTGTCAGCCTCCTGTTGGGAACGCTGACACACATGATCAAATGTGAGTGTTGGGCTGTCTCACCTGGACTTGGTCTGCAGTTGTGATGGGCATTGCAGCGTGTGCTTCCATCGATGAGAAGGTACAAAAGCCAGCAGGTGATTCTGCAATGGTAACGGTAACGTGAATTGGCAGTCAGACTGAGTGGGGAGCAGGAACAGTAGTGGCCAAGCTGATTCGAGTCGGGTGTATTTCTGATGGGAGAGGGAACAGCGGGCTGTTGGGTTGTACTGGCCACCTTACCCAGATGAGAGGCACTGAAAGAGCTAATGCTGCAGAATGACTGTATCAGATTCTAATTCCAACTGAAGAAATAGATTTTTCCCCTTCTTTCTATTTTTGTCTGCCCCACAACGTGATAGATAGTTTTGTAGAATTATGTATTGCTGTTGTAAATCAGCCAGCAAGCAGAAGGAGCAGTCAATGTTCTTGCAGTTTCCCTGAAAACAGGGGAGGGGTGGGGGGAGAGAGAGGGAAACAAGTTTTGACTCAAAATTTTATGCTTATGAAAAATTTTTGTAAAAACATAACAGATTTCTTCAGCAGATACCAAGTATAGGTGGGAAGTTTTGAAAGAAGTCCATTGTTAGGAAGGCTTTTGTGTTTTGTGCAAATCATGAGTACTTAGTCCTTCCTAAAGAGAGAGTAATACAACTGTATTTGTATGGCACTTTTGTCATGAACCTGGTCCTTATTTTTTTTTCTTTTCTCTCTTTTCTGTCCGAGTTCGTTTTAGCAAGTTTCCTATTTTATGCTCTAATAGGAATGGAGTTAATCCATGATCTTTGTTTTACCAAAACAATGGGTAAAGTAAGCTCTGGTTTAAGTACTTTCACTAAGGAATGTTTTTAACCATTCATCCCCATGTTTGCCAAAGTATTTCTATATAAGCTACAGTATGGTAGCAAAATTTTAAATTGTCTTGGAAACTGATGCATGTCAGTGAACAGTTCATTATCATTTCTGCATTCACCCTTCAGGTTTGTCCACTATGATAGCGTGCTAAAGAGACAGAATATAAGTTGCATGAATTCATGGGCAACCGACTCACGTAACAGGAAGAGAGGCCACATAAGTAGGCAAAGAAAAGGGAAAGAGACAAAGTATTTCAAGAAGTGTTTATATAAAACAAATTGTTACTGGCTTAACCATAGTGGTGATACTTCATTGATACAGGAAATAGCTTGAAAGTGGCGGAAAATGTGAGTTTCTTAAAGAAATTTTGTATGAGTTCTATTGTTAACTTGTAACTCTCTTTAATCATGCAGGAGGTACACTTTTGACAATTTTTCTTCCTTGGCTTTTTGTCTCTTGGTGATTTCATTGTCCTAGCATGATTGTGGTTTTTCTCTATTTCTTTTTTTTTTCTTCTTTTTTCTTTTGGCACACCAAATTAGGTCGAGTTGTTAAAGTAGTTTCCAGGGGACCAGGTGAAACCAAGGGTACTGGTTTCCTCAAATCAGCATGTTTGTGGGCTGTGCAGTCAATGTGGTGGTTGTACAAAGCCTTCTAATTAAGGCATAGTTCAAATAAGAAGTTTCACAGTGGGTATTTGTGTGAGCATTTCTGAAGGGATGGCTTCACAGGAACAGAGATGCTCTTTACCTAGAATTTGATTTGTTTGTAAAGTGTTTTCCTAGACTGTGAATTTCTCTTTGTCCTGCAGATTTACAAGTTGAGAAATCATGAGTTTAGTCGTTCAGTTCTTCCATGTGTGTAGTTCTGACCAGTTGTCAGAGGAGCTCTGTTAAGAAGCGTGTTTGTCCTTCAAGCTGTGTAAATACTTGATGCTGTGAGAAGCAAGTTGAGGGTTTATTGTTGACTACCTTGCACACATGAATTGTGAGTGTGTGTTTTACATGTGCGTGTTACATACGTGCTGGGAGGCAGAACTGTATACAAGCTGCTGACAGTGGCTTTCTGTTTGGTCCGAAGTGAGTTGAATTCATTCAGAGATCCTGAAAAATGGAGAGTTAAAAGTGCCTGCTTTTTCTATCACTTCTGCATAAAATGCTATGAAGTCTGCTTCTGTACTGCTTCATAGCTACTAGTGTTGATGTAATGAGTTTTTGGTAGGTTTCCAGTCTCCTTTCTCTTTTGAACAGGTGTTTGTAATCCAAACAAAAACTGTTGTTGGACTGGAAGTCAGACTTACACAAAATGTCTTACAGGACTTTATGTACTTATGTAACTTGAAAAATTAATTGTTGTATCTCTCTCTCTTTTTAGAAGCAGAGTACTGCCAGCAACTTGTGCTTTTGGCTGAACATTGTTACCTGATGTTAATGGGCTTCAGGGGAAAAACTCAGTTTAAGGGTAGAGCTGGATAAAGCTGGTGGAAATTCGGTAGGCAAACTGAGAACAGCTGATCCTGGAAACATTGCAGGTCAGGCATCAATCTATGTGATAGTACAGGGTTTTCATTTTTGTTTCCTGGAACATATTTATCAAGTTCTGAGTACTCTTCAGTTGTTCTCATTTGAGACAGCGAAGACTTTCTAATAACTGGGTGTGCAAACAGTCACGTAAGGAAGCCGTCGAAGAGCAGTACAAAGTTCTCAGTAGTGGCTGATTGCTGTTACTCTGCCCACGTGAACACAAACTGTGTGTGCTCTTGTACAATTGTGAAGAAGTTCAAAGCCCAAATGATGTTTTTCATCTATTTATTTCCAGCTCGGGAAGCAACATGCAGTATGACAGTTTAATGTTCAAAAAATTCCCTTCTGGCGTAGGATGGAACTGAGAGATGCTTTTGCTTACTGCATAAAATGCTGCTTTAGTTTTTTCAAAGTATTTGAAAACAGGGGGTTGTGTTCTGTTGGTGTTTTCTTTAAAAAAAAAAAAAAAAGCTATTGTTTGTAATAGATACAGTTTTTATCTGTTGCTTCACGTTATGTGACTGTGCTTTCCTCCTCAGCTGTTCAGTGTGAGGTCGCTTGAGTTGCACCACACTGTGCAGTCTCGCGTCCTGCTGCTGAAGCAGCGATTTCCTCCCCCACTGAGCATGACATTCTTTAGGCTTTCCTAATGACACTCATGTCATAACTGCGGCGTTCCTAGGCATGAAGACCTATTGCTTCGTTATTGAAAACTCCCTCCAGCTCCCTATTAGGATGCCTGTGTTCCCTCCTTAACAGATGGGACGATGCTAATGGGCCTGAGCGATTAGTATTGTTGAAAACAGATTCTGCTTTGTATTTTTATATTTCACTCCTGGGTTTTGCTTATGCATAAAGATACACCCATTTGATGCTGGGGAGCTGGCTAACAGCTGTGATGGGTTCCTGTGAATGATCTCTTGATAGAAACAGACTTCTAGATGCCACTGACCAGACTGTGCCCTGAATACATTGGTAAACTGAGCAAGCTGCGTCATGTAAAAGTTTTAGAAAATGGGCTTGATACAAGACCTTACGGAAAGAAGACCACAGTATGTTATCTAGCATCGCTCCTAATAGAAGTGTTACTTGTTCTCCTCACGTGGTGTCAAGGTAGTTATGTGAGATGTATCATCAGTAATTTATTTCTTGTGCAGCATTGCTTCAAAAACTTCCATGTACAGCAAACTTCCTATTATATGAAATTACTGATTGCACTGGATAGGACTTCTTTGGATTGTTACCCTTACTTTAAAGAAGAAATATGTAAGACTTGTTTCTATAAATTATTTTTCTTATGCCTACTGATTGTGCTATAGATACCTCCATTAAACGAACCATTGTAATGTTTTAATCTGTCATCCAAATTTGTCTCACTATCTAGTATGAACCTGTAATTTTTGTGCCACCGGTATATCCATTCAGAATCATGTCTTTGCTTTGTTGTGGCAGGTGCCATAGCACTCCTCCCGTGCTTCGACTTGCTCTTGGGGGTGCTTTGGAGTTGGGAGGTTCAGCCACGCTCTTCTCTGGTTTCGTGGGTGTGCGTTGGCAGCAGGTACTGAAGTAGGAGGCCTCGCTGTGGCGAGGCTTTTCTTTGATTGCTGTATCTACGGAAAAGAAAACTACAGCCTGTAATAAGGATCTTGTTTATCTGAGTGGTACACAGAGAGGAAGATGGATGGCTGTAGGCGCACGGAGTTCAGTCTGATAGGTAGAGGCTGACAGCTGGCTGTTTGGACTATTTTTTTCTGGCTAGGGATTGCCTTTAAAGGTGAGACTCCAGTGAGCCAAATGGTTTTGCAGTACAGCTTATCTGATGGAATGTTTTCCAGATTCCCAACAAAACACTAGTAACTGGAGGGTGCATGCTAAAAAGTCGCCCAAATATTTTCCTTTATACAACTGCAGTAATTTCTCACTCGACAGAGCTAAATAGAACAATTAGTCTAAAACAGAATTTGATGCATCCAGACAAGCTTCAAGACTTTAGTTCTTGGAAAACTGTGTGGCTTTCTGTCCAGAAGCTGAACGGCTTCTCTCTTCACCCTCTTTTTTAAATCCTTGTAAGACCTTCAGATTGTGACAGAAAATGTTATTTCATTCTCTTCAGTGTGTCAACATCTGAGCTGATCTTTATTATCAAACCTGAATATCCAAGTCTCACATTCTCTGTGAAGAGAGAAGATTTCGTTATACGATCATGTCCTGTTTCTTTTAAGGACGTCAGTATACAGGTCAACTAAGAACAGTTCCAGCTCCCAAGGAGTTAGAATCCAGCATGTCTCTCTTTGGACCGTTGAAGAGGACTAAACCATTTTTTCTGATGTCCATGATCCTGTCATGCATCCTGATGAATTAATCCTGTACGGGTTGGATTTGTCCAGTGTCTGAACTATGGAATGGATCTTGACCACCCACCTGTAGACTGTTCTACAGTTGAGGTTTATTTCTTTTAATTTGGGTATGGATTTATGCTTTCTGCTTACCTATGAAAGGTAGCAGTGGTGATTAAGAAGTGTTTTTGCAGTTCCCTGAAACTTACCATTAATGAGGTTCTGTCCTTCCAGTGAGCAAAGAGATGATCTTCAGCTGCTCCAGAAGGTGACTGGTTGAAAAGATGCCTGGGCTCCTATGCAGCTGTTCCCTTGCTTGGCTGGTGCCCCTGTGGGGCAGGCAGACCTAATATAAATGCATCTTTATAAATCTGTGTAGCACCTTATTTCTCTTTCACCTCAAATCAGAAGTTTTCCTAGTCTTTCCTAGCTTTTTTCCTTCCTTTTTTGTAGTCTTGAAATGATGGATGCTGTAGTTAATAGTGATTAGGACAGAGTTTCATGCAGGTACTTTGGGGTATGATTCTTCTGTGTTCTAGGGATCTAACTGCTACTGGACATAGAAACGCTATTCATGTCAGTTCCTGTAGTTCAGGCATTTTCTGTTGAATGCTATTTGTAGCGGCATGCTTTGTGTGCTGTGACCTTTGCCTAAACTATGTTATTTTTTAATAATCCCCCATGATACTACTAATTTAGTGATGAATTGGCTCGATAATGCTTTGTGTGTTATAAAGCTTTGCACTGATGTTCTCTGCTGCCTACTTCTTTTTTTGTTTCTGAGCACAAGCCGAAAGCAGGACCAGACTGCCAACTTGAAGATTTTGCTGTTAGTGGGAGTGTTGGCTGTTGACTGCTTTGGATACGGACCTTTTGGAAGTGGTGGGTTCTAGGAGTAAGGAAGGCGCTGCGTGACCTGGAACTCTGGATAAGAAGCTTCCTCAGCCATATTTTGTCAGATTAGCGTATGCTGTCTAACCATGCAATTCCTGCCTGAAGGTCAGCTGCAGAATCTTTCCTGTGGATTCCTGGCTGAGCAGCTATTTAAATTCTCTCTCTACTAGCTTTAACATTCTCTGTAATTTTTAAAAAATTATTATCTTGTTGGATAAGGATTTTGAAGGAGGATTCTCTCATCTTGGGTTTCTTGTTGTCTTTCTCCTAGATGCTAAACACCATGAAGAGAGAACAGGAGTATAGTAGTGCTGAAGTAGAGGAAGCAATAAACAATGCTAATTATGACCGCGTTTAGTTTTAAAAGTAGAAATAACTTGGGGGTTCTACAGATCTGGTTAAGGTGAGGTTGCAGTTTTACAGCAGTGTAAGCTTGGTCGCACTTTTTTTTTTTTTTATGGGTAGGAAGGCCTATGCAGCTATGTAATGAAAACTGTTTCTCGGTTGCTGTCCAGGATGAAATCACAATTATCTGAATTATCTGAGGCAGGAGAGTAAGATAGGGGAGTTGGGAGAGAGAAAAATGAAAAGGGATGTGGTCTTTACTTAAAAGCCTTGTTGCAACCACTGTCCAGAGGAGGATGAAAGCTAAGGTAATGACATGAGCTTTGAGGGCTGAGGTGAAAACAGTAATTTCAGATTTAATTGAGGAACATGGGGATTTTGTTTTTTGGAAACAATGTGTTAAAGTAGTTAGTGAGACAAGTGGGTAACTTCCTTTGTTGATTTTCTAGCCTGTCATATTATATCTGTAGTAACTTGGATGAACACACTGAATCTCATGTACATTTTCTTTAAGCTTCTGGTTTTAAAATAACCTTCCTGTCTTACATTCACTGCTTAAGTTACTTTAATTAAGTTCTTTCTTATCAGTTATCCTCCTTTGTCTTGAACTGTGAGTTAGTCCAGATGAAAGCCTGTGTGGAACCCAGAAGTGATGCAGTAGGTTTTTTTTTAGCTCAGTAGTCTCCAGAGGGCTTGCATTGGAGAAAATGTCAGTAATTGTTTAAGCCTGCAGGAAAAAGAGACAAATACATTATTGCATCAATCAAATGTGAACTCTTTATGAAAATGCAGTTTAACTCCAAACCGCTTGTGTTGAGTTAAAAAGTTATTGGCTCTAATAATGATTTTTGCTAACGTATAATTTTTCTTCCTAATAAAATAAGTAAGTACTGTGAGGGGTTGTCAACAATCTATTGGATTACTTTTACAAGCTATTTTTCTAAACTTGAGGAAATACCTGGTTTGTTTTAATCTGCCAGAAACATGTCGTGCTTTGCTTTGACTGATTGACTTCAATTGTATGTTCTTTAGGTTACTTGCTCTGCTGAGATTTTCTATGGAAGTTGTCTGTATCTTCCTCTGGATCCAACCTGTTACCTTCCCATCCTGTAGGACAGGTTACAGCAGTATGCTGACATCAAATTACATTATCAGCATGTTTTCCAGAAGTTGGGTACTATGTTTGTTTAGTCAGTCTGTTTCTAGCATTTACCTTTTTAACAAATATGACGGTGTTTTTTTTACTGATATTGGAAACTTGGCTGTCCTCTTCGGCTTCTGGTACCTCAGCCTGCTCTTTAACTGCTCCAAAACCAAGAGATTGGGAAGGAGACTGCTTGCTTGAATTGAATTTACCTGGGTCTTGCATGGGGTAGAAAGACTTGCTGAGATTTTTTTTAAAGGACTGAAGGGAGTTAACATGCTCAGCTCCCACAGAATTATGCTCATGTGAAAAACCCAACTGCTGCCAAGTCATGATTAATTTTCCTCTGCTGCTTGTACTGAATGTATTCTGAACAACTGTTTTAGGAGTTCCTGGCATTATAATACACAAAACGAAAACTCCCTAAGGAGTTGGAAACCTGAAATGGTTGTGTTGTGCAAGAAAAGCAGAAAGTTCATTGACATTTTGTCATTGTGCATGGGAAAGGACCAGCATGTTTGTAGTAGTATTTGTAAGGCAGGGTTTGTTTAGATGGCAGTGAAAAGGAAGAGATCTGCTTTTAGGAATGGGGAGGTGATTCTACCACTGAGGTCTATCCTGTCAGTGATCAATGATAGCTCTTCTGTGTTAGGTAAGAAGATTAGCACTTGAAAACCCGAAGAAGTTTTCTGTATCAATTTTTTCAGGAACAGTTATTTGAATGGCTCTCATTCAGCTGCTGACTGGTGGGAGATACTAACTTTACTTGAAAAACTCTCATAAAAAGCACTCCACTGGCTTTCCAAATAAGCAAAAATTAATTCTGAATTTTGTTAAAATATTCAACATAGCTCGGAAATGCTTGAAAAAAACACTCATGGCCTGTGCATTTTAAGTATATTGCTTCTGAGTTTTTTTCCCCTCATAATTACTTTTTTTTTTAAATCCACTATTTTTTTTCCCAAAACTGTCAAGAGAACAAAATTGCTTTAAACTGTTACCCTTTTCATGTACTTGTACTTGACGTAAGGTAGATCAGATGGGAGTATACCAGTGTTGACCCCTTAATCCCTGAGTCTGGAAAAATGTTGGCTTAGGCCAGCTCCCATCTAAATTAATTTTGTCAGTTTTGGGGGAGTAATTGCAGCAAGTCAAAAACTGAAAGGCGTAGGTGCTTTGCTTTAGTACTTGCAGGTTGCCTTTTACTATTACACCTTTCATGTAGCATTGAAAGATGTATTGCTAATGTTGGACTACGTCGTCTTAATCTCCTCATCCCAGGTCTCTGATATTTTGTAGTTTTTGTTGTTTTTGCTGCAGCAACATTTAACTCTACCATTTAGCTCTGAATATAGACTGAATACCCACTTTGGTTATTTTTAAATGTATGTTTTATATAGTATGGGTTTTGCAGTTTCCTGTGTTGCTAACCTATTATTTCTTGTCTGGAAGAACAATGTATATTCATTGCTGTATTTGTTTTATTAAATAAGCAATATTCAAAGAGACTAGGACAACTAGGTGGGTCTGTTTTGGTAACTTCAGATGTTTCATCTGTAATATACATCTGGCAGCATACACACATTGTTTATCTTGGTATGACAGAGCCATCTTTTGAATTCAAAGGAAGTGGAGAGGTCTGGCTTATTGTTCATAATGTGGTTTATTAATGGCTGTAGATATGAAAAGACCATCTCGCTAAATGGAAGTCTTGGTCAACCTCTGACTCTTGTCTTAAAGGTTTGAGAATAGACAATATGAAAAAATACCAGCTTCTTTCCAGATGGCTGAATGCTTGATGTGTCTTTATGTTTAGCTGTCATTCAAATGTGAATGCTGTGGTGATTATAAATGTCTTCCATTTTTCTGGTTTGAAATGTTCCCTTTTATGCATTGTGTGTGTACAGATTAACTGTTTGGCTTATCAATGTGGATTTTAGAGCAATAAAACCCAACTTGGTGGTATAGCAAAATCCAGGATGTTAGTGTTCATAGCTGACTCAAGAGTGCAGGTCTCAGCTCCACATAACACGTATACAGTAATTGTTTAGAAATAGGTTGTAGTGGACTATTAGCATTCTTTAAATATTGCTTCAATTCTGAAACATCTTGCACACTGCAAGTTTTATACTGTTTAGTAAAAAAACTGCAATGTGGGGGAAAAATGAGTTCTAGGAAGCATGAGGAAAGGAACTTCTTTAAATTGTGAAGAAGAGTAAAAGCTAGATTTTGTTATTAAGCTATGAATGTGAAGCACTTTGTATACAGTTTTAGACGATGGTGAGTTAATGCTCAAAGATGCAGACTACAATTTAATAATTAGACTGTTAAATAATGCTGTAATCTTGCTAAAAATTAATGAATTTTCAGACTTTTACTATAGCTTTTATGTTTTGGAGCCTAACTCTGTTAAGGATATGCATAGTGTAAGAAATACCTCTAATAATGCAGCCAAAGTTGTTCCATGTTCTATAGAAGGCCAAATCATTTACCTTAAGTGACTGGTGTACCAGCAAATGCTGATGTTACTATTTTTTTTTTTGTTTGTTTACTTTGTTTTGTTTTCCTATTAACTGACAATGACTTTCCTTACCTGGTAGCAAGAATCAACGGCTTCATTGCATGTGCTGGCTTTCTTTTTCAGACACTAGTGTGTAGCGATAAAACTGCTGCCTAGTGGAAGTAGGTCCAATGACTTTGCTGAAAAGCCTTCATGCTTAACAGTGAATACAGCAGCTGAACTCTTCAGGTATGGGCTCTCTACCAGTGCTTGTGTATGTGAGCTGGGAAAATGTGGTATAATCACTTGTTAATGAGAAGGTAACGTTGCACTTGGAAGTACTATTGATGATGCATTGTGATAAAGCATTCCTATAACTTGGTCAGCTTGAAGCATTTTTGTGAAAAAATGCCTCTTATGTCCTGTTTGTTGTAGACTTTTCCAAGAGGTTTTTGTTAAAATGTACAGAAAAATGTTACTTCTGCAGATATTCTCTATAATGTGTGGAGCCACAGTATGTGGATACAGTGGAGCCCTGGAAGAATGAGCAAGGTAGCTGACTAAAGTACGTTAGACTCCTCTATAAGAGTGATGGTTGGCATCAAACTGCAAATAAAATAGAAGGTTGTACTGGTGGCATCTCAACACAGTTGTGATGTATGTGCAAATACAGCATTTAATCAAGTTTGCTTACTGGCTGCTGTCATTTGAAGTTTCTCTTCACGGGGTTGTACTGGCTGGACTAAAACTGTAAGGAAGGTTTCTGTGTGCTCGCTCCCCACCCCAGCTCAGGAACGACCATCCTGGTCAGAAGGGTGGAGAAAGGTGCCACAGAACAGTAACTGAGATACGTGTCGTTCTTCACGTTTGAGCTGAAAGTCTTTTCACCACTGCTGAAGAGGCCTTTCTTCTTCTCTTTCCTTGTAAATCTCTAAAGATGTTCCATCCCAACTCTTTGGTGGTTCTGTTTTCCTGAAGGTATTTGGAGGAGTGGGAGAAAGAATGTCTTTTTGCACTTCAGGATAAGGGAAGGGAATAACGCTTCTGTACACAAGCAGTATTGGGTTTCTATGAAAGAATGAATAACCTCATTCTGTTCTTTATTGTCTTCTATCTAGCCAATATCCGCTTCCTTTATGGCTTAAGATTTTGATGATGTGTTAATTCTGGGATATTCTGTATTTCAGTCAGGTGAAGATGGAAGTTGATCTCAAGAATGAGAGAGTTGTCTTTGTTTGGGTTTCATGTGGTTCCATCACTCAGCTCCGCCAGTACCCTTTCAGATAGAGGTTGTTTGGTCTATTCACAGGGTGTCTTTTCTGCATCTCAAAAACCAAAACCTAAAACCCGTGAATTAGTAACATAACAAAAATGTATGAGAGATTATGTAATAATTCCCTCTGTGTAATGTTATGCTGTTAGATATTTTTATTACTTTTTGAAATTCCTGCATGCTTTTTTTTTCAAAGGCTAGCCAGAACCAGTAAAGCTGACTAATCTTTACAGAATTTGGCAGTGCGTGCTGGTCCTTTATGCCTTGAGAACATTCTTCAATCAGTCATTTTTGCTACTGAGAAGTAAAGGGAGAAGGGAGGCTGGTTAATTTAGCATTTGAAATGACAACAAACTGGCATGTAACAGCTTCGTTTAGTACAGATCTTGCTCCAACACCTGTATGGCTGAGAATCCTTTATTTCTGCACAAGCAATTCTAAGTTCATCTGCTACTTCACCTCCCCCCCCTTCTTTTATCTTTTTTGTGTAATGAACAGATGAACTTCTGTCTCAAAGGGACTCAGCTTGCATCTTCAAATACTTCTCATGCTTCTGGTTTTTAAAGCTACCATGGCTGTCTCAGCAGCTTTCTAGCACATTGTCCCTAATGGCTATATATTGGAGCAGGAAGGTCAGTCAGGCCCTAGGCCATGCTCCCCAGTGTCTGTTTTGTGCAGCAAGTAGGTCTGTGCTGCTGCAGTGCCACCCTACTGCTTTCTGAGAAATCGGTGAAATACTTTCATATCCTTGGAAGAAAAAAGCCCCCCCCTCCAATATATATACTGGCTTCTCATGTGGAAGTATGGATATACTTCTGTAATTTACTGCTGTTTTTTCCTTGCTTGAGCTTTGTTTAAAGCTCAGTTTACATTATAAGGAGTTAGGGGATTTAATCATACCTGATCTGCATTGTCTTACCAGCATTTGTATTCTCTGGTATGGGAGTTTGGAGTCTGCTATTACTCAATCACACATTTGAAACTCCAGCTGCCCCTGATAAGCAGTCCTGTGTCAGCTGCAAATACATTAATCACTTCACCAAAGTAAAGCCAAACAAGTTGTAAATAAATTTATCTTAGATAGTATCTAGATGCAGGACTGAAGTGGTGGCTGCTCTTTTTGTAACTGCTGAGCCCTTTATCAGTTTTTTTGTTTAGGATCTGGTATACCTCAGTGTAGAGTTAGCAACCAGCTCAGCTGTGTGAATTTACAGCCAGCCCTGAGTTCTTGTGATCAGTAGCTGTATTGAATGGTTTGAATTTAAGGTATCTTCAGTTTTAGTTGGCTAAATATCAACATTGTTTTTCACTCACTTAACCTGAACTTTACTTTTAAAATACAATAGATCTGTATGCATGTCTTTCTTTTTTTTTCTTAATAGTTTATTTTATTTTATTTCTGTGTGAAAAATGGCTGGTAGCTTGAACGAGTAGCTTTCAAGTGTTACGTGCTCACTTTAAGCTGGATTTTAAGAAATGATTGGGGTCCTTTCACCCTCTGGTATTTCCTTCAAAGAAACAAAAAGCCAGGCCCAATGCTAATTAATTATTGGTCAGCTGCCTGTAGAGGTATAGCAATTTGCTTATTGGCATAATAATAGCACTTGGAGTATTTTAGCTAATACTTGACGTGGAGAACTTGGGATACAAAAGTTAAAGTATGTGCTTAAAATGTTGTGGGTTTACTTAGAGATGTTTTGTTTGGAGCTGTTGTGTCAGCTTTTTTAGGAGTGAGGCTTTTGTGGTTTTAGCTTGTTGAAGCAACTTAGTCTAAAGGGCTCAATGAGCTGAAAGATATTAGTTTATAACTGAATATCTGTTTACGTTTCTTATTTACATTCTGACAGGCTGTCTTTAATTCAAAGCCTGGCATACAGTGCACTTCAGTTTTAGCCGAGACTTTAAGGAGCTTTTTTGTTGTAGTTCTTAGTACTGCAGTCTGTGTGGACCTCTGTCTAAATGCATGTCTGCAAAGATCTTTGCCTGTTCTGGTTTTGCATACTTGTTCTTCGCTGAAGTATGTTTCTTAAATGTCAAATGTTGGAGGGCAGTGGAAAGGTGTGGGTTTCGCAATCCTCAGCCCTGTAGTATCTTGTCTAAATCGTATTTTATTCAGTCTTCAGATAGTATTCAAGTAGCAAGCCATGTTTGGAGACTGGTTGTTACTCAGATTCAGTATAAAATCAGAATGCTCTGATTTTTGAAAGGTTCCAAATCACAGTTTGAATGTAATTTAAAATGTTCTATTTTTTTTGTGGTGGTGGATTTATATATCTGTGCTCTGACCATTGGACTGTTGGGGATTCTGTGCTACAATGTGCTAGAGTCTCTGCAGGTTTGTTTTTTTTTTTTTTTTTTTTTTTCCTCAAGAAGATATAACTTCCCCCTCCTCCCTGAATATTCATCTGACAGGATAAACCAACTTTCTCTTCTTCCTGCTCTCTAGGGATACTGGAGTTCACTAGGTGAGAAGAATAACTACCTTTCCTTCCTTGCAAGAAATAAAAAGACTTTCCATTTGTTAGTACGTAGCCCTATTGATTTATCAAAGCATAATCATTTAAAGATGGCTAAAGAACAAGAAAGCATCTTCACCTTGAGAAACTGCCCAAGATGGAACCTTGCTGATGTCTAAGTTTGGCTTGCTGTAAGGAGGTGGCTATTAGGATTTATAAATGCATGTTTTCCTGTCTTCTCAGTAAAAAAAGAATTTATTTATTGTAACCAAAAAAGAATTGAAGAAGGAAAGAGGAGGAAAAAGACTGAGAAGCAGTTCAGTTTCATCTGTCTAAACTAAAGCTTTGTGTATGGTGGTGTGCTGAAGAAGGTAGGAGAAGACAGAAGTGGTTATCAGACCATGCTCATCTCATGCTGTTGTGTTTTGATGCGTAGTTGTAGTGGTATGTAGTCCTATTAATTTCTCAAATAATTACCAGGCAAAGGTGGCTAAAGAGCTAGAAATACTGCAGTCCCTCGAGTGACTATGCAGCATAATGACCATTCAGCATGTTAAATATACCTTACAGTGCTGTGCGTATGCTGTGTTAGCTGCATTCCGAAAGCTAAAAAGAAGCCATGCCTTCTGGTTGTACGCTGTGTCTGTCTTCACTCAGTGTTCCCTTTGACTTCAAAGAAAAGCAAGGGAAGGCTTTTTTGCCCTTTCCCAGATGTGTAACAGTTCTTCTATTAATGGTCTGTGGTATTCCGCAGACCTCATGCATGAATTGTTTGTTTGTCTTTGTTTGCTTTGCTTTTTCCACTCTGATCCTTAAGAGCCAGCAGACAGCGTGAGCAGACTTCACAAAAACTTCATACTGGCTGAGGTGTAAAGCCCAGCCTTAGTGACCAGGATGTCCTGTTGAATCTGTTTCTTCATTTACCCCATATGATTAGTCTCCATTTTGATGTCAGGTATTTAGCACCTTCAAAAAGGGAAGCTTTTAAAACTGGATATTTAAAGTGACCTTAAGTAAAAATCTTATTTTTCTGGGACTGCTTTACTACTCTGTGATTCTACCCTTTGGCGATATCACATCCAATGATGATATAAAGAAAAAGGGTGTGTGTGTGTGTGCAGTTTTCAGAAATAGTCTTGAAAGATGAAGTGAATGAATATGGACAACAAGTTAATATGTATGGGGGAAAAATACATAAAATGGGGCCTTTCATTGGTAGCTTACTTGGAATAGCTTCCTCTGGTATTGTCTAAAAGCAGATCATCTAAAAGACAGGGCAAAGTGTGCTGTTTTGCAGGGATGTCTGGTTCAGCTCATGTTTGAATGTTTAATTTATTTCTTTTAGGAGTAAAATTTGTTCTTTTGTGAAAAAAATCCTTAACCTCTCTGAAAATCAATGTACGTACTGCAGCTGGAAACAAAGAATCACGGAAGTAGTATTTATAATGACTTTATTTCCCATGATCTCTAATTTCATTTCCTGTGTTGAAATCAGGGCAGATAAGCTAACGTAAAACAAGCACAAACAGATTAAGCATATCCTTTTACAATAAACACCTGTGCTAAAAAGCATATTGATCTTGTGAGGGCTTCTTTTTTTTTTTTTTGTAGTTGAGGTGTATTGAATCCTCAGGAAAAGATGGTTCTTCATGTTTGTTTGCAGGTAACTTCTTGCTTTTTTCAGAAATGTACTGATTTAGGGATTGTCCAGTAACCTTATTTCCTGTATGTTCCTCATGTGTGCAGATATGCTATCAAAACATATTGTAAGTGACTAGAGAACAGTTTGGTACAGTCTCACTGTTGTATATGATTAATAGGGGAGGCCTACTAAGGAGGAGTTTTAGATAGGTGGCTGCCATTATTAGTAGTACAATACCATGCTCAGTAGTATATGGTAATCTAGTATCCCTTTAATTTTGTTGAGGCAATTGGTCAAAGTTTGGGTAAGTGATTATTAGGTGAAAACTCATTTTAAGAGTCCCTAGCAAAGCAGGTGGTGGTGCGATTACTTCAGCTGGGTACTTAAATGTGTTGCAGTTGTGTGATGTAGCCTGCGATCCCAGAAGCACTTCCCCACATAGTTTGGGTGGTCTCCTCTTGCAGAAAGGGGAGCTTGGAGGGAAGTTTTGCTGTGTTCCACGAGTGTTATGGCTGTAAGGTGGGTCTCTGCCCTCCTGAGCAGGGAGCTAATGGATGTAAATGCTGTTAAAAATGTCTCTAGCAGTACTGTGTTTTTTACTTTCTTGCGTACTCAGTGTCTTTGTGACTTATGGTAGATTACGGTTTCAGGCTGCGTGTGTGTAGCTGTATTAGCAATGCCTGTCCTGTCTGGGAATGCTGCGGGAAGGGAGGTGGAGTTATGTTTTGGCAGGAGAGTTGAGAGCTTTTTAGTCAGCCCCAGTAAATCTACCGTTAAAACTGAAGAATTTTTGTCTTGTTTCATTGCTAGATGCTTAAAAGCAGTTTCTTTCTGAGCAGGCACCTTCTGTCCTCCCTGCCCACCCCCCTTCCCCTCTAAGCTTTAATTTGTGTCTTTGAAGTCAGCCTGTGTAGATCTTGAATGTCACTGACATGAGAGAGTGCGTATCCCTTCACCTGGTAGAGCCATATGAAGAAGTTTTATCTTCTCTCTAGCATCTTACAGCATTTTCATTTCTAGTGCAAGCAGATTCGTTTTTCTTGAAAGCAAAAATTGCTATGGAATATGTGAGGCATCTATTTCTTACCATCTCACTGTTCTGTGATGTGTTTATTTTCCTATTATTATCTTGAAGGTTTCTGCTACTTCTGAACTTCTATCTAGAAATTATTACAGACGTCTCAATTTTATTCAGGAGAACTATAGAGCTATGAAGGTGAAGTAATTAATTCTGAGTTTATTTTCAACAGTGAGACTTGGAAACATGGGTTCGTAAATTATTCTGTTGTGCTGTAATGCAAACTTAACTCTGGAAGTTTCCTGAGCAGTGAAACCCAAATGTTGCTTTCTCTTTTTTTTTCTGGAAATTTGTGAAAAGAAGTCATAATGTATACTCAATTGGTCTTCGTACAGGGGGCTTATTTGGGTCTGGTCAACATTAGGGTGTGTTGAATTCCGTAAATGTCTGGAGTAGACTTAATCTCTTGTGCAGAAAGCTGTTAGTCTTGGCTTTTTACATCAGTTTCTCGTGTTTGCTTTTATTTTGTTTTTAAGATGTCATGCCTGCAACATATTATTGCTAGAGAGATTATATAAATGTCTACCATTTCAGCTGTCCTCACATCTATGGACTAGACTCAGCTCTTTTCCTGTGAGAGAGGAGGAGGTGTGATACATTTTTATTGTTGCTTTTCTTAGGTTGTATACCCAGGTTCAAGTGCCTGCCTGTTCTGTTGCTGCTGACATCTGCTCGCTGTTCAGCTCTAGGTCATTCTTGAGAAATCCCTCTGCTGTGACTGAGGAGTATTTAGTAGTCAGCAGATTTAATATGTGTTATGCAAATCTTTACATCCTGATCAGCTGTTGATTTTGGGAACTCTGCCTTCATATTCCCACAAAGCTGAAACCCCACCTTTGCTACCATGGTGGTGGTAGCCTAACTGCTGAGGGGTGAAACGCTGCCTGAATAGAAGAGACACTTCAGGCTTGTTAGGAGGTGGTGGTGGTAAGCAAACAAAGTGCTAGAGGCCGTTCTAATTTAGTGCTAAGTTTTGGGAAGGAGTTAGAGATGAAGTCTGAGGCTGTGACCAAGCTCATACTTCTTGTAACTCAAACCACAGCTTGCAGAGCTGACTACTAATGCTTGAAGTTAGTTGGCTGTGGATGCTGATGCATCATGTAGCCTTGGACTGCTTATAGAAATCATGAAGTACTTACAGGTTGGGAGGTGATAGATCACATTGCACTATGCAATGTAAAAATGATTAAATGGTAGTACCCTTCTCTCTCTCATTTTCATTAATCGAAAATGAAGTTTTCAGAGAAATGGACTGCCAGTTTCCTACTTGAATTCACAGGGAGGAAAAAGGAATCAAGATGGTCCTCCAAGTTTTTGATGTCTTAAAAATGTGTATTTAAAAATAAATAAATAGGTTTGCCTCAATCATAGAATCATTGGTCTTTCACTTGAATCTGTTCATTCTTGACCAAAAACAAATGCATAGAAGAATTCTTGAAATTATTTCGAATTATGTGAGGGCTGAAGGTGCTGCACTAGGTGGCAACAGTTTAGTTAGGATTCTGTTGCAATGTGAACATCAAAACCACTTTTCCTTAAATTTGTCACTTCTGCCTACAACATACTTGTGCATTCATGTGACCTGGCTTTAATTTATCATTTGGTAAATATTTGCATAGTAATTCCTAAAGTGTTCTCCCACACATAAAGGGAATGATGATAAACAGCTTTTAAGTGGCTTGATGTTAAACACAAAACATGACTTGCAGCCCTAAGGTAATATGTGCATTTGTGTAACTGTTCAATATTCATTTGGGAAGTGTTGGTATGTATTATACCAGGTAACCTATTCATGCTTTTCCTTTAAATATTTAGATGTTCTGTATCTTAAGTTCTGTACGAGGGTTATATGCAGCATGGTAAGATCAGTTCTTTACACTCATGCTATTAGGATTTTTGACACCATTTTAAAAAAAAAAGTTTTTGTTTTTCCCCTACAAGACCCTGCTAACATGAGAGTGTTTACGAGCAAATATGCTGCAAATTTATTTGACTGGATTTGAAGCCAATTGACTTCTTAGTAGTGGATTTCTTCTCCTCCTCCCTATTTTAAGTAGACACTGTGATTCTGGAAGGTGGTGCTTAGCAAAGCAGGTAAGAGAACATGTGAGGTGGGAAAACACTGCTTTTGCAGAAGAAATGTCCTATTGGTGCATAATAAGCTGCTCAGTAATTGCTCCTTCTGTAGAAGAAAGGGCTATTGTGCAAAACCTCCAGAATCAAAGCTAATTAATGAGATAAGTTTAAAATACAGTTTTATTAGTACCTGGGAATTCAGGTCATCCCTTTGATTTGGTAATCTGGACAGTGTTTTTGGAGGCTGCAGACCTTTTGTCCTCTGCAAAGCACATGCAGGAGAGCTCTTCTGCTTCATCTCTTCTGCTTAAGAGCATGTGCTCTGCCAGGTGCATTTAATTGCTGCAAAGTGTCCTCGTAAAGGTTGGGGAGTAATTTCTTGGGGGGTGGGGGGGAGGCTTTAGCTGCTTTAATGTATTCAGTCCCTGTTTTTTGTTGTTTGTTTGTTTCTTTGTAGTTGTCTGGGAGGAAAGAAATGGATGACATTGATACACTGATTTTAGTTTTGTAATAGACACTGTATCCTGTGTGTGGCGGCTTTTGGAGTTCATTCCAAGAACAAAAAATGTTCTCTGGCTCCGGAATCTCTTTGGAATGGGTGAGCGTTTTGCTGGTCGGAGGCATTGTTACATCTGTTACTGTGCAGAGTGAACTTCCTCCACTTAGGAGGAAACTGCTACCAGCAGTTACTGTTTGTTTCATCAAACAAGTCTGTCAAAATCACTGCTCTCTCTGCCTCCGTAGTTTCTGTTTTCTAACTTTCAGGGATGATGTTCCGGTTAAGTTAATAGAAATACGGATGTGAAACTGGGTTACGAAACAGTACGTGTTCAGTGCTGTAGTCGGGCAGTTGCTGTGACTGGGGGGTCCTTGTGCCCAGAAGGTCACAGTGCTTTCACACGGTGTGGATCTGAGCCGCCGTGGGGGGACCAGCACCTAAACAGTGGATTTTGTTTTTTTTTTTTTTTTTTTTTTCATCCACTAAGGAGACCATGGGAATCTTGTTCTGTTCTAGTGTTTTGGTGTGATTTGTTTTTTCTTTCTTTTAAAGATGTGGCTCCTGAAGCTGCACTTGCTCCAAAGGCTGGCTGAGGAATGGTGTCTTCTGTTCCTTCAGACTGATCTAGAGACTTTACTTTCTCTTTATAGGGCCTTTGACAAAAACACAAAATTACTGTATTTGTTGTGGCCCAAAGTAAAAAGATTAGGGTTTTGTTAAGCGTGATGGAATTTAGGGTGGCTGTTTGTCTTGAGCTTGTTTCCTGCCAACTTGCTGCATTCTATTGGGACAATACAGCTTTTACACTCCTTTTTTTCTTTGTTTCTCTTTCAAAGGCACATCTGGGTTGGTACAGCTACAGAATCACAAATAGAAGCAAACAGCAAAAGCAAAATATTCCAATCAGCTCTTTGATTTTTTTTCTTTCACGTCAGCTTTATTCTGTGCGTAGGACTCTCTAAGTGGCATAATATGTATAACAGGTTTTAATGTATCTTCAGACAAAAATATTAGCCACAGAAGTTCATCTAATTAAGAGGAGTGGTTTTCAAGTATGCTGTTTTAGTGTTAATATGTATGAATATTCTTCCTGTTTGTTTAAAGGTTCAGGAGGAACATCTGTAGCTACTGATGCATTCCAGTTTGAGGGAATCTTTTTACTTTGTAGGTTTATTGGTAGGGTCAAGCAGTGCTCTTTCACAAGGTTTCAGCATTAAGTAAATTATTTGATCAAAGTTAACCTGCTTGCTTGCTGCACAGAGATATATTTCTTCTCCCCCTTTTGATCTTAGGAATTTTGTGGTTATAGAAAAAATAGTTAAACCATGAGCTTAAAAATAGACCACTGAGCGGTAATAGTTGACTGCATTTAATCACTTTGCAGGGATGAAAACATGCAATTTGATTTTCTTGTTAAATTTTAGAATTTTGAGCACCTGATATCTAGAGTGGAGAAAAAACAAAGTTATTTCACAAATGGGTGGTTTCAGTGCAAAATTAAATAACTGTAGTTAGGGGTAAATTCCTGATAGAATAGACATGTTACAAATAGAGATGCTCCATGTACTTAATTAGGTGGTTGTCATTCAGCTGTGCTGTACTGTACAAATACCTAATCATCAAACAAGTACGGGGGGTAAAAAGGTTGTGGTTTAACTGTGGCAGGCTGCTAAACCCCACACAGCTGCTTACTCCTCCCTAGTTGTAATGGGGAAAAGAAGTGGAGAGTTAAAACTGAGAAAACTCATGGTTTGAAGTAATGACAATTTAATAGGTAAAGCAACAGCTGTGTGTGCAACTCTAACCATCCCTTCCTTTCCCCCAGTTTTTTTGCTGTGCACCATGTCATGTGGCATGACATATACCTTTAGGCACGTGGGGTCAGCTGTCCTTGTCCCCTCCCAGGCATCTTGTGCCTGCTCACTGGTGAAGCAGGGTGAGAAGCAGAAAAGAACTTGACACTGTGTAAATGCTGTTCAGCAATAGCTAAAACATTTACGAGTTGCCAACACTGTTTTGGTTACAAATCCAAAACATAGCAACTATGAAGAAAACTAACTGTCCCAGCCGAAACCAGTACATGTCAGAATTGAAACTGAACTGTGGAAGGTAGGTGGATCAGAACAGGGAAAACATTCTGTGAGAGTTCACCAGTGAAATTGGTTGCAGCATGATGAGCTGACCTTTTGGTATTATTAGGGTTTTTGTGAGTTGTGAATTCTTTTGTTTTGACTGCTGCCTATTAATGATTAAAAAAAAGTCTAATCAAATTGATCCACATCTGTACCTGCAATGGAGTTACCTTAATTATCCCTTGTCCGCTGATGGCCAAAAGTCATAGAATGGCCATAAATAAATACGGAGTGGGATATACCTACTTCTCAGGAACTTCATTACTAGGGGAACATCCAAACCAGCGATCAGGAACTTGCTAGTGAGGATGCTGCGTCTATTGCGCTTCACTTTGCTTCTGAGAACAGTGATCTAATAAGACCGGGCAGGGAAGAAGGGATTGAAGATACAGATATAGTAAGTAGAATCATTGAGATTGCATGTCATGCCTCAGCAGTGTTCTTTCCCATTTCTGAAGCCTTTCTTAAGGCTATGTGTGCACATGCTAGTTTCTTGATCCTTAATTCTAGCGTATTCTGGCCAGTCTCCATACTATTTGATGGAGGTCTCAGATATGCTTTGTGATCTTAAGTAAGCATGTTTCCTCTTCAGTGTGCTGTAGAAGATGCCTTGATAAGCATTGAATTGATGCTGGTACCATAGATCGCTCAAACATGTTGCTGTGAGTTGGTGAGCTGCCATGTGTTTGTTAAACCCCAGTAGCTGGCTCTGGTAGGGTAAGCTCAGATAGAACTGCCACTTAGCCTGTCTTCCTGGCAAGTTATGTGTACGCAGTTAGCTGTTATGGTTTGGGGACAATGGTTACTAAGCTGTGTGCCTGCACCCCTGTTTGTATTTCATGTCTGGAGAACAGGCTCTTGATCAGTACTGTCTGAGCCTGTTGGCTTCAGGGTCAGTGGAAGGATGGCTAAGCTCCCAGTTACTGAAGTGGAGTCGTTAATGGATGAGGAAAACACTTAGTTTCAGAAAACTATCATAATCCCTGTTTATATGATATACAGTGCTGCATTGCAACTTGAGAGCATTAATTTCTGGAAACAAACTGGGATTTACTACTTTTTTTCTTTTTTTTGCAACTATAGCCTGAGCAACCTCCTCAGAGGAGAAAAATGGTGAATGTTTTTACACGTTTGTGTGTGTGTATGTATATATACACATTGTGTGTGTATTTTTTTAAATATTTATCAGAAACTGTTAGGAGATGTGTGTGTCCATGCATATATGTATTTGTGTGTGCGCTGATTATACTCAAGCTGTCCAACTATCAACTACTCCAAAAAACAACAACCAACAAACCTAAATGTTCTCAGCTATTTCCACTAACTACTGTTGCGGAATTGAATTTATACCACAATGTAGCAGTGATTTAGGATTTATTTTACATCTTTATGGTAAATAACAAGGTTAGATTGTATGATTTTTAACAGCACTTAATCAGCATTTGATCTTCAACCAGTTTAACAGAATGATTTCAGTGGTATTTGCTACAATAGGAACAGCAACTGAAAAGATTCAAGGATGATAAGATTCACCCAAAACTTACTGCAGGGTCCCGGTGGGTGTCTAAATCCAGTCACGCGCTGCCAGATCACCCCCTGGTATGAGCTACTCATCTGCTTCCTGGTCGGCGTTTGCTGGTGGCCAAGCTTGTCCCTTGAGGAGCCGGCCCAGAGGTGCTCCTCTCCTCAGGGTGCCTGAGAGGCATCCCAGCTTGGAAAGATTGAGGATGCTGCAGTCCCTGGAGAGCTCAAGGAGCTCTTCACTTGGGGCTGTTATTTGTAGGACCATGAGACAACTGGCTGTGAATTAATGTAGCCAGGATGGAAGAATACTACAGGCAATTTTGGGATTTTCCTCTGAACCTGCCGTTCTGGTACCTCCCAGCAGGGAAAGTTCTGGTACTCCTCAGCGCCCAGGCCTCAGAGTCTGAGGTGCGATCAGTGAGAGCCCTTTAGTGCTCACCCATTACTTGTGTTGCCCGTGGACAGTAGAGGACCGATGTATCAGGAGTTAATCTTGAGCTGTAGCTGAGCTGGGGGAAAAGCTACTCCACCACATTTTTGGTTCAGCCACTATATTTGTAAGATGAAGTGATTGACTTGGATTCCTTACCACACTGTTCTTGTGCTCTGACGTGATCTGTAGTTTCCCCATGAGGGATTTCAGTGGGTACCTGATTGAAGGCAATGCCGTCCTTCCTTCGTGGCCCTGGCCATGGAATGGTCGCATCGAGGCCTACTGTGTCTCATAAGCCTGAGCAAGGCTCACGTCCAGTGCAGGAGTAGAGCATACTCTCTGCAAGTATTTAACCTAAGAATTCAAGTGTATGATAAGGCAATGTAAATGTACATTCTGAAGACTTTTTTTGCATAGAGTTCTGTAAGTAGTGTCTTATGTCTGCAGTTTTCATTTTTCTCCTTTTTCAATAATATTCAATTTTAGAACAAGCTTTTACCTTACGATTTAAGAGGGAAATGGGTGTGAAGGAGATGGGATACAAAAATACTTCATCTGATGGCGCTAAAAGCATGCAAGGTTAGGTTGAGAATGCTTGTCTGTCTCTTACAGGATTCAACTTACTGGGTAAATATTCACCACCTGGAGTACACAGATGGAGGAATCCTGGACCCTGATGATGTGCTGGCAGATGTTGTGGAAGACAAAGATAAGGTAGAGTCTGAGTGAAAATACTACTGCTTTTTGCTATGTCTTTTCAAATAACTAATGATACATTCTAATTTCTTGGATCTCCACCAGGTGAGGTGGATGTTGAATATCCTTAAATTAAACACATCTGCCTGTAAGTGCTGTAGCACTGTTTCTGGAGTAGAACTGGGGGCAGGGTGAAGGGGAAAGCATGACCAAAACAATGAAGATAATCAGAGGAACCTAGCAGTTGACTTAGGACTTAACCTTTTCAAGCAGTTTTGTGTTTCCTTTTATTGCTGTATGAAAACTGTGGTGAAGGAATGAGAGTTTTACAAGACTTTTTTTTTTTTATGCCACTTAAAATGTCTTTGATAATCTCTTCTGCTTAGAATTAAGTTTCTGAGAATCATTCAAATGTCATGGCTGAATGTGTGACAAAATAAACAGACAAATTCTGTGATGACAAGAACAGCTGCCCCAACTGTGTTGTATTTCACAAAGAGTTTCTGTGGTTTGCTACGGGTGTCCTCCCTAGGTAGAGAAATAATAGATGCAGAGGAGTTCCTTTTAATGTTTTTGTAATTATCAGAAAAAAATAGCTTGGGAAACTGGTGACTTATTTCCCTGTTTAAAAAAAAAAAAGATAAAATTTGTAGTACTTCGTGTTGCATAAAATCACAGGGAAAAAATGTTTAGTGACTTGAAACTGAAGATCTAAATGTGGGATATGTTTATAGCTTTGTCTACCTAAGGTGCCATATGCTTGGTGATTTCAAAAATAAACTTTGTGTATTGTAAACAGAAATGCTAGTTCTGCATGCTGTTTGATTGTTTTAATAAAAAGTACATTGCTTTGGTTACAATTAATGGGATGCTGTTTCTCCATACCTTAGCAAATTGCCTAAGAGGTGCCTCCATGACATTTTATGGGTGTTTGTATGGGAATTCTTAAAATCAATGAAGCTATTTTTTTGTATGTACAATTAGCATTTTTTGTTTGTCCTTATTGAAAGTATACTTGAAATGTACAAAACCTTTTTTGGTTTGGAGGAAACCAATTGCTTTCTGAGGATTAGCACTGCTATACAAGGCATAAGGCCATCAGCATAATATGTCATAGAATCAAATAATCAGAGTTAAGGGAAATGGTTTACTTGTCTGTCTGATCAGTTAATAGAAATAAAATAGAATAAAAAATATAAAATAAATATAAAAATATAGAAATAGAATAAAAGCTAACATGTCCAGCATGGATTACCTCTATTTAGTACTGACAAACATTCATGCATTTTTGAGCAGTAGTTTGCAGAACATTTGATATATCATCCAATTTTCTACTTGTTCCCAAAGCCTTATATTTTATCAGTTGGTATCACTATGGTTGAAAATTGTTGCTGATGAAATTCCTACACAACTGTAAACGTAAGCATCTTCTATTATAAAAGTGTTAGGTGGGATTCTGAGGTTGGCTTTTTTGGGGGGGAGCATGAGGGAGGAAGCAAAACAGGATGTTATTCATTGGAGTAGACTGAGACAGTTTAGGAATACAGCAAAATCCTCAATTTCCCTTCCTGTGATGTCTCAATGACATGTGGTACAAATAAGGGAGATACATTCAAGTGTGTCTATAGGTGATGCATCACTGCTGTCTTTTCTTCAGAAGGCCTTGGTGAAACAGTGATAAGTAAGACTTGCTGAACAGCAGTAGCTGCAATGGCTTTTTTTTTTATTAAACTAGAGGAGAAACATGTAATCACATAACAGGACTACTGGTTGAGGGGTCAAACAATTCTTTCATGGGAGTGAAATTGGGCCATAGCACCTTCAGAGCAAGTATATTGAAGTCATTGATACTACCTGCTTGCAGGAATCAGTATGATCAGATAACAAAGAACCAGCCCTATAAAAGGCTTACAAATATTTTGTAATGGTTTTATTGTAGCTTGTTAGCCTTTGAGCCTTGGCCAGTGCTATTCCACACTGAGAATATTGGCTAGGGTATCTTTAAGCTTTGCAAAAAGGGGAGGAGATGTTGAGATCCAATATATCTGATATTTAATTTGGTGTTTAAAGTCCATAAATAGATGAAAGAAATTTTGGTATGTGTATCTATGCACTGATTTTCTTTGGTTAGGATTATCTGAATGTGTGATAAATGAATAGGCCACAGCTTTGTTGCTGCCTTATTCTTGTCATTCTTTCCTTTGTGTCCAAGACAGGAGTGCAGTCTCTCAGGAAATCAGTCAGTCTATACAAAAATAAGCATTGCACTTAACCTCAGTGCCTTTAAACAAAATTGTTTGGCATTGCTGACCATCAAGCTCCTTTGTAGTGGCAGAGGAAACTAGCTGGTGCTTTTTCTTGAAGCATTAATCTGCTCTAGATCATGGTTTGATAGCAGTAAATTAGCACAGTTTCTGCAAAGGAAAATGTGCTTGCTAATCTGTTCAAATTCTTTCACTTTAGCAACAACACGGTGAATCAGGGAGAGTTATCAGATGTAATTTATTTGGAATTTCAAAAGCTTTTGACAGTCCTTAACAATAGCCTGTTAAGGAGGCGCAGCCACTCCTGAGGTGAGCAGCAGAGCGCTGTCATGGGTCGGTAATGACTGAGAGACCAGGATGGCAGAAGAAATGGTCAGCTTCCAGCGGTGGGAAGCTGTGGTGCTGGGACACCCGCTGGGCCTTATTAGGAGTGGTGGCAGCGCTCTGCAGTTCTACTGATGTTAGCTTCATGGTTTCCTCTTGAACTTGAAATTAATTAAAAACCGGATAATAGGCAGTACAGTGGATGAAGTTAATTGCTATCAGCTGCATTGTTATGCATGCTAGAGCAGGTAACCTGTTCCTTGCGCATATAAACTGGTCCTAAATTAGTATTAGATGTGCTTGGTAACATGTCGTGGAAGTGCTTTGGCAATTCTTTATGGCAGGAGCCCCTTGTGCTGTCGCTATAATAATCTATGGCCTGAATGGGATGTCAAAGCTAATGTTGAACAGTTTTAAAACAGTTTGTTTTCACTGAGTTATCTAGCCAAGTGGTTTGTGTCCTGATTGCTCTGTATGGTAGATTAATTCAGAAACTCAAATTTTGTCATTTGAATAAGAAGGCTATTTAAACTGTCCAGTTTTAATGTGTTTTAGCTATAAGTGGAGTCTTCTTTGTATGCTATTCTTAACAGATCTCTCACTTGAAATTACTTCTTTGCCTGAGAAAAATGCTGTAAGAAAATTTGTTGTACCAAAAATGAATACAAAATGTTTCCCTTCATATCGTTGTGTACGCTGAGCCTGTGTTTGGCACGTCTTAACTCAATAAACTTGATGTACTTATCTAGATTTCCCTCTAATTTATTTATGGAGTTATGTTTTCATATATTCATAAACACTTCAGAAGACTAAAAGGATGTAATGGAGCTCTATGTTCATAAGTTAAAACTTGCTCAGTTTACAGGAAAAGAGTTTAAACTGTTAATAACTTCCTAGAACAGAACAGTCCTGCTGCTCTCTGAATGTGTTAAAAACTGTATTTTCCTTGTAGAGTTCTGTATCTAACCTGACTTATATAAATATTTATCTTGATAGGACTAAATACAATAGCTCTGCAGCTATCAGCAGAGCCCTTCTGAAGTAGGATGTGATTGTCTACTGTCAAGGGTGGCTTTTTTTCCCTTTTTCTTCCTTGGTAAGACTCCCCATGCAGGCGCAAGTAACGCTGATAAAAGCGCAATATTGCAGCGTCTACAATTTGACCACCAAAGCTGATGAACTTACTGGAGAAACGGTATCCTCATACAGTCAGTGATGCTGGCAAAAGATCTAGGCTTCTCAGCCTAGAAGGTACTGTAAGCTTAGCTTCTCCAAAGGCTTGCTTGCCTTGTTAGCAATTCAGTTGGTTTAAGCAGACCAAGTGTGATGTGTGAGGGGAAGTGTGGTGGTTTTATTTATTTATGTATTTTTAAGGAATGGAAGGAAAAGAGCATGTGATGATGATGCTTAGTGTTGTGCTGATAGTGGAATAACCAGCAGGCCGTGTGGTCTCAGAAATACTTTTTTTCTTGGACTCTTCCTTGGTTAAATACAGGTGACCTGTATGTTGTTTTTAACAGCTGCAGAAGGGTTTGAAGCATGCAGAGCAACATAAATGAAATGCTGACAGTGACATTCAGTTAAAAGATTTTTAGGGATTGTAACTGTCATTTAAATGTTTCTAATGATGATATCAAGTAAATAGTATGAATCAAGTGTAGTTCAAATTATTTTAGCCAAGCTCTTAATGACATAATAAATAGCAAAATCAATGAACTCTTCCTTCTCGATTCACTACCAGCAGAAATGTGATATTAAGAAAACGTATGCTGGAAGGTCTCCAAATGCTGGAGAAATTGTCTGCTGCTGATTTGAAAAGAGTTATTGAGCTCACGTGCTCCTGCAAAGAATCTGAAGATCTGGCTGAAGCTGTTTTTTGTAGAGGATGCTAAGTACCTTCTTAAACCTTACTTCAGACAGGGTTGTTTGCAAGTAGCTTTAGTTTCAATGAGGAGCTTAGAGCAAGGCCGTATTGTGAATGAGAGGTTGGTTTGGAGTAGTTGCTTCAGCAAAGTGCGAAAAGCTTGGATTCAGAGCGGATATCAACTTCCAGGATAAACTGTACGCAGGAAACGTCTCTGAGTACCTGACAGACATGCTTTCTTTTAGCAGCCACTGAACTTATCTGTTGTTTCCAGGTAGATTTAGTCACTGTAAGCGCTGGGTGGTTATAGTACTTACACAGCATTTATTTTGTGATCCAAGTGTGACTCTGGAGGCCTTTGTTGTCATTCCAGCAGTGGAGGTGATGGCACACTGTAAGATGCGATGTTTATTTCAGTTAAGTTTTATGGAAGCTGTTCCACCTCTGGACAGTTTCTTTTCATGCATGCTATCATTTTCCCTTCTAAGTGGAAAAGGAAGTTGGAACTGAAGTAACTTTTGTGTAAGTAAAGTTGTGGCTGAAGAGTATCTGAGATGTTGAAGGAAGTGACTTCTACAAGCGGGTTGATCAATGGTAAAATGAAGTCAAAATCGCAAGGCAAGGAGACAGGAGTATCTTGATCTAAAAAAAATATAAATTTAATCATAAAGGGCTATGGAATTCTCAGTGAACTTCTCCTAATGGGGAGCTACAGCATTGCTGCTTTAAAATCTGTAACTGTGAATCCTTGGCAGAGGCCCTATTTCAGTTAGTTTCCAGTGGGTCAGTAGAGCCTGAAAATGCTGGGCTTTACCCATTTTTTTTGTCATGTGGTTTAATACTGAAACATATGACCCATACGTATTGTGCATACTTAACAGAGAGAAATTTTGTTCAGACTCTAGACCTTTGTCTAATTGAGCTGTCTACTATTTTCTCTAGGGTTTTGTAATTTTCTGATAACTGCAATGCAGAATGGAGTTTTTTATTCTTTAGTTTGTTGTACAGCAGTATATTACACTTGTATAGAAAAAACAAAGCAAGCCATGTAAGACTGTTACGGCTGAGAGCTTCGACTTATTGAAGTGTATGCTGCGGTGTAGGCTGCTCTACAAGTTGTTGTATATTATTCAACTTTCCCCCAGAGAAGGTTTTGAAAATATATTTCCCTTTGATATAAAGAATGAGTATGTAAGATATGTATCTGGTAGCACAGAAAGCAACTTTTGGTTTCTTATGATGCGGAGGTAATGTTTTAAGTGTGAAATTGATGTGGGCTAGTCCACATAGGTGTATGGTAACTCAAATGTTTTGTCTTCCATAAATCTGCGCCAAAGAAGGCATGAAATAAAGGGAAAAATTGAAAGGTAACTTTTGTTGCTCCTGGACTCAGTTTTTGAGATGCAGTGTTTTGTTATGATATTTCATAGATTAATACCATAGCCAAGTTATTGTTTTAATGTATTTGATTTCATGGGCTGTTAAACTGGTTGCAGCAAATACGCCCTCCAGAGTTTTGATACTTAGTGCTGCTGGCAGAGTCTTGATCGTGCTACTGTAAGTTTGAATGCCTTGGTTGAGAGACCTGTTGTCCCGAGGCAGCCAGGTCTTATCTTTAGTTCTTGGCCATAACGGGGTAAAATAAGGATTAGTACATCAAAAGCCTGGTACATTTTAAGGTGGGGAAAAGTGAAGTAGCAGAACCTTGGCCAAGCTGGTATGTAAGGGCTGTAGTTCTTTGATTTTGATTTTACTGTGTTTTTCTGAAGTGTAGTTTTCAGGCTGTGGTTAATAACTCTGCCAGAATATATGTAGGTATTTGGCTGTTATTGCTTCTGATTTTTGCTTTCACATCTTGTGGTTTCACTAATGAGATCCTATAGATATGTAAGTCTTAAAATTTGATTAACAAAAAGGGTAACTAATAATTTATTCATCTGACAAACCCTAAATTGGTAGAAATGAAACTCTTTATTTTGAGTAGTGAAGTTACAACCTCCAAAACCATGATAGTGTTCTTAGCTTTGTTACATTCCGAGTAGTCTGTTTCTTTCCTGTAAAATAACTTGTAATGTGATGTTCCAGTTGTAATTTCCCATAATCAAAGTTACTGGGATATGAAATTGTTACCATTGACAGTAATGATTCCACAGTACTGTTCACAAAAATATTCTTGGCTAGTTCTGAGCAATGAAGATACGAACACAAACACTGCTGTGAATAAAACCTCTGTGCAGCTTCTGTTCTATCAAGGGAGTCCATGTAAGTTATTCTTCAGGTGTCTGATAGTTAGCTGAGCATCTTATATCTACAAGGAGGGGAAGCATCAGAAAAGGGCATATTGTAAAAACCTTTATGCTTTTGAGCACCTTAAAATAGAGAAAAAAGTGAGATGCAGGTCAATCCTAGAGCAGAATAGAGTAGCTACCCTTTTGCATTGACTGCAGTGACGGCCTTTCCCCTAATCTTGAGTCACAGGCTTTTCTTAACCTATTGGATTTGTTAAAAAGGACCACGTCAATGCTTGCCAAAAAATATGAGTTCGTATATGCTTTATGTATGGTTTTGTACTTATGTATATTTTCTATGGTTAATTCTTTCTTTTGAAGGCATGTTGGGGAAGGGGGACGGTCACGTTTTGGGGGGTGGGGGGAGGGGAAATGTAGACTTTAATTTGCTGACCCTTTGAATTAAGATAGAGTTTTGTGTTTGTTATTGATGAAATTGTATGCAATCCTGTCAAGCTACAGCCTTTTAAAAATAATAGTAAAAAATATAGAGAGAGAGAGGGAAAAAAAAAAACCACACTTCTCAGGAAGAAAAGGTTTTATGCCTTTTTGAGCCAGTACTTGTTTAGGAAACAAATATTTGATTTCAGTCCTGTGTAATAGAGTGTGCCGTGAATCACCATATATGTGTGTGTGTATATATATATATATATATATATATAAATAAAATGATATTTTGATACGAATTAGTCTGTTTATTTTTGAAGTGGGATCTGAACTGTGAGTACCAGGGGTAGAAAATCACTATCAGTAGAACTTACTAAGCAACACGTTATTTCAGTAATGCAGTTTCTTTTAGAACACAGATTATGAAGCTTTGCATTTTTATGAAATTTGTTTTAATTTCTTGCTGCAGAGGTGCCATGCATTATTCAAGATTATAAAATGATTTGGATTTCAGGAGCATTTGGATTTGCTGATGAGGATTTCAAGCTGTGTAATTATGAAACTGAATCCGCGTAGGTTGGAAGTTCAGAACTCATTAGTGTAATCATTAAAATAACTATTTTTTAAGTGTGGTATTACGTTCCAGGGTGTGCAATTACACTATCATGTGCTCCTGGTTACTGGAAACATTCTCGTAATAAACTTCAGGTCTAGTGATATGCTTCAAGGTAAGTTTGTAGCTTTAAGAACAGACACCTGGTCAAATGTTGCTTTGCTTATTAAAGAAAATTCAGTTTTATAGATTTACAGCCATAACACAGTGCCTTTATGCATAAATTAACGTCCTGTTTATCCTAGAAAATCATAAGCTTTTACATATTTAGTGCTGTATAAAGTCATTTTTCTTAAAATGAATATTGTCCTGGCACATATTACAAGGGTTCCTTATTTCAGCTGTAGCTACTTTACAAGTAAAAATGTGCTTTAAAGGTCCTTAACAGATGGACTCCAAAACTTTTTTTCCATTACAATGTTTTTACTTTAATGTCCTCAACTGTGAATGCTTTCTCTGAACGTTTGTAATCACCAGAGCTTTTCATTTTGCCATAGTATTACATTACTTTTCTAGATTAAAGAAATTTAAATGCTACTGTGGATCTGTGGCACTAATAGGATTCATGAAAACTTTGGAGTACAGCTCCCTGTTTGAATGCTAGGAAAGGGATTCTTGAGTTAGTCCTTTCTGTCTAAGATACGTGCGAAATTGTGGTTTGTGCTTTTCTAATTTGATTTTCTACTGATCCCTCTATCTTACTTGTATTCTGGTATTTTTAAAAATGGATATTAAAAAGCAATAGATATACAGCAGGGAGCAGGTTTGGGACTTGGATCAGTTGTGTTTTGGAGAGAATTCAGCTGTACCACTGCAACGCTTTCTCTCAATCTGAAGATGTTTTGTCATCTGGGCACTAAGTATTGTAACCAACTGGGGGTAAGACAAGTGAAGCAATTAGTTTCTGTTTCTCAAACAATGAGAGGAATGGAGGGAGAGAGTTCGTTTTAAGTACATCTGGTCACAAATGAGATGGGCATTCACATATCCTGGCAGAAAGAAGCTCTGTGTCTCTTTTCATAAGGCTAGCCTGGCTCAAGTTGTTTTTTCCTCCTTAGATTTTTCTTGATGTAACATTTGGAATTCTGTCTATTCATGTTGACGTTTAACACACGTGCTTATATACACTTGATGTTTGGCAGATGAATGAAAATAAGGGAGCCTTGTTGTGGCAAGTTATTAGTTAATGCTGCCATTTCTAACCACTGTTTTTTATTTTGTTACATTCTTTCCATGAAACATGATGGTGATGAGTTATGTGGTGTGCCAAATGGAGTATTTAGAGAACAGCAATGAAGCTGTTGAAAATTTGACATATGTAGAAGTTTATATGTATGTATAGACATATAAATGTATATAAAAGTTTGTGTGTATAGACACTTGTGTTGTAAAGAGAAATTAGGTGTTAAATAAAGTTGAAATAATAAAATAATTTCAAATATTAAAACTGCAATTTTTATATTGAACATATTAACATGATACTAGAAATTTAGAAATGTTTGCATTCCTTCCTCCCCCATAATCCATTTCGGGAATATTTCCTTGAGAATACACAGTATCTTTGCATCCTGTCAGCATGTACATGTAATTTGTAGCTAATGAATGGTGTGTAAAAGTTGAAAATCAAATACTTCAGTATTAGTCTTTGATAATTAGAATTAAAACTTGAATTTGCTTAAGTTGCACATTTTTATCAATGTAAATGTGGTATCTGCAGTGATGTTTCATACCAGTTGAGTTGTTACTCATATTCAGAAAAAAATTGTTTGGATGTATTCATCGTTATAAAACTGAAGTAGTCCCTACCTGGAGCTTGTATTCTAAAGATGCTTCAGATGAATGCCATCCATCTGCTCGTGTATCTTATGGAAATGCACAGTAATAGAACAAATGGCAAGGTGTTAAATTTGTAGATGTAAAAAAGATAATACTTGGCAAACAGGAATTCTAAGAGGTGATTTTTTTTTAAGAATTAGTGAAGTTGACCTGCATACACTTCAGCTTGGTTAGAGGCATCGTTTGTTATGTGTTCTTGAAAATTGAACTGAAAACAAGCAATAGTCAGAACCTAAGATGAAAATACATGCAGAGCTAGTCAACGAAGCCTAAAGATGTGTTGTGCCTTCCCTGAACAGCATGAAAATAGTACATGGCTTTATACCACTGTTTTTGCCAATTTGTATTTTTTCATGTGTGTCATTTCTTACTAGTTAAAAGTAACCAGTTTTAAATCTCTGCCTATTTTGTTACCGTCCTCCTTTTTCAAAATACATTTCATGTCTTTTTTGCTTTTTTTAAATAAGAGCTAACTTTTTGATGAACTCAAGTTCTACTCTTGTGATTATTTAGCAGAATTTAGTAATTATAGTAATTAGTGTTTTTTTAAAAAGTACACTTTTCCCAGTGCGTTTTTAACTTTAAGGTATAATTCTCAAGAGGATAATGAAATATACTATGGTAGATCTTGCAATCAAGTTAATAAAATCAAGTTGCTAATCATTTTTTTTGGAAGAACCTCCATTAGAGAAGATGAAGACTTGCTCTTTTGCTGAAGAAATGTCTTCATTTGCTGTTGATTGAGGTTCTAAGCTTAAACTGCTAGGTTTAGCTTGACCCAGGTCATATTAGTGGCACTTTCAAGTTATGATTGCTTGCCTTCCTGGGACTACACAGAGATTACTGACTGATAAGAAATCAAAGAACCGGGTTTCAGAGTACTGAGATTTTCCTGATCTCAATGTTTTACATCTTTAAAATCTGAGGAGTCTTTCATATGGTGCTAATGCATTTTATATTAACACTTCTGAAAAGTTTTCCTTAGATGACATGTTTCTTAGAACATTTTATGTTCAGTCTTTAAGGAAGGTTTCCTAAACTTTTTTATATATCTTAATATCTACCCCATAAGAATCAAAGCTGTAAGTAAAAACTGTATGATCAGGAAATTCCTGTAGCCTAGTTTAGAATAATGCTAATGAGGTGAACAAACAATGTAGCAGCAGGAACTAGGTGTCTTGTGGTACTCTGCTGTACCTTCATGGCATTGAAGTTAATCTGCTGGAGTGGGTACAAAATGTATTTTGTGAAGAACTTTGATAACTGTGGGTGGCAAGTTTAGTTTTGAAATAGATGCATATGAAGTTAAAACTACCCACTGGCTTTATTAATAATCTTTGTATGGAACTGAAGTTCTTGCTTTTAACCCTCAGTACTGGTTTATAGTAACTGTTATGAATAGTTGAGTTGAAGGCTTTTTTTCGTTAGATGACTGCTTGTTTTTTTTAACTTGTATTTAAAATCCTGTAATTTTTTTTTTCAAAATCAGTTTTGTGTTGCTTGACAGAAGTAGAGTAGAAAGTATTCCTAACATTCTCTGAAAAGAAAATCTGTGATCCTTTTATTTTTACATTGGCAAGAGTGATGATTGTTTGGAGCATATTGCATAGGAGACCACTCTTTCTCTGTTACAATTTTGCAGTATACTGCAGATGTTGTTTTTATAATCTATATTTTAATGTTTTAGTGAATTAAAGAAAAACTGAAGGTGTTTTTCTTTCTTCCACAAAAGCAGTATGTATTGATGGAAAACTGTTGACACTATCCATCGTGATGGGGAGTATCACACTTGACATGTCTTCCCTTTCGCTCCCTGTCTTGAACTCTGAAGCACCAAATGGCTTAAATTAAGAATTGTATGGGATGCGTCTCTGAACACAGAATCTAAACCTCTTTTGTGTAAACTCAACTTGAAATCCATCATAAGTTTTGATATATTCCATATTAGAAGTAGTTAGCATTTGTTTTTTGCTCCTTTCCCTTGCCACTTTTAGGAGTTTGTTCTGAAATTGCTGTTCTCTGGTTTAGAACACCAGCACAGACGGAGAACTTCTGCGCTACCTTTCTGCAGAAGTTTGACTAGTATGCAGGTATTTAGGCTGGGACTGGTCCAAGCATGGTTGCACATGTTGCAGCTTGGATTATTATTTCTGTTTATTTTCAAGAACTCTGTGTTAATTCCACCAATGGTCTCTTCCACGTCTTCTGTAGTATGCTAATACTGCTTTGTCCTTCCCATTCAGCGTAACCACACCAGGTTTGCATTTTTAGTGGTTGATTAATAAATTTATCAAATGTTGTGCTCACCTTTCCCAGCCACTGAACTTCCAATTTGTAGCAAAAACTTCGTTAGGACCATATGCATGGTTGTGAAGACGTTTATATAAAAAAAAAAAAATGCATCTATCTCCTCTTGCTGCAGGCCTTGAGATCACCTGATAATTTTTTTTATACAAAGATATAATTTTTAGCTCTATAGATGCTGTTTTTAAAACCAATTGTGTTAATGTTATGGGTTAAAGTATTAAATAGGTTTGTTTCCAAGATTCAAAACCCCAGTAATCAACTCAATTTGGTCCAAAGTACTTTTTGGTTTGATGCCAGTTGTTTGGTCAAGTAGGCAGAAAGCTGACTGCTTCCTTTACATGGCAGGGTCAAGCATGCTTAGTATCTTTGGAGGTAAAGCAGTGCCCGCGTGGGTGTCAGACCACACGGGCATGTCACCTGCTGTAACAAAGTCCAAGGAACAGGAGGAAGGACGTACTTTGGTTCTTGGGCAGAACTTGGGAATGTTTAGCTGGGTTTTCTTCTGTACAATGGGGTAGACTTGAACACTGTGTTGTATCTTTCCTGTTAAGCCTTGTGTTATTTAGTGAATTACTTTAAACTAAGGACGTCGTACCCATTTAATTTAATACTTTACATAACAAATAACTTATAATTAGGTATATTTTCACTGGGGGAACTGTTCTGGTGACTGATTTTGTGATTATCACACTCAAGAGTTGCTGACTGGAGAAGGGGATCTTCTGGATATAAATTTTCATATGCTTATTAAGAAAGATTGTAAACTGTATAAAGGGATATACAGAGGACTTTAGTTTACCTGAAGGGTGTGTTTTTTGTGTCCTTACTGCTATTCAAACCTTTGATCTGTGTTCCTGACTGTGGAAAGAGCAAGTCTTTATCATATTGAGTCAGCACTGTGGTATGCCACTTCTATAATGTGAACAGATTTTCTTCAATAAAGTGGCACTGCTTTTGCATGTTATTTCTTAAAACTGGACTGTTGGTTCTCCAGAGGGAGGGTTAGCTTCTCTAGTTTGCCAGCTAAATTAAACAAATAACCGGTCATTAACCCTTGCTGAGGAAGGTGCTCAGTTTCAAGGAATCGGATTATTTTGCCTGCTGTTCAGTATATACTTCTAGGCATTTGTTCAACAATGTACTTGGTGATGAAAGTCTGTTCTTTCCTGTTGTTATTTATAGGAAAAGAAAGCGAATTCAAGACAGGTTGGTTGACTCTAACAATCAGCTCCCAGGAGAGAAATGGCATGAAATGTCCAAGATGTCTGACTCCTTCTGGAATTAGCAGGGGCACTGTTCCTTCGTGCAGATACAGTCCATTGTACGCAGTGGCTGTAATCTCTTGGTAATTACAACATGGAGAAGGGTTGTACTTAAGTGTACAGTGAGTTTTGAGGAAACATCTTGCCCCATGGATTTGTGTGTTTGTCTTCTAAAAGTGCTGGGAATCTTGCTATTTTCAGTGATTGAGTGGCTTTGGGATGTAATGCAAATAACCCTGGCACTCCTCATTGGGTTTCTGTCAAAGCTTTTAAAAGGCTTTAGGTAATTTCGAGGTGATTCTAATGCAGCTTAAAGTTCTAATCCGTACTTTGAAGTAGAGCAAATTCAAAAGGCTTGTATGTGGCCATAGATTTTTAAGTGTTTTTTTCTTGTACTTCAAAAAAATATTATATTGAATATTCAGGTTGATTGAATTACTGGCAGTGATGGAAAACAGAGCCCTGTGGTTATCCAGGAGCAGAGTGCAGCAGCTTGTAATTGTGGATTGAACAACCTGGAATGGAAAGGTGGGAAATAATGCTAGCGTTCCACAGACATAATCACAAGTTGATTACTGCCTTGGAAGTGCTTGTTAGCGAGGGGCTCGATGCGTCATTTTAGCAAACAACATGGAGCATAGGTCAAATTTAAATGAAGCAGGTGACCAGTAGTGTTGAACTTCGGATGCACTTTGAAACAAGTGCCTGAGACCAAAAAGCAATTCTTGTATTACGCACAGGAGTGTTAATAATATTTGCTTCACACTAAAAATATATATATATATTTTTTTTTTAAATAGCATATGGCTTTTCCTTTTACTCTATGATACAATGTAAGACTATTTTTTATCCTGTCCCTTGTAACCTTCCTATGACTCTTCAGAGCAGGGTTAAGGCTTTGGGGATAATATGATTGTGTTTTCGTAGTTCAGCTCCTAATTTTTTGCATTTATGAAGTTGCATTTTAGGGCAGTTGTGATGGCCACTCTAATTATTTTTGTTCTGATGACCTGTTGCTGGGGTGTTTTTTCTCCACTGCCTCCACACTGCCCCAGGTATACTAATATATATCAGGTATACTATATATCAGGTATATATATCTGGTATACTAATTCTGTATTATGAAGCAGTCTGACAAAGTGCAAAATCTTGTATTTTTTTTTTGTTTTTAATCTGAAACAAAATGTATATTTCTTCACAAGTGCTGGAACAATTTGAAGAAGATATGCCTAGTTTCTATGGTAGCGTTATAGTATATACCTAAGCATGAGCATTCACTTGATGGCAATTCAAGTAATACCTTCGTAGTTTGAGTCTTCTGTATTACACTTCTTTTTCAAACACAGATAGGAGAAGTAAATTTGTTTGGAGGCTTGCAATTAATCAAATATGTAGTACGTTTCAGCCAGCCCTGTGTGTTGGGCAGTGCCTCTGTTCCTGCATAACAAATAGCACTATTGAATGAGAATTTAGGTTTTAGTGTAGGATAGGTGTGGGGGCTTTTTTATTTATTTTTGTATTATTATTTACTGTTTCATCTAAACAGAGGTCAGTAGTCAACAAGCCCTTTTTCCTGAAGGCAGAACTGTTGTAGAAGAGTTGATCTTCACCTTCTTGGATGTGAAACTGCAGAAAAGATTATGGTACAGCATAAAGGGTTTTGCAACTATGCTGATTAGCTGTGCCACTTCAAAGTTTAGAAAACCTGATGATTGGCCACATGCGGGAGAGGGAAAGCTGATAATTGCAGCATTTGGAACACCAGCTTTTCTTCATTAAAACTAATGAGGATATGAATAATTCTACAGTTTGGGGGGTGTTAAAAAGTAATATAAGAGCTGGAAAGAGAGAGAGTAGTTTGAAAAGAATATCCTTGTGCTGTGATATTTAATTGATCAATGGCTGTTTCATAAAAAGGAAAAAAAAAAAACACCACCAAAACTGTATGTATATGTCAGCATGCTCTGGGAGTGCTATGTCAAAGGGTTCAGCATGGTTGGGATCATTATAAACATTAGCTGTAAGGTGGTGTTTGTGAGTTGCTTGCTTGTCTGCTTTAATTAACATTATTTTGGTAGTAGAACAGGGCTTGAAAGTTAATGTGCACAAATGTAGCAGTCCTACCTGGATTGTAACCCCCAGCAGATGTAGGGGAGAGGAGGGGATGACAGTGCCCAGCATGCTGGTAGGCAGGCATACAGCACCTAACTCAGTCCTAGATGCACTCTGCTGTCCCTGTATAGAAACATAGGCTGTGAAATTCTTTTGGCAATTAGAGGGATGTTTTTTTTCTGGCTTATTTATTTAAAAAGTAAAAATTAGGGGGAATTCAGTCCCTTTTGAAATTGTCCCAAATGAATACAGTATGCGAATACATGCTATTCCTTTTTCTGTTCGCAATTTAATTAGGAACACTAGCCACTCTGGGGAGAATAGCTGAGAACATAAACATGCTTCAAATATCTTCAAATCATATAAGGTAGAACTAAGGAAGAATAACAAACAGCAGATGAGGTATACTTATTTTGTGGTAACATTCGATTGAATGGTAAACAGTGGGTGTTATTGGGACTTCCAGTACTTGGCTTTTTCCCCAGCATGTTGCATACTCCAAGGAGAAAAAAAAGCCACCAGAATTGTACTGTGAACGTGTAAGTGCTAACACAGTATTGCAGAATACACTCATTAGGAAACTATGTAAAATAATGGAAAACAATTGTATCATGTTAATAGAAGATACATCATTGACTGGTCTAATACATAGGTTAAAGGTGATGAACAGTTAAATTCTGATGTCTTGTTATGAAAATAGATAGTGTTCTTATTTTCAAATGCTTCTTTGTTTTCCTTGGGAGATGAACAGAGGCATCTTTTAGTGATCTTCATGTTCTCTGGCTTCTTGTCCCTAGGTGTCAGGGACTGTTTGCCATCCTTTCCATCTGAGCCAGCCCCTCTTCCTTCCTTTTAACGTAACTTTCTTTTTATCTGAAGTGGTTAGGTAAGACCTCTTGAATGGGTTGAACTGGCTTGTTTGAGACACTATCAATAAATAAAATCAGCAAGTGATTTGCTTAGCAACAAAACAACCAAAACCCCTTGTCCCAAGCAGTTGAGACCTGACAGAAATAAGCAGCTGTGCAAATAAGTGGGTCTACTACTTGGGTTCCTGGCAGCTTCATTTTTAGGCTACCTTCTCCATTCACCTTGGAACTACAGAGTGAGAATTTTTGGGGAAATCCCTTCTTAAAATTGTGTTAATGTTCCAGCTATAGCAAAATCCTTCCACTTACAAAGCCACCGCTGCTGCTTTATTTAAAATGTAGTATGGGCTGGGGTTCTTGAAACAAGTAGTGGCTTCTGATATACCACTTCTTTCTAACATCATGTTTAGACAATTGACAAATTAGTGTGTTTTTTTAATTCTGAAAGCAAGGGGTTGTAGGATTTAGTTTTTTTGTCTGTGGTGTGTTATGTGAGTTATGGCAAAGTTAAGCGTTTTTTTCCATGTTATTTGCTCTATCAAGATTGGTCTACATTTATGTGGAATTGTGATCTATAACTGCAGTGGCTTTTGCTTTAATATATGTAATTTAAGTAGCTAAACAATCTAGCTTTTATGTAAGAATAAAGTTTTTTGAGTAGGCTTATCTGGAGTAAGCCAATTTCAAGCAAGTTATTTTGTTGCCATGAGCACTTGTATATTATTATAGTATACAGTTAGTATGCTATTGTACAGTATTCTGAATTGAGGAAGCTCTGGAGCGAGAAGTAAGGTGAGGTGTTGGTTTTCAGTCTGTAGCTTGGGTTCCCTAAGGTGGATGGACTTCTGTGTACACCAAAACTGGTAGTGGGTTTTGGTTGCAGGAGCTGGCCTGCTCTTCCCTTGAACTCCTGGGAACTTGCATGGTTGGTGTTCAGTGGCAGGGATTTCTGCAGCTTAACTGGGCTCGGTCACCTCCCTTGGGTTGTTTTGAAGCTGCCTCCTCCTGGTTTGTTCGAATGGCTGTTGTTTTAGAGCTCTTGCTGTTTAAAAGGGAGGAAAAAAAAAAAAAACACGGGAAAACCAAACCCACTGTTGCATTATGTAACTAGTAGTAGTGCTTCCTTAGTTGACCTAGGGAACAATGATTTGCAGAATTTGATTAGGTTCAGTGTATTCCATTCATCTTGTAACCCTGACAGCTTGCTTTTCCTTACTTTTTTTTAAGCATTGCAAGTACCTTGCAATTTCCATTTTATGGTTGGGAAAGGGATATGGTAGCGCCCCTGTTCTTTGCACTGCAGAAACAAGTGTTGACTGAAATTATAAGAACTTGTATCTCTTGGTTCATTTAAGGTTTATTGTTATATAAATAGTTACAGAGCTGACCCACACAAGTTGCTTCTCCTTCCTGGATTAGATAGTCCTCATGCTTTGAACTGCTAGTGTGGAGAGGCTGTTGTTTCTTTGACTGGTCTGTTACTTTTGCTGAATCCCATTGAGTTGTGCTTTCCAGAGAACATCCCCTGTTTCTGAATAAGCAAACCATGTTCCTCATTCCTATTCACTTTTTCATGTTAATTCCATTGTTTCCAGCTGTTGTCTTGCCAGGAAAAAGAGGATAACTGGTTGGATGAACATACTGCAGGCAAGACAAATTCTTTATTGAAGTCTAAAACAAAATCTGAGAGGCTCTGTTGGAGTGGCAAACAACTGTTTATCAAAGATTATGCTAAGATTACCAAGTTTTACAAGAGATTGCTCTATTTTGGCACTGTAATGTAGCACATACAGAACATCTTAAACAATTTTCTTTGGCACTTCACAAGTGACAGATTTATTAAACCTTAATACCTGTGCTTTATGGAAGAACGCGGGTTTAGAGCTGAAAGAATTGCAAGAGGCAGACAGTATTTGAAAACGGCCACAGCCAGTTCAGAAGTGTTTGTGGCCGTAAAATTTACTGTGTGTGGAGATGGTCAGCCGCAAACACAGCTGCAGCACTGTGGATCTGTATTTTGTGAGTGCTCTCCTAGAACATCTCTTCATCATGCCAGCGTCCTCTTTCATTATGCATGGGGGCACTTTTGATAGTAAACTGGGGCTCTGGGTTTGTGTTCTGTAAATAAGTGTTAAACAAGCATTATATGCTAAATTTCAGCTGGGAAGGGCGCTTCTTCATGCAATTGTTTCTTGCTGGTAGTATCTTTCAGAGATTTGTTTTTTAACTTTGGGAAACTTGGCACCGCAATAAGTATGCATTCAAGAAATAATAGCAGATATAAACACTAGATGTTAATTGTTTTGAAGTGGCCATGCTGCTAACCTTGTAAATCTGAGCAGAACATCCCCAGGGCAGAAGCCACAAGATGCCCCTTGAGGATACATGGGGAGGTGGCAGTAGTTTACGGGCGGGAGGTGATGCAGGAGCCACTGCTTTTGTAGGCTTTGGAGTGGCTGGGCCAGGCAGTGGCCTTGTACCTTGCTCCTGAGGGAGCTTGGCCTTGGGAGCAAGCCAGCTGGAGCTTTCATGACCGTAGCCTAGAGAATACATCAAACAGTGGTGTGGTAAACTATGCTGTTAGAATCTTTGCTGCTGATACCACTAAGTCACGTGTTGTTAAATAGTTTGCACAAAGGGTCGGTGTGATTTCATGGAGCTGCCTGGGGGTTCACAGTCTCCCCTCAGGTTGCCCATGCCTTCTGTGCCTTTCCCAAAGGTGCTGTGGAGTTGATAATGTCGGGTCCCACTGGGACACTGTCCTCATCTCTAGAAAGTCCTCCTGCAGTGGGATTTTCTCCTTCAGTTGCTTCTTCCCCAAGAGGAGGTGTGGGTGTCAGGGATACGGTGCATTATTATTGGGTCTCCAACTGCTCTTCTGGACAGCGTGTGCTGGGACCTGCTGCTGATCGTGTTGTGGTGGGAGGTCAGCAGTGCTAAATACTGGGGCAAGGTTTTGGCATCTAATACGAGGTGAGGGCACAGATTTTACTGCAGTGTGTTGGTCCATCACTGTCAGGTCAGCCCCCTCGCAAAAAGCGGGGCTGTGGAGGGCTGGGAGGGCTTGTCCCGTGTCTCTACAGGGTGGCTCATCTCCTCTTACTCTTCTGCAGCTGGTTGTTCATTCTTCCTTCTTGTGCCCTCTCCTTTGTAACCCGGTGTCTGGCACTTGGGTGCTAGTGCAATCGCACTTCTTGCCCCGTTCGGTCATCAGCTCACTGTTAGTGATAACGTATTGCTTCTGGCGAAGTCACGGTGCGTTGCATTAAAGTAGTTTTGTACATGGAGTGTATCCAGAGAGACAACTTCTGTGAAAGAAGGCTTGAAAACCCAGATAAGGGGTAGAATAATAATCAGCATGTTGAATGCAGTGACGTTTTAAGCAATTAAATGTTTTCAGGAGAAGTTAGAAAAACTCTTAGGGTTTTTGAAGCCATCTAGCACTTTTTATTTATTTTGGATTATTTCTAATAGCTGGTGTTCTGTTAGCTTGCTCGTGTTGAAGAATTTGTAACAAAGCTATTTATAGTGGGTCTAAGAGACGCCTCTTTTAACTTAATAGAAAAAGCAATTTTTGTACAATTAGATATTGATCTGTTCTTCCCAGTTAATTGCAAAAGATTTTTTTAAATTTGAATTTAGCTGCTTTTAACTATATTCATTAGCTTTCAGTGGCACAAAATGTAAATAACCTTAATGGTTAAATAATATAATCACATATTTCTTATTTTCTTAGTTAGTGTTCTTTTAAAACTATGTTTTTAACAAAGTAGTATCTCTTTATTTGTCTATCTGGATGAACATTAGCGTTTGCAGAGAGCTACTCAGTGGCCAGTGACTTGCAGTATAACTCCTTTGTAATTGTGTCCTGTAATGAGTTAACGCTGTGTATTTCAAAGCGGTTGCTTCAGGAAATAATAGATCTGAATAAACAGAACTAAGGGAGCTTTTACAATGACAGGAGTAGAATATACTTGTATTTGAAAAATACAAATATTTGGAGAAAAGAGTAGAAGCCAGTGTATGTATCTTTTGGGAGGAAATTTTAAAGGTGAACTTAGGATCCTTTGATCCCCAGATGTGAGAACATGTACGCGCAATCAGCAGGCCCTTGTTTGTCATGCCCTCAGGCAAAGCCCATGGATTCTTTACTTTTGGACAGCTGCTTGTGTTGTGCATTTTACCTTAGCACGTGATCATTTTCCCCTAGCTTTTAAAACCACCATTGATTGTTACGGTCTGGGGCAAATGGTGCCCAACTTGACTTTCAAAGTTATTAAGGGCTGGGTCGTAACTGAGTAATTTAGAACTAATATAAGGCACTTGAGAGATTTCTGGTGGTGAAATAAGAAAAGATGAGGGTAGATTTGAAGAAAAAATGAACTTCTATCATCTTAATACGTGACTGACAAGCGGAATTCCCAAGTGTTGGAGCCTGTTCCCAGTAGCTTAAGCCTGGTAGTTTAAGATTGTTAAACAGCTGCTAGGGTACCCTTTCCCTCTTCTCAAGACTGAGGCAGCTTCAGGAGATTGCATAGGCATATATCTACAAAAATGCAAGGCATATATAGTTTGATTGCGGAAAAATAGGTAATTGAGCTGGTTAGGTTCATGTGGAGTTCGCTATATACAAATAACATACATTTTTGACATTCACAGGCTCCATAGAAAACCCAAAGCATGGATTCATAGCCTTCAAATAAGTCCGTCAATTTTGTGGCTCAACAAACCTTGGAGCTTCGTCGTCATCTTTGTCCCCTTCCCCTTTTCCTTTTTCCATGCCCAGAACAAAGAATGTGCAAAAACTCCCAATTTTGAAGAATCACGCTCTCTTTTTTGAGCAGTTCTCAAGTGGTTGAATTGTTTTATGGCTTCTGTCATTTGCTTCCTGAATGAATGGTCCTGTGTTGGGTATGGTCAGCATTATTTGGAGGAAAACAAAACGGGGAAAAAAAGAAAGCCCTCTTCTGTCAATATACGTTTTTGGCCCATTTTGTAGGAATATGAAGGAACAACAAGATTTGATGTGCATCCATTAGCTCTTTTTTGTTTACTTCATTTCTTGGGTTCCATTTTCTGTGCTGTCCTTGTGGGCAGGGGCTGCCTTGTACCAGTATAGGTGAGAGGCAAACTGAACTAGGTGTTTCTTTTTGTCAGGCGTTATATTTATTTCTGTATGACTCTTTCCTGGGAGAGAGGGGTGGACAGAAGGAAAGGGAGAGAAGAATTTCATTGTCTTAAACAAATGAGCTCTTGCACAATTTTGCAGTGTCCTCATGATAAGTACATAAGTGAACAATTTTAAGTATGTTTTGTGGCTTGCTTTAAAAGTCTGGTGAAAAGTGAAATAAGTGTTTAAGAAGCTAAATTTTAATTTGATATCTACTTGATAGTTCTGTACTGAACTACTTCTGTCATTGATTTTACTTTTTAAAACACTGTTTTACAGCCTACTTAAAAATGATTTTCCTACATGTGGGAAATACTGCAGTAATTAAACACATTTGGGTTTATGCATAAATTTTCTAAAATTAACTCTCTCTTTCACACTAATCTTTCTTGTCTTTAATTGGGTTGAAATGTGTGAAAAGGAAAAAGGTTTGATAGGGAACTATTTTTCAAAGAGTCGTTCCACTCCTGTGCATATATAAAGGAGTTGCTAGATATGCTTGGGCCAGGGAGGCAAGGACCCTTCTGTTAAAGGGGAAACATTTCTGTGTTAGTTTCTGCTGCATCATTTTAAAGTAATCTTCTGTTTCCTTGCTCTTTCACTCCAGTAGAGTAATTCAGGTATGCTGCAGTTAGGAACAAAATATCCTTTCACTTAGTGAATTAATGATTTTTAATCAGGAAATTGGGACTATCACTTTATCCATATTATGGATATTTTTTCTTTTACGTTGGTTTTACATTTTATTTTTTGTTTTTTTTTCCCAAGCAGAATTTGCTAAGCTATTCACAAATGGCAATGCTCACTAAACTTTAAAATCTTTAAATGTGTGTCTAATAAGTAAACTAATGCCTGACACATTTGCTCAAAAAAGAGAAATCGTTCTGAAATGTTTGAAGTTAGGGCACGTTTCAGGGGAAGATGGAAAAGTGATTAAAATAGATGTGAAAAATATTTAGGTGTATATCCTGCTGTAGTATTGTTGGTGTAAATTAGTGGAATAAACAGTTGAAATATTTTTATTGTAACAGTGACTTTTGCTTTATTTATAGCTGAATTCTGACTTCCTCCTTTCTTAGTAGATTTGTTTTCTTTTTGGAAACTCTTTTCTAGTGCTGAGTAGGAAACTAGCTTGTTTCAGGTGTAGGTATAAAAACTTTATGCCTAGATGATACATTTTTGTCTTAGGGAACTTTGTTTTTAACCTTTAACTCCATCATCTTGTTTTTTCCAAGTATGTTTGATGTTATAATTATTTTTTCAGTTAACTTGAAATTTATGAAGCATATCTTGGGATCAGCATTCAGTCTTTCACATACAATAACAAATTTGAGACACATGGTTATGCGTTTTGTATTCAACTTTCCACTTTTGAGGAAGTGATTAATCTTTCTTCTTGTCATGTTTCATGTCACAGTAGCACTGTTGTTTTCTCCCTCTGACAGTCTGACACTGTTTAAACATCAGTCTAATTTTGCACGTAAGCCAGTTTAAGAGAAGGCAAAAAAATAAAATCACGTGAGGCATGTCACAATAACTTATTTTCAGAAGCAGCAGGCTTGCAGAAGGCACAACTTGCTCTGTTCTGTCTTGATTTCTGCTGACAGCAGGCTGTGGTGTTAAGCACATAACAAAAATCAGGAGTATTTCAGACAACAGAAGTATGGAAGAGTACATGTCTTCCTGTGAAATGAAAAGGCAAGGCTTATTGGAGGGATAAGATGGTGGAACCAATATACGATTGATTTTGTACTGGTATCTATGCCTTTTTAAGGAAAAGGTCTGCTTTGTGCCACATGTTTTAATAGTTACTGTTTTTCTTAATGTGCTACAGTTCTTAGTGTAAGTCCTACCTGTCACCTTCACCAATTGAGTTTTCACCTTTAAAATGATGCTTAAATACGCTCATTTTGCCCTTATTTTTTGAGTTCACGATAAGCCATACCAAGGTCATGCCATCAGTTATAGATGACTTCTGTTTCCCTGTATGAAATATTTTATGTGCTGTTCCTTATTCTTTCAGTCATCTTAGCTGCAATCGTATGGCAATTTTTTCCTTTCTTTCCCCCTGTGAACCAGCATTTCATGACAAAATGGGAAAATAACTGTTGTTTTGTTTTCCTTTTTTAAGCAACGTGTGCAAGAATCTGAAGGCAATGTAGGTGATGTTTCAAAACCATAACTTCTATTTAATCTCAATAATGGTTTTAATGGGAAACTGTGTATCACCCTATTCCCAGAATGTGTTTAGAAGAAGGTCTAGCCAGTGCGCGTGGTATGTAACGCTGCTCTAAAGAGAAGACAGTTTACGATATATTTTATATGGATTCCTGCATCAGGATCTTTGTGTGAACAGAGTGCAGGAGAAGCAGAAAGCCTTTCAGGTATTTTTTGTATAGTAGATGGTTAACTCTTGTTCTGTATGTGTTACAACTGCTTATTTACCACTTTTGACTAAGGGTGGAAGAGTTTCTGGTGCTGCTGTCGGAGCACTGTGACGTACCGGGTCCTGCACGGCCTGTCCAGGCCTTTCTGTGTTCCTTCTGCCTTCTCACTTCGAGTTGTTGGCCTTGCTGTAAATGTCACTGCATACTTCTTGAGCAGGTTTTGAGGCAAACTAATGGGTGTGCATTGTATGAGGCTTTCTTCTAGATGGCTGATGTCTTTTTCCCCTCTGCAGTTCTGTTTGTTGAAACCCAAACCACCAGAAAAAATCCTCCAGACCATCCGTGACGGATGTGTGGCTAATGTCGTCTTTGGGTCTGAGAAAGCCATTTGGATGAGGAAATGCCAGAAGATCATCTAGTTCTGTAGTTCTTGTGTTAGTTAATCTATTTGGCTTTTCAGAGCTCACTGAAATGATATATAAAAATAGCTCTGTATTCCTTGTAAAGAGAATTTGAGAGATGGTACTGACCAGCAATTTACATTTACAGATCATGCATACATGTGCACCTGGACCTTAGGTAATATAGTTTAGGGAAACAAGTCAGCCTTTAGCCAAACTGAACTGCTTAATCCATTTGGGACAGCATACTCACTGTATTGTTCTAGCTGGACTTTTGCAGCCTTTGAGCAGTAGATTTGGTGCTGAGGAAGTCATTTAAGGGAGGCTATTTCAGAGAAAATGAGGAGGGAATTACCCTACTTTTCGTTTGTAGGTTTTGCTAAGAAGTCTCTTTCTTCCTGTTCCATCAGCTGTTTTTTTTTTTAATTCCTTTTTAAAGCATGGGCACAGTACATTGCCAGCCCTGGAGAACGGAGTGGTTCCTTGCAGGACCATTCACTCCTAATGCTTGAAGATGCTTAATGGAAATTGCTCATGTTGATGCAAATTTTTCCCTACCTTTTCTCTATACACTCTCCTTTCATCTGCAGGTCAGATGAAGCAAATGTTGCCACCGAAAGGAGGGACCTCGAAACTCCTTTGGATTACAAATAAGCTTTTTCTTCTTTCTTTTTATAAGATGCCTCACTGTTACTTGATCGCTTTCTGCCCTGCTCCTTTGGGGTATCATGTGCCGTTGGCCTGATATAGTCTTAAGCTGTTGACTCAACATTTATAGCCCTCTCTGAAAGAGTTGTCAGGAGACACTCTTGACCCTTAATTGGAATTTGTTACAAAGGCTGACTTATATTATGCTGAACTTGGGTTATTTGTGAGAGAGATTTCTTAAATCTTTCAAAGAAAAAAAGTGAGCTAATGAAGGTCTTTGATCTCTTCTGTACTGAAGCTAACTGATGTTTGGGTTGCTCATAATTAATTTCATCCTTCAAATTAATTTCTGTGAGCTTTAGAAATTAGCAATGAAGTAGTTCATAGCTTTGGTCTTCTTTAGTAGACGTTGGGCTTAAACAACATTTCCCAAAGCTACAATTATGATAAAAGGCAGCATGCTGCCACTGGTAGAAGAGATGGTGGAAGAGAACATTTAAAGGCGCTACTGCATTCTTGCTCTTGCCTGCTGTTACCTGCTTGGCATCTGTATCTCCTGGAAACTTTACTGAGCTGTTTGCTTTGCCTTTTTCTCCTAATTCCCACTTAAAGGTACCACCTAGCTTATCACAGTATGTGTGCAGATAAATGTCCTAAGAATGCTAAAAAAAAAAGTTGGTTTTTTTTTTTTGGTTTATACAACCTTCATTGATTTAGATTATAAATGAAGTGATGTAAACCACTTCTGAAGAAAGGATGACAAGACAGTTGGATTCATTTAGCTTTAAGCCTGTTGTTTTTACTGTACTACAAATCAACGCTTTGTTCCTGTAGGGCCTTACAGTAATGGCAAAGATCCTGAGAATTTCTTGTCTGCCTCTTTTGTAAGAAAAAATAGAGATGTCAAATTTCATGAGACTAGGAAGAAATTGCTGTTTCACTGAACTTGAATGCAAGTGAATATAAAATGCAAAGTCTTAATAGAAGGATTGTATTTGAAATGGCAAGATGAAACACATTTTGAAAGCTCTTCTGCTTTCTTGTTCTCTTGTGAACTCTCCTACTTGTCTTGAGTCAGTGTCTCAGGATGCTGGGTGAAGCTGCTTGGTGGTTTTTGCTGTCCCTGAGAAGTGTTTTTTCCATGATATTTCATTCTCTATTACCTGTCTAAAATAGCTGAAGTGTGAATTGTGCCTCTTTCTGTTCAGTTTGCCTCTGCGCATCTACATAATCTATGTGAGATTGCTTCGGATTGCTTATGGTTAATTTAATTTATCATAAAGGAAAACCCGGTATGAGCCTGTTTTAGACCAAAACTCTTGCAACAGTGGATTGATGAAGTCAGCACTTCTGTAACTGATGCTCAAAAATACTCTTGTTGCAATATCTCCTTTTACAATTAAATTGTTTTATGAGACAAAATAGTTGATTGCTTTTTTGCATGTCCTGTAGGACCACTCTACTTTGGAAAAAACTGTTGAAAAGCCTGGGAAATGTTCCATGTTTCTTCTTTATACAGAAACATAACGTGGTGGAAAGGACATGTACTCAAATGTTCTGAAACTGCGGACTTCCTCCGAAAGCATGTTGTCCTATACTTCCTTGTGGAGACAAAGTGAAAGTGAGGTTTGTCTGTTGTACCAAATGGAAATATTTGCTATTGAGTGAAGTAGCTAATAATGAGAAATAATACTGTATATGTAGGGCTTTGAAGTACAGTGTTAGTGTATGAAGAGTAGGGAAAGGGGAGATGTGTTTTGTGGATTGTATTGCTGTGAATCTGTTACACTAGTGATGGACCAGGAAAGCAAGTGATGTGTATGTGCTTTCACCTCCTCTACCTTATCAGCTGCTTGGCTGCAAAAAAAAAAAAAAAAAAAAAACCTTCAAAATTGCAGCAGCGATGTTTTCACATTTTTCCATTTTTCTTAGTCTCCTGTTTCTGTTGAAAGTAAAAATGCTGGAAGGTTGTATTAACTTCTAGAAGAGACAAGGGGTAGAAGGAACTCTTGATGGTTGTCCTGATGCAGCAGAACAACTAATAATGAAAGAAATAGTTTGATCTGTATAATATCTGATCTAAAATGAATGTATTTGTGTCCTTTTTGGAGTTATACTGATTATCTGCATTTCAACAGGCCAATGAGTATTGTGGCTGTGATCTGCTGTGTAAGAATACTAGATAGTACTGCAGTGTGAACAATTTAATAATGCTGTCTCTAGGAATAATTTATATATGCAATAAATAACTCCAGAGGAGAAAGACAAAGCATCTCAAGTGAATTACGTATTTTCCTTTGCTTGCTATAAAATATGTAAAGTGTCTTGTCACAGAATGACCCAGAACTGTGCGGGCCCCTTGCACACACCAGGTCATTTCTCAGAACTTCAGATACTGCTTTGGCAGATGGTAAAGGTGAACAATTCAGATACAGCAATGCAGCAGGACAGAGATTGTGAAGAGATGAACGTAGTTGGAATTGAGAATTTTCTGTATTGGTTTATGAAAGTCTTCTGGATCTTTTTCTCTCTAAGTAGCAAACCAGAAATTATCTATTGGATTGTATTGAAGTACCTAATATTTGCTTTATGTACGTCTTCAGACAATAGTAGAAGAGAAGGCAGGCTTATCTTCAAAACAAGCACATTAATGTTAGAAACAAAGCTATCTAGAGCTGTCTACGCAGCCTGTTCTCAGTATAATCAGGCAATAAAAATGTGGGCTTGATGTCTAATTTCACAGCCTCTATGGATTGCATTTAATAACTGTTATTTTTTGTCATCTGTGGTCTGTAGAGCAAAAAAGACTAATGAGGCAGGTAAACTTCCAATACCAGATTCACAACTCCTCAAGCTTCACGATGCATAAGACTTATGATGGTAAAACACAAACATTGGATGACATAGTGGGATTATTCCATCTAGGGGAAAGACTGAATTTTGGTAGGAGTTGGGTAAACCTCTGTTCAAATCAGAGGACAGGTTGTTTGCAGATAGCTGTCTGCAGCTCTAGTCCTGGATGACTGGTGATGCATATAATTTAGCCTAGAGTTTACTGAAATATTTATGCTTCCCCAGTCTGCATCATTCCATGTGTGCATGGAAACTGCAAGCTGAGTCTGAGAAGAAGCTGGCCAAATTAGATAAGTTGTCTGAAACTCATACTTCCTACAGGCGAGGGGGAAACCAGGAAGGCAGCTACTTTAATATCTTCAAAATCAGAGTGTACTAAAAGGTGCTTTTAACAGGAAATCTCCTCATGTATGCACAAGGTATCTGTATCTGGCTTTATTTAGTACTTATTGTATGACAGTTAGATGCTTAGTCCTACATCTTTTTATTAAAGTAATGTAAGTGATAATTTCATTAAAGCAGTCTACCAAGAGAAACTTTGGATAATGATTTCCAGCTTCTAGAACCACACTAAGGCAGAAAGTCATTCCAGAAAATAAATTATTTTTTTTAAAAAAGTCACTTTACAATTTTCATAAATATTTGCGTAATCGTTTGAACTTTGTAGTAAAGATATGAATTGTACTATTTTTGAGGAATAGGGAAAAATCCTGCAATAAATAAAAATTAAAATGTGAAATAGATGTATTGTTAAGTAAACTACTAGAACTGGGTAGGATCTGTAGATGAGAATAGCTACAGTGCTCAGAGGGAATACTGGAGAAGTGAGTGTGTGCATGAGAAAGCCCAGCCTTTGTTCGTGTCTTTGCTGCAATGGCTACTAAAATAATAAGTGTTTCATGGATTTTTTCTTTAATTTCAATATGAGCTCAGTTTTTTCCCTCATCCTTGATTTTGTTGGGTTTGGGATCACTTCAGCAGCTTTTGAGTTACCAATATCCATTATAGGTAGGTGTGGTATGTGCTCTTTCTGCGAGTTGGAGGAAAAGTTTTGCCAGCATTGCTGCAAGGAAACTGTCCTTTCGTAACAAAATGGTTCTATATGATAGTGTGGTTTAATGCTTAATTACAGTTTGTTACAGAATCGTTAAAAACTACTGATTGATTTAAAAGGATGCTATTTCAAGGTTGTATTTTTTTTAAATCTCTCTCTTCACAACTGTGTGCTTCTGCTGTTATCTTTGTGATCTTTATAGCTGTTCAGATGGACCTCTTCTTTGACAACATCAAAAAAAAAAGTTATTGTGGATGTGTGGAAATTGTTTTAATATTCTGTTATTAGCAGGTTAACCAAAAAAATATATCTGCATCCCAGACTCTCCAAACCTTTAGGAGGAATATTTAACTACTTTGATACTGTTCTTCCCCTCTCTCACTAGCTGACAAAACAAAATGTTTTGCTTTATTGTAAAGGAGATGTAATAATATATTTATGGCTATGGTTTAATAAGGAAAAATGTATAAATATTTAGAATTTTTTAAATATTGGAGCAAAAAAAATCAACCTCTCAGGGATTTGGGATCACAAGCCTTGTTTCTCTAAAACTCCATGAAACATGGGTCTGTATTTTTTTGTCATGTAAATGAAAATAGTGGTTAGGTGTTTTCTACAGGCTTTTAAGTTTGTATTTTGAGGGTTAAATAACCTTTCTATTTTTTCATGTTCTATCGCTGTAACCACAGTAACCACTTTAACTGTGTTTGATTTAGTCCCAGTAGGCAAGCAGAAATTAATATTTAGAGCAATTCATAGGCAAAGTGAACTTATCTCTTCATCCCAGAGGACTGAAGAAATGAATTAATTATTGTTGGCTTCAAAATTGGTATAGTATTGACAGGTTAAAAAAATGTTTTGTTATGTTTTCATTTTTTTAACTAGCTCTATGTTCTTTCAGCCTAAGAAGTAGACAAAAAACAAGAAATAAAGGAAAAAAAACTACTGCTCATTGAAGATGCATTTTTTCTCCTTAAAAATAAAACAAAACCCCCACCTCCTATAGAGTTCACTTGGCCTTGACTTGATTGCATTGCGGGAGATGAGGGAAGCCAAAGAGGTGATAATATCCAGCAACAAGTAAATGTAGCTTCGCAACAGTTGGCATTCTTTTTTAAACCTGAAAATTTGCCTTGTTGAATATTAGGCACATCTTTGAGCTGCTGCGCAAATGTGTATTTACACTGGTTACAGCTCTGAAATTTTGTTTCTAGGACCAAAAAGCAAAAGTCAGAACATGGTTGACTTGCTGCAGTTCGCTTTACAGGTATAATATGTACCTATATATCTCTGTGAGAGATAGACTCCTGCATGCATGCAGATCAGGCATGTGCAAGGGTCAAGTCCCTTAAGTGAGATCTAAGTTCTTAGCGTGTGGAGAAACAAGGGGCTTTGTTTTCCAGTCATGGTATCCAGTAACACAAAATTAAGTTCACTTATGTCCTAAATGCATTTGGAAGTTGGAGTTTTGGAGGTAAAAATGGTTTCTTATTTGCATGAGGTGTTCTGAAAATAAAGGCATGAAATAATTGATCACTAACACTCAAAAGAGTGTTATTTCTTACACTACGTGGCTCTAAAATAGTTTTGTTAGCCTGAGTGTGTTTTTAAGCATTTGCTTTCTTAAATGTTTACTACAATACCTTTCTGTTTTCTTCCCAAGAAGTATCAGCATATAATATCTGGGAATGATTAATGATTATTACTTTCCTGTCTTATTCCCAGCATTATGCAATTAAGAGCAAAATTAGGGAAAAAGATGCGGGGGGGGGGGGGGGGGCGGATAGAAAATCAAGCTGCCAACACTTGAGCATCAATTCAGAGAGGTACAAGTGCATTCATTGCATTTGTTTTAACGTGCCTGCTGCCAGCTGTGGCTAGCTGGGGAGCTTGTGGAGCTGGGGCTTGGTTGCTGCCAGAATCCAGGGATGCAACCTGAAGCCACAGATCTATCTGAAAACCTGAAGCTGTTCTGCTTGCTGCTTGGGTACGTAACGAGCGTATTCTGGGATTCTGTGCCATACCAGGAACTTGGTCTTAGCCTAATTAATCATTAGAGGTTGTCAGCATACTATGGTGCAGCTTATTATTAGAGACAGCCTGCATTTCAGAGAGTTTGTGACCCTTTCATGAGTAACTATAGAAACCTCAGCAACAGTAGTTATTAGCTTAAATTATGGAGTTGGGTATTTTTTAAGAATATTGGTCTGAGTTGGCGGCTAATAATTTTGGTGTCTAAAAAGATGAAGAAAGACTATAAAACTAGAATTCTGGCTACTTAACTTGGAGTAACAAGGTGATGAACAGATTATTAGTTTTTCACAAGGTCTCCCATATTTTTCAGAAAGTATAAAATACCTTAGCTTATTATGCAACACTAAAAAGAAAGATAATCTGCACGTTTTCTGAAGTTATTGTATACAAAACATCTTATGTCCACGCCCTTTGTAGCTATGAGCAGACTATGGAGACACCTGCCATTTGCAGGCTTTCTTTTTTTTGCTTAACGAAGGATGCAAGGAAGGACGTAATCTGTAGCAGGGGTTGGGATGAGGAGAATGGGATCTACAAATTGTACTTCTGTTTGTAAAGCATAAATGTAAGAGAGGAGTGAAGAAGGTGTTGCTTACTGATTACAAGTGAACAGAAATCAGTGGTGCTCAGTGATGTTTGAAGAGCTGGTAAGATTGCTGTGTCCCCTGTATGGACCAGGAACTACACCACTGATGTAAACTTGTCACGCTGTCCTCATTCAGATGAAACATGATGTAGAACATTCGTTTTAATTAGAACAACAATTATCATCAGCTATTTTTGCTGCCCATTATTTTTGTAGTTGCTACACTGACACCGTGGTAGAATACTTCTGTAGTAATAAGGAAGACGTTAACAATATCTGGCTTCACGTCTGTACCTATAATGAAATTATCCATTACTAACACCTATTTTGTACCAACATTTTTGATGTATAAAATCTCTTCAGTTTATAAGTACTTTTTATTGTCAACATCAGAGTGCTGCTGGTGTTCTTTTCATGTTTGTTGCATCTCTGGTTATAGTGCAGAGTCAGGATTCAACAGTTTGCTCATAAGGCAGAGGCAATTATTTTTTTGCTACTTAAAATCTATGGTAACTCTGCAGTGATGTTAATAAAGAAAATACAAGGGAGCACATAAATGGTTGAATTCAGCATAATTTTCCTGAGCATACAGAATTTTCTAGTTCTAGCCACTGGGTTAAAAGTGTTGACGCAGTTTCTGTGGAAAAAATGAAGTTTTTATTTTTAGTTGAAAATGTGTTCATGAATGTAGAAAACATAATTACTTCAGGATTCAGTGCGTCTTGCAATATGAGAAAATCTAGGAAAGGACTTGTTTACCGCAGCCCTCAAGGCTGTTCCCTACTTCATCTTTTCATCATTGATAACATTGGGGATGCCCTTATTAAAGACTTGGCTAATAACTTGAAGAACATGTGGTACAGAGCTTATGCACCATAGGTAAGTTCAATGCTGCACTAACTTCAGGCAATTTCACTGATTATAATACTAGACTTGATTTACACTAGTAAAGTACTGAAAAAAATTGTCTCAATTTATCAAACACTGTTAAGTGCAAGTGGATCCAGTGAAAGAGAAGGGAAAAAGACAATGTCTAATGTGAACATTGCTGCAAAACACTGTTAACTGTTCTTAGCTGCAAAAATACTCGGTTTCCATTTTCAATTGAGTTGAAGCCAGCCTGCGTTTTGGAAGGGAGTTTAAACTCCATCTTTTGACTTAAATTGCTTTGTAAGTTTTTTGAAGAGTAGAAGTAGAATCATATGCTGGACCAGATCATTAAGAGTTGAGACAGACTGTCCTCTGTGTTTGTGAGTGACTGGATACAGGGCTTAAGCCAGTGGGTACAAGTGAAACTTGTTTTTGATAGTTGATGTGTATCAAAGCCAGAAGGAGTTTGGAGTGGAAAGTGTATCCACTGGTCCAAATTCTTGAGATATACCTGAATAAACTTAAGTTTTCATCTCATAGTGACCATGTGGTGATAGTCTAATAGTTGGAAGCTTTATAAACCTGTGATGGGATGTTGAGTTAGCCAAAGCTTGTGGGTAGTGGGATTTTTTTCTGTGTGTATGTGACTCATGCTAGCTTTTAACGAGGAATCTATCTGTTGGAAAAACTGTGAATCTTGAAAGCTGTATTTTTATTACTTGCATGTATAAATTTGCATGTTTCAAAGTGGACATATCGTTTAGAGAGTACAGACTTACAGATTTCTCCTAAATAAACATCTGTAGTAAGAAAAGGGCAACCTCTCAAAATAATGTCCTTTCACTAGGGGACATGAGCCATGAGCAAAAGAAACTCGATGACTTAGCTAAGCCATGTAGTGATCAAACAACTGCGTGTAATAAGTTTTCTTTTATAGTGATTTCCGTTGTTTGTGCCTGTCTGTATTGGTTGGATGTAATCTTTGCATTTTTTTTCCACTGTGCTCCATCCTATTCTGTTTCTGCTGCTTTTATACGTGCTTGTAGCTGGAGAGGTAGTTGGTCGCTCTTCTTGATTAGAGTGAAGCTGTAAGACCAGATACAGTATGCAGTTCTGTATTTTAAAAATTCTTCTCATCACGTTGCCAGAACAAATCACTTACAAAAGCGGGAGAATGTTCTCTTTGATCAGATTTGATTTTCTGATACAGTTTGAATAATCTTTTTATACAGTATTGCGGCTTTTTTTGCTTGTTCTTACGCCTTAATGTCCTCCTGGGGTGAAGGTTACATCACAGCCGTGTATGTATGGGAAATGTTCTATAGCATTGAGGTGTTGGATTGTCATTAGAATTGTACAAACATTTATTGTCTTATGGCTTTCTAAAACTTTAAAAAAAAAAAACAATATATCATCTCTTTGTTATAGCTTACGCTGTGCCTTTGGATCATAAGGCTAACTGACAAAACAGTTGGATCTTATTTGAAACCAGTACGTGCTTGGTAGGGAACATTATTGATAAAATATATTTTCCTTTAGATATACTTTTGAAGTAACAGAAAAGACCTGAAAGATTTCATTGCTCACCCTGTGTGAGTCTTGGAGAACCAGACTAAGGAACAAGAACAAATCCCTGTCTTCTGCAGACTTCTGTGCAGTGCTAGGGAAACGCCGTGATGCAGAAACAAGAACTGGCCGTAATTGAAGCAGGCTCCTTGGTGGGAGCTGTGACTTCTGTGTTGCTGGCTAGTTATTTTTGCACCATTGTAAGTACAGAACTACCATGTCTTCAGCTTTTTTAAGTAAAAGATTTTGAAATTCAGATCTGTGGTAGTGCTTGTTCTCTGAAAACTGCAATATCAATCTATCTCTGTTTTTTTTAGTGCTGATTTTTCTGAATTGGTATTGAGGGGGTAGTTTACAGATGGGATCAATAGTCTTCAAAATAATTTCACCAGTGACTTCATTAGTTCTATTCAAAATGCAGTGGTGAGGGGAGGAAAAGAAAAGAATATCACTAAAGAATAATTAGCAGAATGAAATTGAGTTAGTAGGTGTGACATCCAATTATTTTCTGCCCTGGAGATAAATATCAAGTGAAGGTTGGATATTGCAGCTTCAGTGTAGAACCTCTGCTTTTCCCAAATCAGACAGCGAGAAGTAGCCATGTTGTGTGAAAAAGGAAGATTGTGTCTCAGACCATTGTGCCTAACACCTGGCTTGGCTCAGGAGCGATTTAGTCACCATGATTGCTGCTTTAATAACAGCTTTTCTTCATAATACTGTTAGTTTGTGTCTGGCTATCCGGCAAGTTTGATTTCAGTAGTATTTCTGCTCCGTGCAGCAAAACCGTTCAGGAGTGGGTGTTGGTGGAGGAAGGCTGAATGCGGCATCTGTACAACAGTGCTACCATGCATATGTGCTACAGAGGGCTTTTTGACTTGTGTGTTCCTGCCCGCCATCCCTGAGGCCGGGGTCGCTCACACCTGCTCTGCCTCGCTGGGCCTGCGGCTCTGGGCAGCTGCCTTGCGCCTCATGGTGTGACTGGTCAAATTAGTGCAGCTTTCTTAGCTGGGTTCCCCGGTCTGCTGAAGGGCTGACATGGGCTGGAGAAGCTGGGTAGGGTTAGCCTTCAGCGGGTTGTAAGGCCCCATCCCGTGTCTTGCAGCTGAACTCACGGCTGCTGCCTGACAGCTCTTGACGGGATTTGGTCAGCACTGTGAGCTCAACGTGGCCCATCCGCAACCTTCTGCAGTGCGCCAGGCTGCTGTAGGCAGGATTTCATCTCTGAAAGGTGGGGGCCCATTTTTCTCTTCCTTTAAAAAAGGAAAAAGCATATGTTTTAGAACCCTAGAAGGCTTTTTTCTAGCCTCTTCTGGAAATGCTGTAGCACTGCCTCAAGTTGATACTACACTTATGTTGTATGCTTCTGTTGTACTTGGCGTTTATGCAGTGTTTTTCTTGAATTTCACTGTTACCTTGGGATTTATTCATAGATTTAGTTTTTGTTAAGAAAGTGCCCAGATATTTTTTTATTGTGAGATTACAGGTATCTTTTTTTTTCCTGTCTTGTTGGTTACTTACTGCAGTCTAATTCATTCTTGGACTTCTGACAATATAAGCTCATGCTCCATTAGGGAAAACTCAACTCTCTGAGTAGTTAGCTGTCAAAAACAATGTCACAAATAAATATGTTTACTTCAATGTAAATTTGTTTATGGAAAAACTAAGTGTTACAGGAGAAAAGAGTCATTACTACTTAGCAAATGTTAAACTTTGTTAGAAATTGGATATGCTTTGTTGGAAATAGATGAAAAGTACTGTTATGAGGTTTTCATGTCTTGTGAAAACAACCTGTTTCTCCCAAACAAGTTCTTTCACTCCATATTTTTATCTTCATGTTGAACTTAACATTTTCTCCATGTGCTATTTTTCTTTAAACGTCTCCATTATGCAACTTACGTAGCTGGCCCTTTTTTGGGTGAGAGAAGCATTTTATTGATGTTTGTACAGCTGTAAGAATTTAATGATACTGTGATAAGATGCAGAAGTGTTTATATTGGCTTCTTAATGCAGTTCTTGTATTTCTTCTAATACAGCACTCCAGGCTGTGTACTTGAATTGTGTTATATTAAATGTAGATGTGTGATGCAGACAAGTGTTTTTCGGAATGAGGCTGGAGACGATGAAGCTTAGTTCACTTGATTAGAGTGTGGTACAGACATTGAGATCTGCCGAATAATGGCTCTTGGTTCCAGGCACGGAGACTGCAGAGGTGAAGAGGCCCTGATAGGGTGTTGAGAAAGCTGGCATCCTTCATTTGAACAAAGAAAGCTTCTAGGGTAATGGAAAACGTAGCGCTTCACAAATGCAGTCTTGAAAACGTGTAGGTGCTTTAATGAAATTTAAGGAAATGGATTTCATATTTGGTTAGAGTGATGAAATTTTCAATTCCTACACTTGTCGCTTTCCATATCATTAGTTTTAGGGGTCATTAGTTTTGCTAGTAACTATATTAAGTTGTTGTTTATTTCTGAGAAATAAATGCAAATTTAAAGGAAGTAATTCTGTAGGACTTTAATAAATGTGAAGGAAGCAGCGATCCACGCTCACAGTTACTGAGCTGTTACTGTATCTGGAACTAATGCAAGCAGTCTGGTGGTGGTGGTACCTTGGAATATTTTTTCAGGCTTCTACATGTAGTTGGAATAAGCGTATAGAGCATAGGAAACTTAATGTTCACTGTTGCACAGGAAATGAGGTCACTAAAGATTTGTTCTGCTGTGCAAATGAAATTCTGTGTGTTTTCCCACCTCTATAATGTATGTATATTTTCATATGGTGAACTGACTTTGTGTTGGAGGAGGGAACAGTAAGGGTCACGATGACAAAAAATAGCTCTTGGCAATGTTGATGTAGTTTTTAAATGTATTTTGGATACAGAAAAAAAAGTTTATTTTACTATCTTTGTAGCTTCCTTGATTTTTTTTTTTTTTGCTGGAGTGGAAGCTTGAGCAAGTGGCTTTCCAACTTCATTCTGTCTCCTGTGTTGTCCATCCCTCTATTATAGCCCCTCGCACATACAGGCATTACAATGAATTCATGCAAATTTATAGTTTTATGAAGACAGGCCTCAGAGGTAACCCAGATTCTGGTTGTAGTAAGAGAATGCTAAGTTCTTGCTCTCTGATTTGTTCTATTTTTATTTCTTGACACTAGTAAGAGTAATTTCTACCTTTTTATGCTAATCAGGTACAGGGTGTATAGTGGTCTTATGGTATTAAAGCAACAACAACAAAAAACAAAACAACAAAATACCAAAAAACCAAACCCAACAAAACAAACTGATAAGAGTACCAAAATGAAGTGGTCAAGTGAAAGAGAGCTGTCTATGACACCACTACCACTGCTGCCCTCATCTCCCAAAACACCCAAGTTTCCCAACATCACAGTGGCTTTCTGGGCTCCTGCCTACACAGGGGGCATGACTTCCCCCTGTCACAGCACAGAAGTGTATACGAAGTGAAATCCTGCAACGGTTGAGAATGTGTGAATCCTGGGGTGAGGAGGTAACCCAGCTTTGAAGAGTTGTTCTCCAAAAGGAATTTGCCTCTTTCTTTTATTTAATTTTGAAATATAAGGATATCATTACTTCTACTAAAAGGTTAAGAGATTTGTCCTGTTGACCAAATAAGCCTATAATCAGCAGAAGAACAGATTAATTCTAGTAGCTGTTAGTCTCTTACTTGGAATCAGCCTTATTAGTGACACATTTCTCCTTGTTGCCAATTGCACGTGTAGTTTCAACTCAGAAGAAATGTACGAGTTCAGGAACTAAGGAATACTTGGAACCAAGTTAAGATTGTCTTTTCTCATATTTATAATATGGAGCTCTTGTAAGACTTTGTGGGTTTTCATCTGCCTTGCAATTGTTTGTTTTTAAGCATTTTTCTTAGAACTATCTAGCTTGGTTCAAAGCATAGCTCTTGTATTTTGGATGTAAAATCCATACTCTTTTCCCTTATGTTCCATTTAATTAAGTTGATACAAAGCAACTGCCTTCTGTTTTTTAAAAAATTGCTAATGCTTATAGACTTTAAATGAATTAAGGTGTAATCTTAGCTTAAAAAATGCCACTTTTACTAATAAATTGTTACTGGACCCTAGTTTTCAATACTGTAGCTGGTTATATAAAACCTCAGTTAACTGATGTTCCTCAAAGGTTAGCCATACTTCTACAGACTAGCGAAATAGTGTTGTGCTGGGAAAAGAAATACCAGTTATTTGTCATATTTTTCACTCTTCTTCCCTAATTATAGTTAATGATTTGGTTAATCCCTAACATGTGCAGATTTTCTCTTTAAAACATAGTTAGAACAGGTGGGAAGAAAGCCTAACTGATAAGCATGCTTTGATAAAAAGGGAAAAAAGCACATTGTACGCATGCGTTGTAATTTGTTTGGCTTTTTGCTGTTTTTAATATTCTGGCTGCTTATGCAATACACATCAGTTCTGGCAAGTGAGATACCTTAGACTGTCAATTTGACAAATAGTACATTTTATTTTTTAAAGCATAGTTGTAGCTTCATGCTGTCTTTGAATATTTTCTTTTCCGTAGTCTAAGATGCTCTTTTAATGTAACTTGAAATCTTCAAGCGATATTCACCAGTATTTTTGTTCAGTTTAGGTAAACTTCCCTGCAATGTTCTTATGGCTTACCTTAAGAGAAAAATCTAACTTGACAGAGCACTGCATATTTGAAAGCTTTTTGTTTTGTTCAGTTAGGTTTTAGTGTGCCCTTACAGGATTTTAAAGAAAGTCTGTCAAAATCTGGACTATTGTTTGGCTTCTCACTATGATTGATTGGTTATTGAAACACAAATAGCTGTTAAGATGGATCTTAGAGAGATCTTTGCTTCAGTTGATGAGAGGAGCCTGTTGTTCTGTGGGGAATTGGTATGTAAAATCAATTGTTTTTTAAGTGTCCATATTTTGAAATGTTTTGTGTGTCATCAGTCCCCAGGTGCTCTCACCTTGCACATTCTGACTGTATTTATTGTAAACAGGCTACAGGCTCTGCAATGAAAAATCGCTCATGGAGGTCCCAGCTTCCAGACACATGATTCTCTTGCCCAGTGGCACTTCTTGCTCTGTAATCACAATATTAAAGGAGAACAATCAAAATTCAGAAAAGCTTAGCTATCAAAGCTTAGCAAGGGAAGGAGATGTAGAAATTCAAGATAAGGTAAATGGCAGACACTGGTTAATTTAATGTGACTTTTGGAATGTCCCTGGAAACAGGAAATATATTTTAAGAGATATTTAGCCACTTAAAGCATGTAAGCACTTTTGTTTTGTCTGATCTCACACTTTTAGATCCAGATGTCGGATTTTTTGCTTGTAGCATTATAGAGAGCATATTCAGCTGGGAGACATCTCCCCGTCCCCCAAATATTTTTGTGGTTGCAATCACTTATGCAATCCTGTGCTGCAATTACAGTTCAATTGCCTTTTACCAGCACCTTCAGCAGCAGTCGATTTATGGCTGCATTTACCTGCGAGGATGCTGAGAGCATGGCCAAGTTCCTGCTGAACACCCCCTGAGCAGGGGCGGTGGTTAATGGCAGCCCAGACACCTGCTCCTGACTCGTGCCGCGCTGGATGGGAGCCTTTTGGCTTGGCTGTGGAGTGAGCTTGCCAGTGCAGACATCAAAACAACACTGTGTTCCTGCAACTGGGGGCAAAAAAAACTTGGTGGTGTCTTAATTTTTTTTTTCTAAGCTTAAATACCTGAGGCTGCTTTTTGCCTTCATTCCAGTGACTGCTGCACTCTCTGGTTTCCTGGGAATGCTGTGCTGAAGGTCCTGGGTGGGTGATGTGATGCGGATGTCTGCATTAGTCAGGATGCAGCTTACTTTGCAGCAGCAGAAGCTGTCAAAATGTTGGCTTGCAAGTAAACCTAATTGTAGTCCTCATTGCTGAGATACATATATATGTATATATATGCTTATTAGTATTTAATTATAATACTTTTCCTTATCAAACTCTGAAAGCCATTAAAGTAGTGTTAACAAGAAGTACTTGGGTGGTCTCATCAGTTTGCACTTTCTCCAGTTCAGCCTCCTGGTCATCAATTTCACGTGTATCTCATCATATCCATAACAGAGCTTGGGGAAACAATGTCACTAAGAGTGTTCTCAAAGTGGAAGGCCAGATAATGTTATCTGCTTATACCAGCAGCACAATGTCTTGGCTTCACAGTTTGAGCTTTTACTTTTTTTTTGGTCAGAGGACAACGTCTTTGAATTGCTAGATCCAGAATTGCTAGGTTGTTGCACCACTGGGAAATTTACACTTACAGTGCAGGATTTCTTTTAAAGTCCATTACATTTTTTTCCCAAGATTTGAAGTAGTATATTCAATGTTCCACTCTGATGTGGAAACATCCTCAGTTTGAATTGCTAAGAATGTGCATGTTTGTGCTCTGTTACGTCATCTCAAATCATGTTGCACCCAGGACAAGGGTGAAAAAGAGTAATTTATCTTTTTGTAGGTGGTTTGGAAAGCTTTGCAGTCAGCCAAAATCCACTTGTGCGTACCTTCATTCTGTGTGGTTTTTGGGGTGTTGGAAGAATATGGAGAAAATAGCTTTTTGGAACACCAGCAAACTTCGCTATTACAAGCCATTTCTATTTCCTCTTCTGCTGATAAGTAACCTGATGCTTTGCTGGTGATGCTCTTCCTTTCCCCTGCTGCCCTACTCCCTCTAGATTGGAGTTAACACTTGCATTGAATTAAATGCTTCATTGAAGAGCATAAGCTTAAGACTCAGTGAGATAAAAATTGATTTAGGAAGACCAGCAGTGCTGTGCAGGAGGCAATTGGATTGGAGTGCTGGCGGTTAAGTCCCTTAGCGCTACATGAGAGAATAAATAGCATTTCAGAGTGGACTTTCTGGTCAGAGCCCTCCTCTAGGCCTGTGTCCTGTCTGGTAGCTGCAGAGGTTTTTCTGTTTTTCACTCGTTTAAGTAGATAAATCAATTTTCGAATAATTGGGTTAAACCTTGATATATATGCCAAGCTCAGCAAGGAAAAAGTAAACCCTGGTTTCAAAATACATCAGTAGTGCCTTAAAGGGAAGTGAAAGATCAGATTGTCATTTTTATTAAACTTGCTCACGTTTCTGTATATACCTTGAACGTTTTAGCATTTCTCATCTGAATCCTTACTGAAGCTATGATGCTAGTTTTTAGGTTAACTCAATGCTGCATGCTGCAGAACAGGTGACTTCAAAAATAAGGTAAACTGTGAAGGACTTTTTTGAATCAGGTTAATTAAACTTTGCACATTTGTTAGCGGCTTTGAAACTCATTCTTAAAACTTAGTGAGACTCTAAACTGTAGCTGTTATCCAGCAGGCACGTCTGCATGGCGTTGAGCATGAGTTCAGCTGTGTTTATTCCAGCGAGAGCACACGTGAGTGAGCCTGGAACTCTTGTAGCTCCTGAATTCATCGCCTTGTTGTAGCTTTTGCTCATTAGATTTCAGTCAGACACTTCTGTTTGGAAGAGTAGTTCTCAGAATTGGGTAATTTTGGTATGGGTAATGTTAAGGCCCTGTGGTGCTGTAGTTTTTAACTTGGGAAATTTAAACAGGCTTAATGGTAGTGCTGTAGCATGCCAGTCATGTTAACAGTAGCCTCAACCTGTGCGTGCAATTTGTATGTGGCACACGTTCAGTGGTGGCCTTGTGCTTGGTGTCAGTAATGTAGCTGCTGTCGTGGATCTCCCCGCATTAGATGCGTGTCCGTAGGTGCTTGAAGAAGAGGTGCTGGTTCTTTCCGTTAAGGCTTTTTTTCAGTTGCAGGAGACTAACAGGGAATTAACGTGAACATATTTCCCCACACATGATGGGAAGGCAGACCCCCAGAGGTGGGCTCTCAGTGTCCTAGCAGATAGGCAGGGGGCGTCCCAGTGGCTGCAGCTCTGCATTGCCTGCCCGACTCGGGCAGTGCAGCTCTCCTGCAGAGCCCAACGCTGCTTCTCCAGTGCTGCTGCTTTATTTGAGGTGAAAGGACCAGACATAGACTGACCCGAGCTGTTGCAGTCTTTTCAGAGAGTTAAAGCTGTACAGTGAACCTCATTTGCACTGAAGTTCCTTTTGGTTTTAGTGGAGTAACGTTAATAATAAAATAGAGTAATTTTAGAAATTAACTTCCTAATATTCTGCAGTTGTTAGAAATAATGCATAAAGCATAGTGGGGTACGTGGAATTTAAATAAGTCAAGTAATAAAATTTAAGGTGCTGCGTTTCCAGAGGTCATGTTAATTTCATAAGAAATTTAATATCAGAATAACTCACTGTGAAGACTGAAAAGACTTTGAAATTATTACTTGAAAAAGTTTTATTATATGTTGTCAGGGTTGCCAAGAGATTCCTTGCCATGATCAGCATAATTCAGAAATGTAAATAATGGAACATTTTTTTTTTCCATGGCCTTTTAAATTTAGTCAGTATCTAGAGTTATAAAACAGGAGTCAGAACCTCTGGGTGGGTACTTAATTTTAAAATACATTGTCAGTGGTAACTGAGAAACAAAAAGTCTAAAAGCTTGTTTCTGATTTACGTGGCTGTGAAATTAAAAGTAGGTCTGGTTGTTCTGCCTTTTTTGCTTTAAGAAAAAAAAAGCAGTGTTCTCCTAAATGGACATAATTGAATTATAACACTTGAGAAAGAGCGCAGTTTATTGACAGCTTGTGCAGATAATTATTTTAAATTGTATGATGGATTGATGGAAGTTTTTTATTTAAAAAAAAAAAGTGATTCAGGCACCAAACTCAAGATCAAGTGGCTGCTCTTTTGTTCTTGCTTCTTACTTGATTAATAAGAGAGAGAGCAATTGTTCACCAAACCAATAAATCCTTGCTCTAAGTAGTCAACAAATCTTTGTTGTTGCGTTTGTGAGGGTAGTATAACCACACGATACTGGGATTTACCTGGGTCACTGTATACAGGCTGCTTTTGGTTTGATGCTGCATTTAGTTCTAGACTATCCAAAAAAAAAAAAAAAGAAACAAAAAAGAAGAAAAAGGAAGAGCCCGTGGTGGTGGTCCGTGGGGATGAACCGGCCATGCTAGAGCAATAGGAATGCCAGGAAATAAAACATTGATAAGATGCTTGAGAATAGGAGTGTTTGTGCCACTTTTGAGTAGACAACATCGTTCCTGTTTTCTGCGGGAGCAAAGCTTGCTTCACTGCATTTCAGAGGGTGTGCTGTGTGCTGTTGGGGACCTCAGACAGCGAGGAAGCTTGAAGCTGTGAAAAAGGACTTCAGTGACTGAAGGCTTCATCAGCACGAGGCTTAGGCTAATAGAGTGAAATTCTTTTTTTAGATAGGTTGAGTAAATGCCTTTTGAAAAAAAGTGATTTGGGCAGATGTAAAAGGAATAATGTTGGATGTCTTAAATTACAGATTTTTTTTTTTAACTTTAATTAAAGATTTAATGAAGTTTCCTAAAACCCTTTAAGAAGAGCTCTTATGCGTTTAGGTCTCAAGAAGGATTTCTCCTGATACTGTTGGTTCAATATTAATTGTGCAGCTGGTGATAGGGGAGCAATAACCTCACAGAGGATTTTGCTTTCCAGAGTAGTGGCTCAGCACAAGGTTGCACATTTGGATGTGGGGGTTTGCTGTTACTGCTTGTGTGCAGAGCAGGTCGGGGCACTGCCTCAGGGACAGCTGGTGTGGCAGGGTCCCTGGAGCTTGGTGCTGCCGGCCCCGGGCTGCAGAGCAGTCAGCTCAGCATGCTGTCCCTCTGCAGTGTGTGCCAGCAGCTGGAGCTACTCAGCAGCCGTGGGGCAAGTTGGGTTGGAAAGGGGAGGCGAGGTGTTGAGCATCGCCCTAAGCTACCTGTACTTGCACCTCTAGCCTCTTGCGATTGCTCTGCAGCACCTAAACTGTCCTGCATCTAACTCGTATATACTCAGTGCATAACTAGAAGTGCAGTTCAGTGCTAGCTCAATTTTAGATGGAACTGGAAAGGTGCGCTCTTATTTCAGCTCACTCAGTGTGATGCTTTCTTGTACACAAGAAAAGATACGTCCGGCAACTTTCAAATAGATTTCTACATCCCAACTTTTTCCAGCTCAAAACTGCTCTCACAAGTCAGAAATACAAGTTACCATTAGGATGCAGAGGGCTTTCGTGATCTTGGGTCATGAAGAGAATGTACATTTCTGTAGAGGTCCTGCTGCCAGCTGACCCCCATTATTTGTACCATACAGTGGAATGGTTGAGTTCATTTTTAACCATGTTGCTTTGAAAAGTTGGAATAGAACCTGCAATCTTAGAATACAGCACTAAGATCAGTTTTGAAACAATTTGATTAGGTAGACTGTGAATAAAAGGATTTGTGTGTGAAAGGAATTGGAAATTTCAGTTCAGTTGCTCCTATGCAAGTGTTCCCAGTGTGCTTTCTGTCTCCCATTACACTCAACATACTCTTGACAGTCTGACAGAAACACAGCTCAGCAGACAGTGAACCTGAACTAAATTTCTTCATTCTTTAAACCACTGATAAAACAGTGGTTATGAAAATAATAAGCTGGCAACAGTGATTGAAAACACAGCATTCAAAATTGCAAATGCTTAGCAGCTGTGAACTCCTGTGAATTCTGTTGAACTGCTTTTTTCAGACTTCAGCAGGGCCTTTCACTGGGTGCTGCTGTTAGCTGACAGTGCTGTCCCTACAGTTTGTGGTCCTTATAATCCGTTGTGCAAAGTTTCACTAAAATTCAGTTGTTAAGTTTTGCAATTGCAATTCTTATAGTAAAGAAGTTATTTTTCGAGCTTCAGTTTCGCTCTAGCAAACAGAGCGTAGTACCTTCTGCAATAGTGACATTAAAAAGTCACTTTTAGTATGAAATTGTTTGAACCTGGCAAATTCTTGTAGCCCTATGACCTAGGCACATTGTTTTTAAAACTGAAATCTTGAGGATTAACTTGTCGTCAAATGATGATCAGAGCTGAACAGAGAAAGGTGAAGCTGAAGCAGAGCCCCTTCTCAAGAATAAGAAATTAACGCGTGGCAGTTGACTTCAATCTAAGTAGAGAATTTCTGGGGATCGTTACATTTCCCAGAAGGCAAAGTCAATTTACCTTTGGCTTGTGCCTTAATGTATCAGGGACAAGTAGTAATTTTGCAGACAGACAGGTCCCTGGAGGGCCTATATTCTTAACTTTATAAAAGTTCTAATTATTCTATTTGTAAGTGCTAACTTAAATAAGTTGTGCATATAATTTAATTGCAATGTGAACATCCTAGATTAATCTAAATGAAGCAATTAAGTCACACAAATATTGATTCAGAAAGCAGAATTAGGAAAATCTTAAAACATGAGATGAAGAGTTTCATGTGCTGAAATACTTTTGTGGAAAGCGTCCTGTTACTGCACGATTCACCAGTCCTGCAGTTGTGCTACGTTTTTCCTCCTGAGGCTGCACCAGCAGTGACTTGCTTAACAGGGCCTCAGTCTGACAGAACTGTCAGGGGATGATAGTGCTAAGCCGCTAAGCTAAGTGATGCTCGTCATTATCGAAAATGGTGCCCCGGGAAGGCATTCAGACACCTTACGGTGCTGCTGACAGCTGGATGGATGGCTGGATGGAGACTCTGATCCCCCAAGTCCAGGGGCAAAAGTTTGGACGGTGAGGTGGAAGCTGAGGCAAGCGGCGATGTTGTGGTTTCGGGCCTGTAATGTTGTCCCTGCTGCGGGCCCCTGAGGAAAGCTGGCCTACGTGGGGACATGTGGTTCTGCCTTAACCCTTGCTCCATGCAAAGCGTGTTTGCTGGGTAATGTGCCGTACCAGAATGGCTGAGGAGAGAGATCAAATACAGCCAGTGTGTGCCTTTTGCGGGATTTCCTTAAGCTGTTCTCCTTAGGTTAAAAGTGGTGTTGGAGATGCTTTCCTGCAGAGCACTCTGTGTAACTGCTTCCCAGGGGAGCAGGCGCTGTAAGGAGGTTTAATCAACAGCTTTGCCATGGCAAGTGACTTAAAAACAGAGTCCTAAACGAAGAATGAGTGGTGGCTGCTTGGGCATGTCCAAAAGAGAAGGAATTTCCAAAATCTCTACAAATGAAATGTTAAGGAAGCAGCCACCCTTTAAGAGGGTTCTCCCTGTCACTATTCAAGGAAGAAGACTGTAACTGTGTGTTGAATTAAAAAAAAAAAAAAAAAAGTAAAATGCATTTTTCAGTTTAGTCTTTGCATTTGGGGATGTTGATACTTTCTTTGACACTCTTAATATTACTAAATAGGGGTTACATACAATTCTTGATGATTCTTTGTTTCAGTCATGTTATAAATCATCAACACATTTAGAAATAGTGAATTCTTTTGGGAGACTTGATTGCTTTTAAAACGCACGTTGGTTAGCACTGCAGTTACAAGGTAAGAAGAAAAGAGCAAAACTTAATGAGCATGCTCAGGCTGCTGCTTCAGCATGACAGATCTCCCTTCCGTCGCGCTTACTGATTTCCTGTTGGAACAGGTAGACTTCCAAACAGTAAAACAACTGGAAAATGCTTCTTCCCATGGATAAACTCTGTATAACTTTAGTGTATCTAAAGTGAATTTAACATGTATTATGTATCTTAATACTTCTGGTGCAAAAGCATTTTTGAAATGGACTTCAGTGGACTAAGTGCACAGTTCTATAGGTTCCCTACAACCGAAGTAGTTGGGGCCAGCGGTCTCTAGCAACAAGTTCTTTGTATTATGAACACAGTTCTAACATCAGTTATTATTAGAACAAAGAAGCCTGGTCAAGTGTTCAGTGCAGTGCTAGCAAAATTTTATTCCTGAAAAAAAAAAAGTGATATAAACTGGAGCTCTTTAATGTAAGATGGGAACTAGCCAACTAGGCAAGGGAAGCCACAAATACCAGTATTCAGTTAAGTATCTCCCCCCAAAACAAAAACAAAGCCCGTGCAACTAACAAACAAAAACCTGCCCCCACAACTGCCCTTATGCCTAAGTTGTATGTCAGTTTAGGTGTATAACTAAAAGCTGTTTTCCATCAGGAGGTACAGGGAGCTGTTCAACAAATGTCACTCAGTAGAAGTAAATGTATTTTTAATCGTGGACGCCAGTTTCCCTCACAACACTTCAACAAACTATTCTGTTGGTGGAAATAGTTACACGCGTCCTCTCTGCCTTGCCTTGTTCTGCCATCCAATTACTAATCACGGGTTCACTAAATGGAACCTCTTAAAATAGCTATTGAATTGCCCGGTAACGTGTCTCCACAGTCTGACTGAGATGGCTGCTGTGTGAAGCCGTGCTCAATTGTTTTATTTACAGCCTTTGGAGAGCCTTCTCTGGTTCCTCTGAACTTTGCCAGCAACCCTACTGAAATAAATTATCTTGGAGCTGTTTTTCAGTAACTCTGCAGTTCAGGCAGTGACCTGAGCAATCAAAAAGGAAGTTATATTTAGTTTTATTTAACAGATTTGTATGTTCGTTTTCAGGCTTGTTTGGAGTTACATATGCATAGCAACTTGTTTGATAAAATTCCAAATTTCACAATTGTCGTATAGAAGAAGCACAGGATGTAAAGAAAAGCTAAAAATTATGGTTAAAGAAGATGAACCTGATTTTGCTCCTGCCCTTTCGGAGTCAGGGAACACGTTAGTATACTAATGGTGTGTAGTCACAGTCATCATGGGTCCATTATGGCAGATTACCGCTTTTTTTTTCTAAGGGCTTCAGTTATGCTCTTGAGTATCTGGAATTTAGGCAGATAAAACTGTTATTTCTCACAAATGGATCAGATGCTTGACAATCAGTTAAAACTTAATTGACGTGGGGGATATGGAGAGTGAACGTGGCAGAACTCCAGATTTTTACTGCTGTTAACTTATTCTGCGATTCCTGATGAGCATCTGAGATGATGAGCCCCCAGAAGGAGCCGGCTGCTGATGCAGGCACGAGATAAACTCCTTGCCTTTAGGGAGCTGGAGCAAACCACCCTAGGGCACAGTCCATGGTAAAGCCAAAAATTTACTTGCTTCAAGGAGTTTCCTGGTAGCCTTAGGGAAGGTATTAATAGAACCTCTCAGGCTTAACCTTTTTATAAGTCTGTAATGCAGTCTTTTATTCATTCTTTAAAGTCAGGAATTTTAAGCAGATTAACACGGACACTAACACAGTCCAGCGCGAATCAAGATTTATGGTGGTGTTAGTGTCCAGTTAATTCTAAAGTAAAAGTTGCTTGTTTTGGTAAAATACGCATTAAATCTCAACAGTAGTTTCAGTCAAATATTTGTCCTTACATTTTGGGGAGGGGTGATGACAATATAACTTTCTCTTGATTTTTAGCATTATGAAAATCCTAAAGGTTTTCAATGAACATTCTGTTTTTTACAATTCAAAAATGACAAATTGACTATTTGATCTGCACTGTGTTTGAACGATATTTTAGTCTCTGAGGGGTTCTTGGAGTGTGCAGAGGTGCAGAAGAGGGGATGTCAGCATGGTGAACAGAAATGCAAAGACTAGCACATAGCAGTGAGAGAAGGGAACACAGTTGCAAGATACCACAAACTGTTGGGCAAGAAATTGCTGAATGATATGTTGAAGGGGATGTGGATGTATGTGTGTGTTTATTTTTTATTTTTTATTTTTTTTTTTTTTACTGAAGCAAACTGCTGTCCTCACACAAGAGGCAAGGCACAGGACTTGTGGAGACGTACAAATAGGAACAGAAATTGAGAACTGTAGCAGGCCAGAAATGATCTCAAATAAAAATGATGATCATAAACGAAGGGATAATGGTTTATTGAATGACACGATCTTTTTTTTTTCATTTTCCCCTATTCTGGTGGTGAGGAAGGGCAAGACTAAATTTATGGTGCTTTTTGAGCGATACACAACTAGCGAATTGCAAATCCCTTCTGCATAAGATGATTATTTCAGGGTTTGTTTTCTGCAGCGTTTGGTTTGGTTTGGTTTGTCTTTGCAGTCCAAACCCAACCAGAGTGTGAGAAGGTTTTAGCAAATAAAGATTGCTCTTGGTAGTGACTCTGTCCTTCAGAAAACTTGAGGAAACAAATGATTGTGTGTCTTCCCTTATTTCTCCTGAGTATGTTCTACCCGTTAGATTTTGCTGTACAGCAGATCTAAGCAGACATTTTACTTCCGTTAGTGATGTATATTCTTTATCTTAACAAATAAGAATTCTCTTAAAATATCAGATATGATGCGAAATAAATACTGACATTGATTAAAATGTATGATGATAAATGTTTCTCAGGCTAAGCAGAAACACATACTTCCTAAACTTCCTAAAGCACTTGGAAATTTTTCTGTTACCTTCAGCTTTGTATGGTGACAAGCAGTAGTTTAACTAAGACACGTGATCTTGGAAGGGGAAAAGGTTGCAAGCCTTGTCTGTTGCTGTCTTTCTGGGGTCCCCAAAAAAGGAGATGATAAAGTATGGAAGGACTTGTATCTCTCTGGCAGGTAAGAGTAAATGATCATCTGGAGGAAGCTACCTGTATCCTTCAGGAGCTAAATATGGATGATTAAAAGGAAAATTATATTCTGGTTTACACTATTGAAGACTATGGAAAATTAAATTGAAATGGAGAATTTGAGTTAAAATGTCACAACTAAATGTGTGGAACCAGGCTATGAAGATTTTATGGGGGACTTCTTCTATAATTGGCCCTAGAGAACATGGTCAGTGATCAGAATTTTTTTGAGTAGCTGCTTTTGGTTTCCTCCCTTTTCTGCTTCTGTTCCGAAGGGTGCAGAGAATGAAGTGAGGTCAGGTTTTCCTGCTTTCTTATTGTGGGATGAGGAACAACACTGCTAGCAGTGTATCATCACTATGTATAGATTAGCAAACAACAGGCTTGGGTATGAAACAGGCTACGTTTTCAGTGAATTTTTAGTTCAGCGTCACTTGGAGGGATGTAGAAGCTGTTCGCATCTGTGTTGAGAACTTCTGCAAAATGAGGCAGAGATGAAGTAAACATCCAGGTGCTTTGGGAATCTCTCTGCTACCCTAAAATGTGTGCTTTCTGTAGCACTGCTCAAGAGATACTTCTTGCGCAGCGGCCTTGTGATGGTGAACTTGCTGTGCTGGTAAAAGCACCAGCTCCTTGGACACTGATGAATTCACAATAGGTGCCTGGATGAGAGGAACGCTTTACGGTGCTATCAAATCCAGTGGTGTCAGCTTCTAGGTATTTGTAAAGAATTTATTTCTTCTGGTGGGCTTAACTAAACTCAGATCTTGAAGCATGCTTCCTCTTCACAAGAAGCATTCATGAGCATGCCTTAGAGACTTGTTATGTCTCCATTGTACACGAGAAAAGGAGGTTTATTTTTCTCACTAATTTTCAGGCAGAGTTTTTTTCCTGATGCCCTAGAATAAGACACGAAGCTTTAATGACCCAAGAGGATCTCTCTTCCCTAGCATCTTAGCAGTTTTCCTGTTGTCTGCTCTTCTGCTGCTTTGTGGTGGTAGTATCAGTGTGTCAAAAAAACCCATATAACTACTCTAGCACGTTGTGCTGCTGCTTTGCAGTGAGCTTTGTGCAGCTTAGCATCACTTCACCAGGTGAGTGAGCTTCCTTTGTCTGTGACTATCTTCTGACAAGGTGGGAGCTCTACATACTGCTATAAAAACAATTCAGGACAAGCTTCAGAGGATAGCTAAATGCTGGAAACTGAGGTGGGAAGTCAGGAAAATATTTCTATCTCTAGAAAGTGAAAATTTGTGTGTTGAAGTCTGGCATTGGTTAATAAGGATGTTGATGGCAAGCTCAGCTACTGTTCGAAACTTGGGTTGCCATCTCTCTGTGGTGGCTTTGAAAAGACAAGTTTTGTCATGGGCTTGAATATTTTTGCGTGACAGGTATTTCTTTTGTGCAGTCACAGCATCTCAGAAACATGGAAAATAACCAGATCATAAATAGTCTCCAAAAGAGAGTAATACATGCTAGCATAGACTTATTATTTATGTGAAGTGCACTAATTTCCAGTGTACTCCTCTTAACATTTTATATATCATTCTAGCACAATGGTCCAATATTAACAGTTTAACCAGTAATTAAAACCTTTTCGCAAGTGGTGGCAGAGATGCTTGGTATTATTGTGTGTGTTACTCCAGTTGTGGGAAGATACACTGTAGATTTGGGATAGTATAAGTAAAATGCAAAACACTGCTGGAGATCCCCTTTTCTTAAAGGGACTGAACTTCCTAAGTAAAATTAGGAACGTTTTACTGTCTGCTGCTACTCTATGATTATTCAGTGTGCTATTGCCCAGGGAGGAGCAGGAGGAATACTGGAATCCACTACTGATGCAGGATCCTAAAGAGATGGTGGTCATTAGGAGCTATAGAAACCCATTTTACTAATAAGGAAAAAAATTAGTGGTTGTCTTGAAGATGTTTTCTTTAATAGTTCTGTTTTTAAAATTTTAATGTAAATTGTAACATAAGGCCTTATGAAGATTTGCTCAGAAATGTAGTTTGCTCTTTAAAAAAAAAAATACACATCAGAATAATTGAATAGATTTAATCACATTTATGAATAACACCTGAAACTGTTGTGTATTTTGTTTGCTCTGTAGTTGGCAAAGTCCAGTTACCTGCAATATGTCCTACTAAAAGTTACCAGAGTTCTGTTCCCACTTTTTAAAAAAACAAGCTAATCTTTTTTAACGTTTTATCCTGATGTCACATTGGAGCTCTGGGTTTGTAAAATGGGTATGGTTTTCCCTGTATCAGGAAAAAGTATGTACAAGTACACGCTGTGATGACTTGTTGAAGAATCTTTAATAGGAAAACTTAAACAGTTGAAATTATGCTGTTAATTAAATAAGCATCAACATGAATTGAGGAAAAATGTTGACAGAATGTATTTTATAAATATTCTGAAGTATTCAGGTGTTGTGTATGTTTTCACTCCAAAGAGTCAAAGCGGTACTACTTCAGATGTGGCACATGTTGCAAATTAGTTTAGTCACAGAAGTTAATCTTCTTTCACAGGGCGGGGGTTAATGACCTGTTTTTTGTGTTACTAACCTTTTGTCCTGGTCAAAGTGTGTATATATCCCTTTGTTCAACAGTCTTGGACAGGTATCCTTCAAAATTGTGCAAGTGACCACCTTGTAGGACTTCTTGGAATAGCTGCTGCACCTGCTTTGAGAGGTCCCTAAGGAGCTGGAGGCAGTGCCTGTGCTCGGCCGGGTCCGTCTCTTGGCTTCCATTCCTGCACGGCTCTGGGGAAATCTTGGTCTCCTACCTCCGGTGGCAATCTGTACCTATAATGCCTGTGAAAGCATGGCAAAGACAAGCATTTCAGATCAAAAAGTAGCAAGTCCTCCATAACCCCTCGTTTCATCTGTTAACAAAGCTCTCATGCCACTTGTCAGCTACAGAACTGAGAAAAGGGTGGTCACAGCAGAGAGTAGATGTATGTGCACAGAAGTGATTAACTTATTTACCTTTTAAAATGATCACTACTGTGTCTGTTAAGAAGTAGTGTATCTGCAGCTGGTATTATCCCATATAATTGTGTGCGAGAGATGGCTGGGATTTCTTGGGCTTTGGGTTGCAGTTTCTTAGATGTCTCAGTGATTTCCTTCGTGCAGAGCTAGATGGAGCTATAAGATCTTCTGTGAAATAGGTACAGTGCTAGGGACTCTTCTTCTAAGAACTCCTGCTTCTGAATTTCCCTTTGGGCTGGCTGGTTAAAGAGTAAACACGTTGTACGTCATGAATGCTTGCTAACTGGAGAGGCAGCATTTAACCAGTTCCTGGTGAGTAATTGGAAGGTGCCCATGGGCACCCTACTTGAAGAGTGCAAATCTGAATTTGAAATTTGCTCCTCTGGGGAATGAAGGTGATATTAAAGTAGATGGCAGAGTTACCGTGGCAGCACTGTGCATAAGACTGTTTCAGAAGTACTGGGATGGATTGTAAATGCAACTGACCTAGCAAACCTGATAAAGATTTTGCCGTCATAAAAGGGTTGGGGTAACCTACATGGTTAACTGTCTCTATCATAAATATAGGGATGTGATGACCACTAGCCAAATTTTACTAGTGCCTGGGTGTGAGCTTACCAAATATGTTTTCTCCCATTATTTCCTTGCATTGTATTCTTGTCATAACCATATTGTTGCTTTGTCCTGCCAAAGCATGAAATGTAGGGAAATAATATGAGATGCTAAATGTTTTGTTTAGTGCTTAAATATGAATCCTGTGTATTTTTAAGATTAAGTTTAATAAAGGTCACCTTTGAAGTAGTTAATTGCAGTAAATTACTGTGTTGGATACTCTAACTGGATTGTTCAGGTCCTTAGCAGTTCGTGTATGCAGATAATCAAGATGGTGAGCACCACAATTTGCTAAGTGGTCAAACAGTACTGAAATCAATTAAATATTCTGCGTAGTGCTTAAACTCTCAAAATAGCATTCTATTTTTCATTTTTAATTTTCCTTCTAGCTGTCATTTTGACTCTGTTTGGGGCAGGCGTGGACCATATGCCCTTTGCAAGTAGAGAAGAGAAAAATACCTTCTGCATTCCAAATTTCTGTGGTTTGAATATTGCAAAAGATGCTATCTTGACAGGTCCAGAGGCTGAATTTATATCTGTAGAAAACAGGCAGAACCCCAGGGAATGGAAGTGCAAAGTTTTCTTCTCCATGCAATGCTCATCTGCCCTGGAAGTGACCATCCTGAATGAGGTAGTTCAGTCTTCAGTCTTCTGTAAGTTTACTACTGGCAGTAGACCATCAGCATTGACATCAATTATTGTCTGTGCTTGTCTGGAAGATTAAATTGGCATTGTTAGTTGCTCAGGAAGATAGGAATTACTCTTCTGGATCAGCTGTTCTTGTTTCTTTCTTGTTTATTTTTTTGTGTTCACATGAGTACAGTATTTAATATATTTGCCCTGATGATGCTGCAACACCGTTCATATTTTACAGGCATGAAATACTGAGCAGGTGGTGCTTAAAAATTGCATAAGACTTGCTGTAACAGGACACTGAGTAAGAGGGGATTCTGGGATTCTGTTTTATATCCTGATCCTAATCGAAGTAAGTCCCTTTCCCTTGTTTTGGATTAAAGTGTTTGTAGCATTAGGTAGGTAGTGGTTGGTTGGTGTTAGGGTAAACATAGTTTTTACTACGTTTTCATTCTTTAATGGAACAGATGTTCCATTAAACAATCAGATGTTTTCATCTGTATAGATTTCATATCCCACTTTAGCTTTAGAATCTGTTAGACTTTTGATTAAGTATTTACAATAGTGAATGGAGTATAAAATGATTAAAAAACTTTTAAAGAAATCCGGTAAGCTTGTCTAACACAGTATTCAAACTTTGGAGTATTATAGATTATACAGTATTGCTGTATACTAATTGTCTACAAATATGACAACACTGTACAACAGTCCTTCAGTGTTTAAATTTTTCTTGCTTGATTTGGATCAATGCTGCAATTTTATGCATCTTCCTTAGATTAGCCAAACCCTGACAATACTGCTAGCTGAAGTGTTAAGTACCAGTTTCCATATTTAAGCATCTCAACATGGACAGCATGATTTATTTATTTTTTTAAGGGAGGGAGAACAGTGGTTTGTGGAAATCCATGTAGTCTTCGGGCACTTCAGTCTTCTGAGCTCTGAGAATTTTTCACGTGTGGTTACAGGTAACTGACTTCAGCCAGTGAGTTTTCAAAAGCTTGGCATAATCATTAAGACTCAGCTTATGACCTCTCGTTCTTCCTTATTGAAGGTGGTTCTGTGATGCCATCCTGTCATAGGAGAGGGATTATAAGGAAGTTCTTATCAAAGAAATACAAGATGGGCTGAGTGTTTAAAAAAGCATAAAGCACTATAGTACTTTTTCCCTTATAAATGAGTGCTCTCATCTGAGTAGAAAGCTGTAATTGGTGGGTGCCAACTCTGTCTTGTGTTCATGCTGTGTTCACCTCTGGGTGTAAGAGAGCATGCTATAAACCTCTACTCCTGCAATTTTCACTGTACCAGCAATTACAATTCAGTTGTTTGTAAAGAAGAAAGAAGAGGAAGTGGTATTTAATAACACCACAAAATGACATTCTCTCAAGTTAAAAACAGCAGGAAAAAAAAAGGCAAATTTGAATAGAATTTCTTCATACGTTGGTTAGGAAAGAGAATACATACAGACCAGTACGGACATTTGGAGCTGTGGAGTTTGTCATCAGAAGTTGCAAAGGTCCAGCTCTACAGAAGAGGGTTGGGCAAGTGATTGCTTAATAGGTTGTAGTGGTCTTCAGTGTCTTTGGATTTTTTTCCTCAGGCTCTTCTGTTGGGCCTCACAGTTAGGATGAACAGGCTTCTGTCTGTGCTTAAAAGAGAAGTTAAAAACTGTAAATTACCTTGACTTTCAGTTACACTGAATGTTGAAGGGAATCTTCAATCTAGTTGAGGCAAAAGTCTGCCAGAATTTCTTCTGTTGCTTTTGCTTAACATCCTATCATTAAAATCGTCTCAAGTATAAAAGCTACCTTAATAGGCCCACGAGGCTCTACTTATTTACTTTTCATCCACACCATAATGATGTTTCCTGGTTTCATTTCTGTTTTCAAATAGTAAAGCAGAGTTCCTGTGCTTGTATTTTTTTTCCAGTTGCTGAATGATTCATTGCTGCAAAGTCCGCTTTAGCTAGCTTAGAGATGCTAAGCTGCCACTCAGCAATGTTCTTGCAGAGGGCAGATGTGGGAAGCAGGGCACTGGCATAGCACCAGCCTCTGGGGTGGCAGCAACTGCATGCAAGACGGAAGCCCCAGCTGCTCTGTTCTCAGGCAGCATAATTGAGGCAGATGTGTGCTTGGCCACATAGAGATGAAGACTTTGTAAAGCTATATATCCCCACTTTTTCAGTGATATCCTAAATGGCACTTGTCTGACAGAGAAGAAACATTAAGCGTAGGTTTTCATACACTCGTGATTATTCCGTCCATGTGTTCTGAAGTTTCAGTTTCTTGCAAGCTGGCTTCATGCACACTGGAGTGAAATTTGTGATACAATGTCAGATTGCTTTCCAAGACATCTTAGAGGAGTGCAGCTGGCTGCTGCATTGTCTGGAAAAGCAAAAAGATTGAAATGCTGGTGGGGACTTCAGGGTAGGGTGGTGTACATGTGCAGAATGTTGCTATGAGTGAGTAGTGGGTCTTTTAATATGTATTCGTGAAGGAAATTCAATGTATCATTTAAATGAGGTGTTTGAGCTTGTTTTCCTTTAAATAATAGGACTAGAAAATATGGAAACTGGAATTTGTTCATTGGCTATTTGTTTCCATTATGAAACAGAAATAATAGAGAAAAGATAAAAATAGATGATCAGCAAAGTGATTTAGTACTGCATGAGTACTCCTGGATTAATGTAGTGATCATGTGCTGTCTAGAACAGGGAAGATGCTCAGAGGAAGAGTTAATGATACTTTATTAATAGTTAGCTTTTATTTTGTATACTCCTACTGTCAAGCTTCATTTTGGTTGCGATTATTTGTACTGTGTATTTCTTACGGAGCTGAAAAAAGCTGCAAGTCTTTTTAGTGCATGTGTCGGTACGTGTTCATTTCTGTCTGAACTCCCATCCTCATGAAATGCTCTGTGATCTACCAAAGTTTTCTGGTTTCAGTGATGAATCTCTCCCTTGTTCATGAGACTTACTTGGTATTAAATGATATTTTAAAAAGGAGAAATAAGTGTCCTTATTTGCTTTGTAATTTTGCTGGTTGGTGGGCTGCACTCTCAGGATTGGAAGCATTTCTACAGCATCCAAAAATGTGACAAACTTCCTTCAAATCAAAGCTGGAAATGTCATCTCCTAGTATATGTCCCACAGCTGTAGTTTGAAGATAACATCAATTATTGTGAGATATGTACTAATGCTTTTTGAGAGCTGGCAACTCCTTGAGTTAAAAACTTCCTTCTGTCTCTTGTGACACTTTTCTGTGGGAGGGAGGAACTGGGTGGGAATCTACAAGACTTCCTATCTTTGATGATGAAACACCCTAAAATTGAAAAATAAGAACTGTTAAATTGCATATGATTTTTTAAATATCAAATCTTATGCCATGCTTATGACTACTAGGCTCAAGTTTCTGGTATTTGGATGTTTGCAGTGCTAGATCCCCTTTTTAGTAACGTTATTATTTAAAAGCATAAATTTTTTTGTTCTGGTTTCAGTTTGGTTAATTGCATCTTTTATAAGGGTATTCCAGAAAGGCAAGTGAATGAAGATCTCTTGGGATGGATCAGCAGAGTTGTCATAGGTAGGTAAATGGGTTTTACCCTGCAGTGCTGTGTCTCAGACTCTAGCAAAAGGATCACGGGCTTGTCAGAAGGCTGGAAGAACTATCCAGTAGGTACCCACATGTGCACATAGGTTCTCATTAAGAAAATCCTGATGGGACTATAATGCTCTTCAGATAATCTGGGTCTTTGTGTGCTGAAGAGCTTTTTGTACTAATTTTTGAAAGATGCAGTACTAGCAATCTGCCTAGAGGCTGCTGCGTGTCGTAAGGCTGGGAGCTTGGGCCCTTCGGCATGGCTATCGCTGGGCTTCTTGGTTGCCAGTAGCAGATGACTTTGAGAAGGATCCTCGCCAGCCATATGCAAAGGCAGGCACAGTGCATGTTTAATTGGACACGTACTGATGTTGAGCAGGGATTTTGGTTTGCAGAGGGAGTGACAAGCCTGTGTGCTCACAATAATCAGTTAAACTGCGCAGCGTTTTCTTTGCCTTAATAGGAAAAGATGTAGTGATTGTGTAACACTTCTTATGTGCAGTAGAAAGTCCCAGCTGGAGATAAATTCTTCTCTGTGTAAAAAGGAAGGGTGTGGGCTATTACCTCCCTTCACCAGACTACTAGCTGCCTTGTCTTGCTGTATAGCTTCCAGCTGAGATTTTTTTTTTCTTCTGAATGTTCTGCTGCTTTAGTGCAGGGCATTCAGAATGGTGTAAAAATGAAGGCTGGTGTTGTGTTACTGTGGGGCAGCAACTTAAAGGAGATTTTAAGTGTTTAATGTAGCTGTAGGATATCAGTAAAGTTGGATCTTCTGTGCTTCTGTCTCCTTTGAGTAGTTACTCAAGTTCCGCACGTTTATGGAAGACAGCAAAACGCATGTTTTAAAAGCAATCAAGTGAAACTCATTGTTATTTTCAGAAACTTACGGCTGATGTTTAGCTGCACACCAATTACTTTCCCAAGGGCAGGTTATCTTTAAAATAAATAAATAAATTTGCATAACTCTGTAGGGAATAGGATAACTGATGTAATAATTACTTGGGAGCAGAGCCAGCATCCTGCAATTATTTTAAAGCACATGTGCTGCAATGTCTCTCTATATTGATATGCTTCTTGTGACATCCTTCTTCTGACACATTCAATTAATGTTTTATTATCTTCTTCCTATTTAAAAAAAAAAAAAAAAATACAAAAACCAGTGACTGAGCTGGAAGCAAAATAGGCTGTTCACTTACTTAACAAGAATGGTTAAGTGGTTCTTTGAACCTTACTGGAAGTATCTTTGCTGAATGAGTTGACCTCATATCATTCAAGTTATTGATCATACATATGCCTGTGGTTGGCCAAGAGCAAACAGGTTGTGGTGTTTCCTTCAGTGAGGGAGACATAATTAGATGGATGTGATTGATTAGAATTTTCAAATTTGTCAAGTATTCTCATCTGCATTCCCCACGCGTGCATGTGCCAGCTACCAGCTCAGAATGGGGCTGTTCCTCTTCTTCCCCTTGAAATCATTTTGTTTAAAATGCTCCAAAAAGATAACTGCAAAATACCACTGCTTTTATAGAATCTGTAGTTCTGCATGGATTGCATCTCTTGCTGCTTTTCTCTAATGCATTGTCTGCTCTGACAATACAAATTTCTGTAATTGTTTAACTTGTATTTGTTTTAGTCCTTTTTAGAGACAGGTATGTCACAAAGGGAAAAGATGATGAAGCTGTAAAACTGACATAAGGCAGTTTGCTCTGGGTTTGAACTGCCTGGTAGTGCCTCTAAAAAGTTAGCAGCTTTCCCAGTGCACCTGCATGAGCAGATCGAGAACCATCAGTGAGTGGCTGCCGTGCCACGTGTAGGGGACAGTAGCCACAGGCACTCTTTAAAACTGCTTTCGGGCTCTTCTGAAGTGGCTGGTGGCTTGCAGCAGCGCACAGATGAGATTCTGTGGCCAGATGGTTTGTGTGCACAAGCTGTCTTTGTCACTACTGTCAGAAACGAACCTAGTGTGCTATGCATGCTTGTGCGAGTGAGTGTGCCCAAAATGATACACAACAGCATGGCTAGAAGTGCCATGCGCCTGGAGCTATGCATATGTGTTTGTGTCTGTCTGTCTGTAGAGAAGGTGATAACCTCAGCCGGGTGCTGAGAACTTTTTTTCTGCTTGCTCAATGAGACGAGTTTACAATGAGAGCACCGTGACAATTTCAGTACTATGTTGTAGTCGTGGTAATTAATATTTAGCATGGTATCTAGTAATTTTCAGCTTCAGTGCACTTTACAAACATTAATTAATTGTCACAGCACCCCTGTGCAGTAGGTAAATGCCTTCTTTACTGCCATCTTATAGAGCATTCAGGAGCCCTGAGACTTGCAGGCTCACTGGGTTTGACATACTGATCCGTAGCGTAATGTTTTGAAAAGGTCTTTGTTAAGTTAGGATAGTTTGTTATTAATTGTGGGTAAAAGCAAAGTTGTCACTGCATTATCATTACATCAGCCTCTGCAGTACTGTGTTTTGTTTTAGACCCCACTGGTTACATTAGAAAGTGAAAACTAAGAGCCTAGTTATTTTACTTTGTTTCAGATGCTACGCCAGTCTCAGCTGACTTTATTTTATTTTTTTTTTGCTTGTGGGGCTGGGAAGATAATTCAGCAAGAATTCTGATGTGACTCCTGCAGCAGCCTTGCCCCCATCGCCCTCTGAGAGCAGCCGTGCTTCCCTGGGCTCCATCCCTGTGGCATGCTGCGAAGTCATGGGCGTGGAGGTGCGGGGCTCCGCGCTGTCCTGCAGACCCGGCGGTCCTGGTGCAGGGCATCTGCGTGGAGGAAGGCGTGCGTGCTCTCCGTATGGTTTTGTAAATGCTACATCGCCGCCCCGCGCGGAATTTATGCGGTTTAATGGGATTAAAGGCAGTCATGCGTGAGTGTTGCTCCTGTGTCAGTGCTGGCACGCAGGCCTTGTGGCTGTTCCTAGCTGCTACCTTGTGCTTCCTGCTGCAGCAGCTGACGTAGAACGTTTGACTGAGAACTTTCAGCTGCTGCTGCAGTACTTTACCCCGGTAACTGTTTCTAGTTAGAGCTGCTGACAACTCATGAAAGCATTTGAAAAACATTTTGCTTACAGGAACAATTCTGCTGACATATTTTTCTTCCTATCTTTTTATTACTAGCAAAATTTGCATGAAAACAGGTCTCTGTTTATTAGGAGTTCACAATCGTCAGCTTGACAGCGTAATTAGAGCAGTGTTCAACCTTCACAACGGAACGAGCTGAAACTCGCTGGATTTCCCTGTGAACCTGAAACTTCTGGCCCTCTTTAGTGATCTTAAAAACAAATTTGACTTAATCCATACTCTGGAGTGTAGCCAAGGCAAGATTCAAAACGAAGTGTGGCGTACAGTGGAAGGCTTTGTACATGTGCAGGATAAAGCCAAGTTGAACCACGTAAGCCAGCACTCCCCTACCTCCCCCTGCCTAAGGGAAAACTCCTGGCTGTGCCCACTTGTAGTCCTGCCTCTAATGACTGGGAACCTAATCACCCATACAGCCCTAATTATGATGCAATGGTAGACAGAGATCCTAGGTGAGGAATAAGCAGCAGGAGCAGATCAACTCTTGAGCAGCCAATGTCTCATTATACTCAAGTGATGGGTATTAAAAACCAAGGAGAGGGGAGACACAGAAACATGGTGCTGAAATACAACCCAGAGTAGCAGGATTTTTCTTCATTTATCTATTTTGATTTTTGTGTGAACATCACAGCTCTCTGGGCAATTCAAGCTGTTCCTTGCACCATGCCTGTCCAGTTGTTTGCCTGGGAATCAGGGCATTGAGGTGTGGGGTCTGGACTTTGCAGCAGACCTGTGAACCTTCTGATTTTATGAAACAGATATTTGATGGTGTGCAACTGGGTTTCATCAGCTCTTGGCTGAAAGCGTTTGTGAATTCAGACACATAGATTGTCTTCATCTGAACAGTTTCTCTACGGTAATGCTCTTTTGAGGTCTGGGAGTATTTAGGAGTGTTATTCACTCCTGATCTGAATGAATAACAACTGGCTATAGTTTGTTTACTGCTACAGCGATTTGGAAGTATTGTTGTGTAAAATTAAGAACACCATCTAGTTTAAGCTCAAAGTTTCTGTTGATTGTGTTCTAAGAAGCCAGGGTTAGCTTCTGTGGCTTCTGAATAATTTTCTGGATTTTCATTATCATACTGTATTTACCTTAAGCAGTAGTTAAACCAAACATTTTTCTAAATATTATTTTTGCTTAAAGGGTTTTTTTTTTTGGAGATGATGATTCAGATGTGGTAGTTCAAGTGCTCTGAAATCAGTAATAATACTTTTGGAACAGCACTAATCTATACTTCTAAAAAATAGTTTTCTTCCATTTTATTTTCTTGAATGGCATCAAGTATTCAGTGCAGTAAACATGTTAAATATTTATGGCTCTGTCTATAGAAGGTAGGATTTTTCAGCAATATTCTAGAATATTCTTCCTTTCTCCTCCTGCTATGCTTCTGTTTAAAGAAGCAGCTTTTTTTAACGTATACAGAACTACTGCTGTACTCAATTCACAGTAAATCAACCAAGTGGAATCTGGTTCACCAAAAGAGGTCACTCACCATATGGCTTGGTCCACATTTTCCCAGGATTTGCATGAGCTGCCGGCCAGATCATTTTTGCTGGCCGGCAACTTTCTTTTGCTTTTTTCTGTATGGCCACCATAGCCCTTTCTTTACTGTAGGTGAAGTGTGTGATGGCCAAAACTCAGATGCTTTCTGCCACAAAATGGTTGTAAATCGGAAGATTTGCAGTGTCAACCTGTGGCCCATCACACAGAGGTAGTACCTATTCCCACTGGAGTGCAAATCAACTGGTCTTATTGAGACAATATTGTTGTTCTCCTTTGTACAATTATAGAGTACTTAAATTACTTTCTTATGTGATGAGCTTTCCTGTCAGTTCTGGTCAAGTCGTAGATGTGGTCATCAGATAAGGGGGAACAAAACGTGTGCCATCAGTACAGGGCAAGCTGTTGCAGGCACATTGGTTAAAAAAGCTGTGTGTGAAGAAAATGATCTGTGTGCATAGTAATTCTGACAGTAGTGTCATGAGAAAAAATTCTAGTTGTTACCTCTATCAAAGTGGCTTGTGGAATAACCTATTTCCATGCCAGCGTGGGTTGGTAGGCTGTTAGTGCTGTGTGACTTGTATCATTGGACTATTAGGAGAGTATCAGGGGCTAGAATTCACCCCGTTCTTATTTTCAGTGTCTCAAGCCTGGATGTCCAGGTCCAAAAACTGCTGTATAAATGTTGTATTTTTTTTACTAGGGGAAACACTTTTCATTTGAAGGAAGGGAGGAAAGGGGGGGGGGGGTACAACTTTAAAAAGAATAATCTTGTTAAAAAAAAAAAAAACTTATTTCATGCTCAGAAATATTGATTAACAAAAACATTAACACTACTAGAGTGTATTCAAAAGCAATTTTACATTTTCTTCTATTTGTATCAGTCCATTTTGGGACAATGTAAAGAAATATTCCTGGACTAGTTTTTGGTACTATATATTAAGATAGAGTATAGCTTCATTAAATAATAGACCTATAAATGAACTGGAATGCTTTTAACAGCTCTGTAATATATAAAAAATGCCTCAGTGATAGATACAGTTTATATCTTGGTTTACTAGCTGTAAATGAGATTAATAGAGCTCTAGAAATAATGTTAGTCGGTATTATAGATGAAAGAACTCAAAAGATAATGACTACTTAAAGTTAAATTTCTTTTTATGCGAATACTACAGTAGATAGTGATTAACTATGAAAGCGTTACTGTAATAAAAGTTTGCAGAGCTGTAATGTTTACAAAGACATTTTTAATTGCAAGGTTATCTCTATGTATGTCTTTCTCAAAAGTTCTGTAAGGGTTGACCAGACAAATGGCTGTTACTCAGTGTCCTGCTGTTATCCTAAGGCACTCTTGGGGTGTTCTCAAATAGTATGCTCTGATTGCCTCTTAGAAGTGAAGCAGAACCACTAACCTCATTTCTCATTCAAGGTTGGTCTTGGTCTACTGTCTTGGGTTATATTCTGATTTGTTGGCCATGACAGAAAAGATGCAGCACTACCTGTGTAGTACTCGTGGTTTGCTCACAGGTCTGTTAAGTCCTGTGGCAGTGGTGCCCAAGAGCATTTAAAATTATAATAATAATACAGCAATATTAAATAGCTATATATCAGCATCATTTCCCTGTGGCTACATTTGTTTGATTAGTATTACAGTGGTGTGGCAGGACAATATATCAGAAGTAATCGATCTGATTAGTATGGAGATGATAAAAACACAGATTGCATTGATGTTTAATAGCATGAGCACCGGGGTTCTGTAATCATGGGTGTCCGCATAGGCTATGTGAAAGGTCTCTATAATGAAGACAGCAAATACAGCAGATTTTTGAGCTAAGTTGTTTTTCTGCCAAATTTCACAGCAAGTTATGGATAGTTTGACTTTGCTGTGTTGAAGGTGACAGTCAGAGGGGCTGGCACAAATAGTTTTAATTGGTTTTTGAAATACACTTTTCTTCCCCAAGGCAGATATGAATCTTAGTTTCTTAGGCTGCTTTAGAGTGTTGCAATTCAATCAACCTAATAAATATTGCAGTATTGTTAGGCATCAAAACAAACACTTCATAATTTTTGTTTTTGATAACAAGATAATCTACATCTGATATTGAAGTCTTGATCCTTGGGGGTGTGATGGAGAATTATTCCTTTTCGGTAGCTTAACTGGGGAAGGAATGTAAGTAAATAGTAATAGAATATGGATTATTGTCTTTCTGGTGCTAGAGTGAACAGAAGAAGATTACCATGAGGGAAAGCAGAATGCTATATCACAATTACATAAGGGGGAAGGTAGAATTATTTACTGAGGAGGAAAGGAAGATTAGTTTGTTTAGTTATGTGGAGTGTTTTACTGGAGTTTTTCCAAGGGAGAAGATGCAGCTGATGTACTCTGTGTCAGGGAATCTGCATTGTGGATTGCTGTCTTCAAGAGTGAATTCAACTTGAAGTGTTGTGTGATAAGCTGGGGGGGAAGGGAAAAAATTTTCTTCGGAGTTCTTTCCTTGGTTCAAGTTTCCGCCGCTTCAGAGCTATCATCGTGCTGTGTCTGTATCAGTGCGGGCACTGCGACTGCCTCAGGTATGTCCTGAGGAGACCTCCAAGGCTGGGGCCTTGCCAGAGGCTGGGTGTTAGCGCTGAGCTGCACGGCTGCCCCCGGAGGGCTGCAGGAGCTGGGCTGGGTGGGCTGCTGAGGGGCTGCTGAGGGGCTGCTGGGCCTTGCGGTCTCACAGGTCCTGTCTCTTTGGCCTTTTGGGGTTGTGACTTAACCTGCCCTAGAAATAGAGATTGTCTTTGAAGCCAAATTGCATCATCTTTAATGCGAAACTCAGTGTCTACCGCATGCTTTCTCAGTTCAAGTCCCAGTCTCATCACAGCAAACACATCTGAGGCAGTGCCTTCGTCAGGCAGCGTGGTCACTCTCCCTACTTCTGTGGGCAGCGCTGGCAGGAGCTGCCTGGTATCTCTGCCTTGTGTGCTGGAAGCCTTGCTCTGCTTCTCACAAAGTAGGTGCTTTACAGGAATTGCCAGCTGTGCTTTCTGGAAGCAGCTCACTGTCTGCTGCTTGAAGTTGGTTTTGTTCTGCTCCCAGTATCACCAGTGAATCAATAACCCAAACGAGTAATGTAGACTAAAACTTTGTTCTCAAGATGCTGCGGCAAGGAGAGAGGGTATGGGACAGAAGCAGCAGGTCATAAGTTGCAGCACCAGTCCTGAAAGCTTTGTGAGGTTTTCTAAATTGACAACAATGTGGAAGATGGGGAAAAAAGTGATAGTTACGACCAACACTTAAGACCTTTATGAATGTAAAATTGTTTCATATTAAAGAAGCTTGCTTTCTAACAACTGGTCCTTCGGTGTCCAAGGTCAAGAAGCAGAGCTTCTCAATTGTAAATTTCCCTGTTTCATAGGCAAAGAAATGTGTTGCGTGGTAGATCAGAAAGAAATAGCTGTTACACTTTTAAAGGTATGATTTTCAAACTGATTTGCTGCTTTAACTCAATCAATTGGACAGAACAGCATTATTCCTTATCTGCTTGGTATAGCTAGTTCAGTTATGCAAAAAAAAAAAAAAAAGGGGTGGGGGGAGGAAATAACTGTTGGGAATTTTCCTATTTTTAATGGGAAACATTTTGGATCAGCTCACAAACTAATTTGTGCCAGCCGTCTGGTATCAAATTCAATTTGTGAGGGAGGAGAAGAGTTTGATTTACCCACCTGCTTTAATACCATGAAATATATTTTGTAAAATATGGAAAAATATGCACTGACTTGCACCTGTTAACACATGTGGTAGTAACTGCTGATTATAGGTATTGCTGGGAATTAATGTGTCAGTATTAGATTTTCAGTTCCATAGCAGAAGTATAAAACAATGTGTATGTAAGCCAAAGAGTTTAATTCATCCATATGAAATGGAAATAGTTGGTTTATAAAATGTATACCCTTGTAGAAGAGTCTGTTCCCTCAATGACTGCTTTCTTTAGTCTCAGGGAGGAATAATACATCTTACGATGGGCCAGGTGCCCACACGAAGTTCTAATATTGATGTGACTCAATGCCGCATTCAGCAGGTACCTACTGTAATTCTCAAGAGGTTATTTTGGGATCCTGTCTTCGCTAGAAAACTTGCGTACTTCCTATATCCAGCATTCACTTTGGTTACATTTGTGGCATTTTCTATTTTGAAACACTTGCAACATGTCAAAAGAAAGGTTGAAAGGGGATTGTATAGGTCAGTTTCTTTTTCCTGTGTTGGTTTCAGGCTGGCATGCAGAGACTCTGCCTTGTTACTGCTTTGCAGTTGAGTTCTCTAGTCTGCAAACTTTCTGCGTTTTGGCAGCAAGTGGGTCTTTATATGCAGTTTAAGTTGCAGTTTTCTTACTGTGCTGTTGTGTTTTTCCTAAGTGCCTTTTTCCAGTTTTCTCCATTTAGATCAACTGGTTAAAACTTAATGATAAATTGTTCAGGAAGGTCATCGTGTTATTAAAAAAATTTTTTTGAAAAATCTCCTTCCAAGAATAAATGCTGTAACACTTGCAGTTTCACATGTATTGATTATAAAGAGGTGGTTACAATAAAGAAATTAAAAAATGAAACTGAGTACTGTTGGAAAACTAAAAGTTAAAATCTGTGAATGAAAAGTAATTGCCTTTCACGTGTTCTTGAAATTTAACAGTATCCAGAATATTATTAAAGGAGTGATTTTTTTTTAATTATTATTTTTAAGGGTACCACATTGCAGTGAAGCATCTCCTGGTTGTTCTATAATGACTCTTGAGTCAGGTCCCTCTGTATAGCTTGGTCGAGTTCTGCTTGCTTTTGCTCTCGTGTGTCCATGCTGTCGTTTGGGCTGTCCGTGTGGTCACTGCCTGTTCCACAGCCATTTACTGAAGTCTCATGGCACTCACTCAAATACCTTTTTCTAATTTATGAACAACTGAAGGCACACACTACATTATGTGAGTCCTCGTTGCTTCCCAAGTAGGAGTGCTTCCACGTGTGCCCAGGCTTCTTGCTGCTTTTCGCTGGGTAAGCTGTGCTCAGCGCTGCCGAGTTTCGGCTCATTGTGGGGTTCCAGCACCGGGTGGCATTTCAGTTACTTGTTGCAGATCAGTGCACAAAGTAATTTTGTGCGTTGACTCTGCTGTTGGTGTTCGCAAACAGATAATGGGAAATAATTACTGCATAACTTCAGATCCCACATGGAAGTAGAAAGGCGTTTGCGTAGTCCTCCTGTTGTTTTATTAGAGTTAGAAGTGAGAAGAGCAGGCTGGCGCAACCTGGGAAGCTCTCAGCACAGTGAGTGGACTCAGGACCAGAGGGGGTTTTGTTCCTGCCTTTGAGCATGTGTTCAGATGCCCCAGCAACAATAAGTAACTGGTGAGTCTGACTTCAGGTTTTTTAACAGATCTCAGTAAATTGTTGTAAAACTGTGTGTACATCGTAGTGCATTTCCAATTTAGTACTTGTTCCAGCATTTGGCTGAATGCTGCATCCATGCTTCTTTGCATACTTTTTTTGTCCTCACTAAATGCTAGACTTGTGCTGCTGGAAGTGTGTAATTGTTCAGAGCTTACTTCCTCCTCCTTTCTTTAATTTGAGGATTTGTTTTGACAGCTAAAATTCTGGTGGTTTTCTGGTTTTCTGCTGCGGTAGAACCTAAGAACAGATGTCGTAGCAGAATGTTTGTGTCCCCTTTTAAATAGTGAAAATTCAATTTCTCCATTAACTCACAGTTTTCCCACTCAGATATTGTAAATTTTTTAGATGATTGTATAGCATCCCCTATCACAAATTTTGTTGTCTTGCTCTGAGGATTTAATTAAAGCCGAAACACTTAATATATTTTTATTTGCTGAGCAATAATAATTTTCATTAATAAAAAGATATTTTTGGTGATTGATCTAATGCGTGTCCATATTTTATGTTTCTCTCTGATAGATTTTTTTTTTTGGGTTAATATGATCAGTCTTTGTTCCAGAACAGTTTCTATCCTGTTCAAAGAGCTAATGAAGTACTCCAGACTTGAAATACTGGGTGCATCTGGCCTGTCATAGGTCTCAGGTTTTTTTTTTTTTTTTTTTTTGTTTGTTTGTTGGCTGGTTTGCTTCTAAACCAACGTTTTCTTTGCATGTTTGCTTTTAAGTAATTCTGCTTGGCCTTATTTGTGTGCTAAAATAAAAAACTGAGCGTGGGGGAACTTGTGCGGATTCAGTGTTGGCTGTATTAACAAGCTTCTCAAGCAGCCAGTTCCCTTCTCACCGCAACTTAAACTGGTGTGCGAGTTTATGGTGTGAAATAAGGCTGAGATGTTCTGTTCTGGGTGGGGTTAGCGGCTCTGAGACAGGGCTCGTGGTGGGAGCTAGAATGGTCTTAGGCTTCGTTTTAGGTTATTAAAATCAAAATGTTAGAAGATGCAAGTTTAAAAACAAAAAATAAGCTGATGGATTGTGTTACTACTTAGATCCTTTGCTGTGCTCTCACCTGTTTTAGATTTTGCTTTTGGGAAACTATTTTATTTTTCAAGTTTGAGTGCTAGGCAAAATAAAATACTAGGATCTTGGGTTTTGTTTTTGAGAAGTGATGTTTTGTAGGAAGCTAACATTTTTTTAATTTACAAAATTGATACTGAGTCCACAAAGCAAAAGATCTCACCTCATTATTGCAGGCTCAGTATTTGTTTCTGTAGACAGATGTTGACAGTTTTTTTAAAAAACTTTTCCTAATTCCTCAGACCTCCAGTGAGTTCTAAAAATACAATTTCCTGAAACCCTTGAAATCAGTAAGATGAGACAAAGAGAAATGTGTAGTTTTATGTAAGTAGTACAGATTTGGAGAATGTAAATTGACTGCAGAGTGGAATTAGGCTTGCTCAGAATATGTAAGCAAAACTTCCTCAGTACTGAAGTGGTGAATCGGCATTACAGGGCATTCCGTGTGTTTTCTGACAGCATTTAACTGAAAGAAGGCTGGGAGAGCAGATGTGAGCGCCATAGTGGGGGGGTTTATTTGACCATTTAATACATCTCATGTGTTTTTTGTCATTTCTCAGGTGCATCTTGGATGTGTTCTGACTCTTATCTAAATGGGAAGTAACTGATGCTTTGGCCAGTGTTTTTCTTTATAAAAAATAATAGAGCTCTTCAAAGAATATTTAGGTAACTTCAGGGATTTCTACAATAATGATTGTTTTCTATAAACAAACAAATCCAAACAAATGAACAACAACAACAAAAAACTGTTAAGGTATCACCACCTGATGTATTGCAGAAACACAGAGGAAAGCCTGTGAGTTTCAAAGAATGGAAAAATAGGCTTTGTGTCCCTTGTAGGGGGAGGACTCCCTTGTTGGGGGTCCCTTGTCTCATTCCTGTATGATTCTTTGTCTCTTCCTTGTTCCCTTCTTGGAGCTGAGAATGATTATGTAGGACTTGTTAAAGGACTATTTTACAGGAACCCATGGCAGACAAAACTATGCTTTTGTGCCAAGAAGGATGGCATTTTCTGAAGAGCGTAGTGAGTTTTTGTTTTTGCAGTACTCAGATCTATTTTTAAAACACTTGTTTTTTTTCTATATTTATCTGATGCTGCTCTTTTTACCCTTCTGTGGAATGCTGTTATTTTCAGTCGTCTTAATTGCTTCTCGAGAGAGAGGACTTTTTTTTCTTCCCTCATCAAGAAACTCAGGGAAGTTGCTGTCCCACGGTACAGGGAGACTGGAAATCACAAACTTAGTCAATTACTACTGTGGAGTTAGGCTGTCGTTCTGATGCGGGCTGACAGAAGCAGAGAAATCAAAAGGTGTTGCTGACACATTGCTCACAGTTCTGTTTTGCCTGGCTTATTTTGCATGCTTACTTTAATGGAGAATGATGCAACATCGCTTTCTGTTTGAAGTTTAGGTATAACATGAGAAGTGTAGATAGAAAGGCTTACGTTAGAATTTTCTTACCTTTTTTTCAGCTAATATTTCACCTTTAATACTAAATATGTTTTAGCTGCCATTTTGTCTGTCAATTTGTATACACGTGCTTTAAATGAAAAATATTTTATAGCAGTCATTATTTTGCTAATACCTTATTTTATGTAAAGAAATGCTTGCAAACTAGACAAGGTAAACAATTTCTTTTATCATTAGTTTTGCATTAGTGCATTTCTTTAAAGGACTGTCAGGTTTCCTTTCTTCAGGAAAATAAATTCTAAGAACTTATTTTACTGGAAGTGTTGTATTGGATTTGTTTTCGTTGGCTTTTCCATCTCTTTACTTTTTTTTTAAAAGGCATTTGCATTGAAAGTGAAAGATTAATCTACGCAGGCCACCCTTGATGTCCTAATGCCAGGCTGAGGGAGTAAAGAAATTGAGGAAGATGGGGAAAATAAGATTTTTCATGGTCATGGAAGTGTTGTATCTCAAATAAGCACCTCTCTGCTGAGAGCTTGTCATTTTTCCTGCTGCACCAGGCCAGCTGCAGTACCTGCTGCTGGTGTGGGAGTGAGGAGCAGGGAATAAGGGGAATAGCTCCAGCTGTGTCAAGTCACCGTGTGGGGGAAGCTCACTGATCTTTTTTTATTATTTATCAATTTTTTTTTCACTTTACAGTGCCTCTCGGTTTCAAACGGCATGCACGGTTACATGTGAGGTCCCCGTAGGCTCAGGGAGTTGGAAGCAGCTCTGGTGGAGGTGCAGCAGCAGGGCACTGGCGCACTGCGTGGTGGCTCCCAGCCCTTGCCTGCCCTTCCCGGGCCCCTGTGGCTGTTACCTGCACTCACCTCCTGTGCTGCAGCCATGTCCTCGTGGTGTCAGCCTGCCCCTGCGCAGGGACTTCCACGAGGAGCAAGCTAGCACTTGGTAATTTTCCTTCTGAGATGTTTTTCTTAAGTGAATGATCTGTTTGCTGCCTCAAAATTCAGCTGTTACCACATACCGAAAGCCGGAATTGCTGTTCTGCACCTTAAGTGCAGTTTTGCAAAGGAGACATTATGGTGCAGTGTTCGTATCCCACGGATTCCATGTGGCATCTCTTAGAGAAGCAGACATCTATTAGCCTCCAAACTTTGCCTGAGGCTAGGATGCTTTGGCTCTTTTAATCTTCTGCATAATCAGCAGTGATGGTGCTGAGTGACGGCTTCAGATACACACATAGTCTCCTCACTTTTTTTTCCCTTCCCTCATCAATGGCATCTATTTAATGTCATTGTGACTCGAGGCACTGAAGAAACCTGAGGAAAGGTGGCAGGTGCTGTCAGTGATGGCTGAGGATCTGTGCTGGTCTGGATATTGGATCGGACTTGATCCACGAGCCAGAACAGGGCTGGGGTAAATCTACAGTGCTAGTACTTGGGGAATAAAATCGTTGCCTGCAGTTTTGCTGTGACCTTGGATTGAGAGACTATGTAAAGAACTGTAAGGCGCCGCTCCATGCGTGGTGCCTGTCGCAAGGCAGCCCCGCAGCAGGCTGTAGCCTGCGACTGGAGCTCTGACCACAGCTCCTTGGGTGGAGCTCAGGCAGGCCGAGTGCAGAGAGGAGAGCTGTTGCTGCGGGCTGCTTGCTGGATTTCCCTGCGGCTAGCACTACCATTTCTCAGTTTCTTTTTTTTGCAGGCAGCTGCTGCTCTGAGTCATCTGTGGCTCCCTGGAGGAGAAGAGCAAAGTATTTGTGGTTCTTGAGGTGAATACAGAGAAATTTGTTGCTGTGGTGGCACTAGGGGTAGTGTTGAAACCATTTAAGGTCCTAGTGGTGCCATTAGTCCTTTTGGGTCTTGGTGGGCCTCAAGTGCTGCAACTCGAGCCTGCATGCACGTGGATGAGCTTTGGTGCCATCTGGGTTCCTACCGCATCCTCTCCTTCTCTGTTTTTGTGCTCTTGCTTGTTTTTGTGTATGCTGGCAGGTGTGAGATGTGCTTTGTATGTGAATGGTCTGAGCTCTGCTACACTCTTGCCTCGAATTGCAGTCGTCTTTTTGCTAGGGCAGTGGTGGCAGTTGCACAGAGCTGTAATTCCTGGCATGTTTTGCTGTGTTTAATACAGAGGCTATAAGAATTCCCCACATTTAATCAAATTGGTCACGTACTGTGGGTCGTGGTCCCCAGTCTGTGCCTATTTAGTCTTACATAAAAATTTTTGGTTTTATGAAGTCTTCAGATTTGGCATTTTGAAATATTTAAGTATTTGCTGCAGTTACTTGAGCATGAGGATTAGAAATGAAAATAAATTACGTAGACTGTAATTCAGTGCTTTGCAGCTGAGCTTAATGTCTGTGCCTCTCTTGAAATTTGAAAAGAGGATAAAGAGCTCATAAGTTTCTTAACAAGTGAAACGTACCAGGCATGTACTGAAAGAGTGAAATAGAAGATTAAAGGATGGAAGGAGAAGGAAGTCAAGAATGGTTAATTCAAGTCTGATCTGCTCATAAGCATTTGTTCCAGTATTACCATATTGTCTGTGATCTGCTCCTCGTCTCAGCCCTGGGCTAAAGTTACTTTCTTGCAATAGTGAAGATGAAAAGATAATAGGAAAATGTTTTATAAAAATTGTTTTAATTGAGCAGCAGCTGTTCAAATAAGTGATTAAAGCTGGTTATGCTTTGTATCCTGACCAGTTGTGAAATTTTCAGTGGCAGCTGGACTGCAACAATCTGCTCCATACCTTCTTGCAGTTGTAGCTATAGGTATTTTAAGAAAAGGTATTTTTTTTAACATACCTGTTCAGTTAAATGTTTTGTTCTGTTTTCTTTAGTTACATACCTTAAAAGCAACAAACGTAAATGCTCTGCTCCAAGGTAAACTACAAGTTTAATCGTAAGCCAGGTTTTCATGGCATATTTGTGAGCTGTAATACAGCATTTCCATAGCATAGCAGGTAGTGACAAAATAAAATGGTGTGCATGCTGAAGGAGCGTACTTCTGACATGCTTAAAAAGGCATTTAAAAGGTGGGAAGCAGCTTCTCCGTACTTGGCATTATGTTGCGTAAGGATTTACGGTGCACTCTTTCCTGTAACTTTCCTGCCACGGTTCCATCAGTTTTTTCCTCCATGCTCTAGTTATACTCTGAGGAGTTCCTGCAGGCCATAATAACTCCTACATATGCAAGTTTTGTATTACTGGAGGCTTGAAATTGGCTGAAAACTTGGAATTCATTTTTAAGATGTTTGATGTAGAGGTCATGTAACAATTCTGTTTTTTTTTATTATTCTGGTTGTGTTGCCACTGATGCATACTATGCTGCCTTTTAAATTGCCTCTCTCAAGGCATTGTAAAAATCAGATATGAAAAAATTAAAAATTCATTTGCGGTTGTGACCATGAATGTGACCGACTGAAGGTCGAATGGTTGGTTGCTGAATGCTCTTCAGCAGCCTGGCCTTTGGCTGCCCCGCGGTCACTTGCGCCCTCCTGGGTGTTGGGTGCCAGCATCGCGAGTGCAGGCAGGATGTCTTGGCAGCTCGTTGGGTCGAGCGTGATGGTGGAAGAGCAAAGCAGGCCTGAAATTGGCAGAGAACCTCAACTGTTGGCTAATCCTAAAACCTTACTATTCACTTTTTTTTTTTAAGTGGAAAACACATTACTTACAAATGATAACGAAGGAAATATTCCACTATGGAAATGCTACAGGTTTGGTTCTGAAGTTGCAGGACATAGGAAAAATACGTTTATATGGTTTCTAGAAAAACCAAAAGTTCTTGAAATAAAGTCACTAGGTCTCTGAATATGAACACATGGGAAATCAGTTATGCCACTACTGCTGCTCACCTCTCCCCCTTTTAGGCTTTTAAGCAATTCCTATCTCTGTTTTGGTTCTCTGCCTACCTATCCAACAAGAAGCCTGGAATTGGAGGGCTGGTTCTACAAACACAGGAGGGTCACATGTTAAGTTTAGATGGGAATTAGTCATGCAGAAACTCATGAACAAACTTCCAACTGGCCTTGCAACACTTAGAATGTGTGGGTTTGCAAAGGAGGTGTCAAACAGTGCACGTTTTTGTGTGTGAATATTGAATTGTATATATTGAAGACTAAATACTTAATTGTAGACCAAAATGTAGGTCATTAGGTTAAAACAATGCATGGTAAAAGAAAGTAATGGTTAGAGGTAACAGTAGTGTGGGGACAGTTTGTGAGTAAGGGCTGCTGCAGGGGCACAGGCTCGGCTCTGCTGGCCTGCCTCTGCTCTTCCTGCCGCCTGACTCCCAGACATGGTGATCACTGAAATACACCTCTGAAAGGCCGCTATTTCTCTGATCCCCTTACTACAGCAACAGTCTCATTTGAGAAGACTCCCATTGCTGTATTACTGCTGAGGTTTCAGATGCTGGGTCTGCCTGGTGGTCCAGGGAGAACCTTCTCTAAAGCACTGCAGAGATTGCTCTGCTCCTGAGCTGCGGGATGTCCCTTCCCTTCACGCTTCTGTCAAGGGATGGTCCTTGGGATTTACTTCCACTCTTTGCCTGTTGTAGCATCTATTACACGTGAAAATTTCATTTTGCTTTATATGGCTTCTGAGCGTTCTCAGCCTTACTGTTGTTTTGATACTGCGCGTCTGTGGTAAATACAGTAACCACTGCTATAATGTATCCTTGCATTAGTCATGCCTATCAAAGGCTCCGTCCAGTGTGGTTTAATGTAAGAAATTATTGTTAGATTAAATGCAAAAATCTGGTTTTGCTTTTTCCCCTCTTTTGTTTCTTTCTTCCCTCCCACTGTGTGCATTGTATAGGCTTTTTATTTACTCTGCCAGATTGACAAGATTATAAATGAGAGCTGTGTGTGGAAGCCTCTAATTTTTCATAAGTAAATGAATTAATTTATCATAGCTGTTGTGTTTTATTGCTGTCTCCATGCCAGACTGGCCAGCTTCTTTATTCCCCCTTTTACCTTCTAAATACTGAATCCATGTCATTGTGTTTGACAGCTTTCTGATTCCCCTGTCAGATGCAATTTGGTGCTAATCACGTTTTCTTTGCTTAGTGTCAATGATACAGGCCATGCATAATATTCCTGTATGTCCACTTATTTACTTGAAACACAGCTGAAATGTCTTGGGCATTAATCTGATAGAGCTACTACATTGAAATGCAAAAATGATGCTTGAGTAGTAAGATAATGCAGTGTGGCAGATGTGCAGTAGATAACACTGAGGCTAAACTACTGATCTTTACACAGCTCTGATGCATTTTATTTGTTGGTTTTGCATACCTTTTCATAAAAAAAAAAAGATTTTAATCAGTACTGGTTCATTAAAATGTTGTCATTTATAATTGCATTCTTCTCTGTGATCAAAATTTGAGAAGGTATTTCTATTTGTTCTCTTCCCTCATTTTTAAATGCAGCCTATAAATTTATATGTATATATTTAAATTACAGGACACATTTCGTATATGCCTACCTTTTAATGTGATTGCTCATATCTTTCATTTACTTGTGGATTTGAATTTTTTAACTTTTCTCCAGTACATCTCTGAAATTTTCAAAGCTGTTAAGTGACTCTTGAATATTTCTGTGAGTTCTGCCAGTTACTGAAAGCTAGAGCATATACTGTAGGTGTTCATCTGTTAGTTCCCACAGAGGTTGTTTTGCAGCACTTTTGCCTAAACTGAATTGAAAGTGTATTTTCTAATTTGTGTTTTCTCCAGTGACCTGTTAATGCTTTTTTTGTCTTTTGAAATCCCTCTCATACAGCAAAGAAAAGTGACTGTTTCTAGAGGATTTGAAGACCTTGAAACTTAAGTCCCCATAGCACACGTAAAGAATTTGGTCATGCATTTTTATTAGTATTTACCTATTGAATTATGCATTTTCTTTGGTTTCTGCATTTTTTTGCCTACTCTGAAATACTGGTATCTACTGTTCTGCTGCTTTATAGAAACAGTGATGATGGGTTGCGAAAGACCTAACTGCTTTATAAAGGCTGTTGAAATTTATTCCCTCTTTGTAAAAGTGCACTTAAGTGGGAGATTTGGGAAAGGATGTAGTGTTGATCTGTCATAAAACTGATGAATTTTGAGAAATATATATTTTATGAAAAAATTCAGACTCTTTTATGCTTGTCAGCCATATAGATATTGAAGATTTTTTTTTCTAACACCACCTTCTATATATGAGCCTTGCAGCTAAGTGTCTTTATTTTAGGATGTATATAGATGTCACAGGAAGAGCTTCTGCAGCTGGAATTGGCAGTTCTGAATTTTCCATCTCTTGGTGTGAGAATTCTGTTCCCAAAGAAAGGAAAAACCCCAGGCTGGAATCATGCTTTTTGGAGAACACGTGGATTCTGGTCAGTGATGCTCACAGGTCTCTCTAGACATGACTATTTGTTCTCCAAATAAAGCATTTCATCAAGTAATTGAAGTGCAAGTATTTATGTATGCGTGGTGGGGTTTCTAATGTTATTTCTTAGAACAGTGCAGTTCTGTGAACTCCTTAGGAGGTAGGTTGGTGTTCTTGAAAACTGAAGGTTCACCTGAAATCCTGAATGAAGTCATCTGATTTCAAATGCCTTTCTACTTGTGCAGAATCTGCTCACTTGTACATGCAGCAGGCTGGATCATGAAGTTGAAGTAATGTTTTCTTTTCAAAAGAGCAGGCTATAAAGTTTCTTACTGCTCCTTGTAGCACGGGTGCTGACAGTGGACCGCAGGGATGCTGTGGTATATGTGATAGTTCCATGCTGGACCTTCGCTTCCTTTGCTAGAGATGTTTCACTGGTTTTGTGGGCAGTCATAGGTAAAGGATTTGACACAGTGCATTGCTTTGCCTATTTGTAAAATTAAGGTAAGGATATTGTAAAGCACTTGAACTATACATGAAAAGTGTTGGTAAGAAAGAAAGGTAATTTATGGCTATAGTAGTAACCTGGGACTCGAGAAAAGTAGGTGTAATTGCCACGTTTGTCCTGGATATCCCACACTATCTTGAATAAATAATCTTCACTGCCTTAAATGTTCATTTCTGAAGTAGGAATGGTAATTCTTTAATTCTTCAAAAGTGTTCATAAAACGTATATTCTGTGTTGTTTTTTTTACTTGGTTATTTTTGTGGCCTTTCTCACTGTCTTGAGTTATCAGGTGTGCCATATTGATCGTATTAAGCATGCTTGTTCTATGTGGTTTGTCTGCTGGGGGTCTACGATTTAGCTGCTTTACTTAGTTTCAAGCAGTTGCTTTGTAGGTGTTCTGTATTTTTTTTATTTGTGGAAATATAAAATGCATTTATATATATGCATATATATATATTATATACACACATGTAATGTCTTCCACTAATAATATGGAGAAAATCTCCATATTCTTTTGCATTGTTTGCAGTAAGAAACAATCTGAATGATAAAATTATCAAATGTTTTTTATTCCTGTTTACTAGCAGATAATTTCTAGTTCATGTTTCTTTTTAGGATGCTTCAAGGAGTATTTGTGTGCTTTAAATTTCATAGATTATCAGTTTGCCGTATTGTTAGAGACATCTGAACCTTTATGACGATAGTGGAACCAGAAGGGGGATTTGTAGCAGTTTTGCTTTTAAAAACATTTTATCTCGTAAATATAGGGTAGTTCTTTGTACTGCATAATATATATTGAGTGTGGATATAAATTCTTTAATTTATTATGTTGTCGTTTAGCATAGGAGGATACTGAAAGGGTTCCAAAATAAGGTTGGAGGCAGTATGTTCAGCCCTCAGCCTCTGTGCTGAGCCCCCTGGCGGTGATGATGAATTAAGGATGTGAGCAGTTGTGAGGGAATCGTGTGAGTGTCAGGCTTCTCAGAGGGTCAACTGCGCTGGTCAGCAGCCTGCACGTTCGTAAGATGTGGAAGAAGGTTCTGGTGATGCAGGGAAATCTCCCTTGGTCAGCGACAAAGATGATGTACTTTTTTTTTTAAACAAATTTCCAAGGAAATATTAGTTGAGTCACTTTCTGAATATTGGTGAACCTGCTTGGATGTACAGTGCATCTTGAACCAATTCCAATGATGTTTGAGGGAGATTTATAGACAAATCGAGTTTGTTGACACATCTAAGATGAAGTAACGTAACACTAGACTCCTGCAGGGACCAGGAATGTGACTACAACAGTGATGTGTTGTGAATTTATGGGATTTCTGTTTACGTAGTACTCATTCAAGAATCTGACTTGTGGATTTGTAAGAAAGAGAATGCAAGTCATTGACAAACGTGTTTATCACATAGGATCTACCTTTCATTCATGCATGTTCAGCTGCGAGTGAAGTCACCACTAGGGAGGAAAAGTGCTGTTTCTCTGTCAGTAATTAAATCTAGCTGTTCGCTTGGTATTGTTCCCCCTGTGTGAAATGGCAGTCTACTTGGACAGTTCCCACAAAGGTGATCACATAGGTTTATATGCCATTGAGAAGCATGTACAGGATTGTTCTTGTAGTATAGGCACACATGGGCAGAGAGATAAGGATGCTTCGAGCCAGCTGAGGTGGCTGGGGCTGCTCCTGCTGGCTTGGTCTTGCTGGAGCCCGATCTAGCTCCTTGCATGCACAAATGTGGTCCTCTTTATTTCTTCCTCTCAAAAGTATTGTATCATGTCTTCAGAAGGTGTTAAAGGAAACCATCTAGAGGCTTGCTAAAACTACTGAGGTTTAGGGATAGCTGTCAGGGGTATCCTACAGGAAGGGATGCCTACCTACCTGGTGCAAAGTGACATTTGGAATGGCGCATTTGGTGCTCTTGGATACAGAAGCTTTCAAAAAGGGACAGGTGTTTAATCACATCAGCAGTTGTTGCCTCTTTTGTTCACTTTTAATGCAGCTGCTAATGGATTTGTTCATTCCCCCCCTCCCCCCCAAACATCAGTTAATGTGAGAATTAATATCTGATAATGGGGACCAAGAAATTTTTGAATGTTAATGGCATTGTGTGTGCTCCTTCTACCCCCTTTAAATTTGCATCCTAATAGGATTGGAATATTTTAATGGCATCAAAAAAAAAAACCACACTACCCTTCTCTAAAGAGATTGTGAGTAAACCCTCAGTGATGCACCTTTGGATGAGAAATTTGGTACACCAATTGATTCCTGAGATCCTTTTTCTTAACTGGAGAGTGAACCAACTCAAGTCTAAGTGATTGTGAAGTAAACAAAAATATATTTAAAGTAATTGGATTTGAATTAAATATATTTCTACATTTATTTAAAAAAAACATTGATTCTCAGTGATTGATCACGACTAAAATGTTGATGTGCAATTAAATATCTTTACATTAAATTTAACACTTTTTATGAAGAGAAAAATGCATTATATGCATATTTATGCAGTGATACTTAGCATACATTTATTCAGTCTTAATTTTTACATTTAGCTTAGGAAATGCTGAGTGACAGTTCTTATTTAGTAGAATATTAATTTCTTCATGGCTTGTGTCAAGCTAGTTTTAGAAATTGGAGTTCAATTAAAGCTGCAGAGAAATAAAATGAATTTTAGTTGAGAAAAAAATGGGAAACATTCTGTATATGTATTGGAAAGAGTTTTAGCAAGAGTTTAGCATTTAAAGCTGTATTGAACAGAGGCAGTTTGTAGATGATGCATGATGGACTGTACAGCTGATAGAGTAGATGAGACCAGGAGGAGTCTTTCAGGTCTTGGAGCTACTGGTGCTCAGCTTTTGCATGTAATTTTCTTCATGGGCTGTAAGAAATAAGACTAGCAAGCTTCCCTGCTCTTCAGTTCTCATCAGATTTTTCATTTTGAACAAACTTACTGTTGAATTGAATAGCTTAGATAAACTGAGATGAAGAGAATGTGCTCTGTGCCTAGAAGTGGCAGTGATGGCTGTCAGGAGCTCACCATTTTGTCTCTTCAGGAAGCTCTAGCTCCATGTGGTTTGCTCTAGGCTTTCTCCTCTTTGATAGCTTGAGCTTCCTTTAAAAACAACAACAACAACAAAAAAACCAGTAGCCTACCTCTCTCTGTGCTGTACGTTGCGGTTGAAGAGTAGATCAGAAACAATTAGTATAAATGATTATAATCCCGGGAGAGCAGGGTGGCATGTCCAAAGATGAAGAGCTCTGCTGGGTCAGCAGAAGTTGCGGAGCTTCTTGCCAGTCTGAAAGCAGGGCAGGTGAGCAGAAGCTAGGAGGCCAGCAGGAGCTGCCCTCATGGCTGCGGTGACTTTGGCCCGGAGCCCAGGGAAGAGGATGGGGCTGCCCTCCTTCCCCTTCATTGTGCTCAAGGTCAAGAGGCCAAGGACTGGAAAGCACAGCTCTCCAATCTTCATTTTGATTAATAACGGTGTATTTTTTCCGAGGTAAACAACACATGTAGGAAACGAGAGTGCAAAAAGATTTTTACCAGACTTGGCCAAAGCTGCTGCTTGTGCTGTGGGCCCATCACGATGTGCTGTAATGTCTTTGTGTTTGACTTGTGTTAGGCTAACGTAACTTAAAACTAATTCTAACTTCAAATGCCGTTGTGATTGGAAAAAATAGTCATTTTCCACTCACCCCAGGTGATAAATTACCTCTGTTATGTCCCGTTCAGAAGATGGTTGGCAGATTGCCTCTGTCTCTGGGGAGCAGGCGGATTTCTGTTGTGATCAGCTCTTCATCGTCACTGTGGAGGGCCCAGATGGGCACAGGGCTGGGCCTGGCCTTTGGGTGTCTGCCTGCAGCCCCGCACCATGGGTCCCTGGTTCAGCTTGTAGACAGAAGATAAAACGGTGAGAGAACGGTGGAGGGAGTGGCATTTTTTTTTTTTGCCTCTTAAACCTTTCTTGTTTCAATTCCTGTCAGAATGGAGAGCGGTCACCCTGGGGTTTGCCAGCTGTGGCTCCCCTTCATCACTGCAGTCTGTGTGGTTTGTTTGCTTTGTAGCATCTTGGGCATCCGGATCTTTAAATTAGGAGTTAAGTTATTTTGGAGACCTTCCTAAATGGCAGTGTCAAGTTCTGCAGTGTGTGTGCCTGCTGAATTACTAATAGAAATCTATTTGACTTACACTGGGTAGGAACCCAGGAGACTTGATTTCAGTTAAGTGTGAAAAAACACTCTTGGTCTCTTAGAAAGAAAATAATTTGACTGGAGGATAAGGATTCAAGGCAGCATGAATGTGTGTTATTTTGTCTGGAACTTTGTGGACTTTCTTCCCCCTCGGGTTTTGGGAAGCCCAGGAAGCCTTGAAGAAAAGTGTGCTGTTGTGGAGATACGGCTTGCTTGCAGAATGCTGGAGCTGCAGAAGAAATAGAAACCATACCTGCAGAGGAGCTGATTCAGAGGACCAACAATGTCCCTCTCTTAATAGGGTATCATTGTTTTTACTGGAGGGGAATAAATGTGTTCAAAAATCCTCCATAAAAGTCGAGAAAGAACAGAATCAACAGTTCTGTTAGCATTTCTTGCCAACCTCAAGGTTCACGTGTTTCAGACCATTAGAATAACGGCAGGTAACTAGGCAATGTGGCAGTGAGAAAGGCAAATGTGATTCTGTGATGAATCCATAAGAGAACTAATAACAAAGCTTGGAAAACACAAATTCCCTTTTGCGGGGTCTGGTGGGAACCTCCATGCAGATGGGTAGAGGAATAGCCATGTTTATTTTTCTGGGGAAGGCTAAAATACTTGGCTAGTCTTGTGGCTCCAGTTCTAATGGCTTTTCATGATATTCAAGATACTCAAAAATTCATGACACCTGAAACGCTTTGGGAGAATTTTCTGTTAGCTGAAAAGATTTTACTCCTCTCTCATTGCACTGTTTATTGAGGAGCTTAGCTTATTTTTGAAAGTGGAGCCTGGTATATCATTCAGTTTGAGACTTTTTTCATAAAAACTGCTTTGCTTTATGAATAGGTCCCTTTATCATTTGTAATGAAGAGTGGAAAATGAATGAACAAGCTTCTATGAAAAATCACATTTGAAATTTCTGAGTAATGGTCTGAATAGTCTGAAGTCATTTATTCCCAAGACATATCACTGTTTTGCAGAATATTCAAACTGCTGCAATCAATACTCAACTATGCCCTAAGCATGAAGATGTTAAAACTGAAATCTTCAGATCACATTAAAACAATATTTAGGTTATTTCACCTAGTAATGTAACTGTTAATTGAATTCAACTTTCTGCTAAAATTTATTTGGTGGTTTTTTTAATTATCTAATAAAGAGTTTGTTTAATTAGCATAGGTATGAAACCATGCTCAGTATTGTACACTCTATTCAATATGATAGAAGAGTTTCCTTTTCTTTCACGGCTTGTCTTACAGGAGATAGTCTCCATAAGAAAAGTTTAGATAATTGTATTCATTGTTGGGAGGTCAGACTTTAGTCAGCCTATTTATAGTTAAATTCATAAAACTCTTCATCAAATACATGCTTAACAGTATACTTAACAGGGCATTGAAATTCAGCCTTGGAAGTGAGGAACATGTCCAAATCCATTTGGTGAACAATTATAATGTCACGGAAAGTATGTTTTGGTTTTATATTTTGGACCCTGTACTGCTGTGGAAGGACAGGAACATTCCTAGTGCTGTAATTTTTTGAATGGTGGTTATCTTTTCTTATTTATTTTGTTTAAATAGCCTGTGTTAGTATTTGAATAGCAAGTACCAATGTGTAGATACTAGAAAGGGGTGTGTGTATATATATATAATATATATATATGTATATATCTGTGAGATGATGTTTGTTTGCAAGCATGTTTAGGTCCGAGGGGTGCATAACATATAGGTATGTGTAAGTAGCTGTTACTGACTTTGCAAGTACGGTTTTCTCAAAAGCTGTGCTCTGAATTTTGAGTTGGAAAATGTTGAAATAGCATGTTAAATTTTGCTGTGAATCTTGAACATGATGTCAGCATTTAATTTGTTTACGAAGAAATTAAGAAACTTAACTATGAAATTATGCTGTGGGCAGCTAATGCTTGGGTAAAAAATGACTGAAATGTATAATATGTAGATCATTCTTTTAAGGAGTATAATGAGCAAGGCAGCAGTAGGATGTCTGTTATGAACTGATTGCTGAAATGAGTAATTGTCACTGAAGGGTTTTTTGTTATTGCCAGAGCTGTGACTGTTTCTGGAAATTTTACTTTTACTTTCATTGTTTTCACAGTAATGGTGCATTAAGATGTCAAGTCAAAATATTTTTTTCTAGTCCTTCTGTTCGGATGGTTCATTTGAGAACATATATTTTTGGAACTGCAGTGTTTGGAACCACCGCACTTCTTTTAAAGTTTCGGAATGTTTCACAATTTTGTGTTTTATTGATCTTCTGAGAGAGCATAACTTTATAGAAGGCTTATTCTTTGGTTGTGGTAGACTTCTTAAACTGGTTTGCCTGTAAAAATTAATAAATAAAATAGAAAAACAGTTATTTTGAGTGACAGTGGTTGACCTCGCAATATTTTTTAATGAGTATGGTAACACAAAGCATGCGAACTAGCCAGTTGTTACATAAATTCCAAGGATTTCCATGATGTTCCTGTTGCACTTACATTAAACTACTCTTTTCTTCCCTCTTCTGTTTTGTTTTCCCTTTTCCTCTCAGATGTTAGGCATAAAAGTGCCATGACGTTTACGAGCTCATTGTAGGGATGTGGTTGCTCTAGGTCAAGGTCAGCTGCAATACACTGCTGCTGCTCAAGCATGTGGGGTCATGACTCTTAGGAAAATGAGGTTACTGCACGAAAGGCAAAATTATTTTCTCTTTTTTCAGAAGAGCATGTATGCATTATTACAGTGCACTAGAAACCCACTGGGACTACTGTTTATTGACAGAATTAATAACAACAAACCAGTAGAGACTGATAGCATTAGTTTATCATTACAGGCAGACCTTTCCTCATCAAGGTGACAACCAGTTTTGTAAGCTTACTTTTGCCTTTCTGGAGCCTGACACGTAAACTGTCAGAGGCAGGGCAAATAATGCAGTCTCACTAAACTAGGCATCAGTAAGAATAGGACTCTTGGCAGTTGTAAATACCGAAATGTTTTTCTGCACAGACAGAAACACAGTGTGAGAACTGTATGACGTGTGGCAACATCCCAAGATTTATCAAGCCTGTCTACTAACGAAAGTCATCGTGTGTGTTGTGCTGTACAGATGGTTTTACACTTTCTGATGGGTTTCACAATTCAAGTATTTTGTGCTTTTTTTTACTCCCTAAGTTCCATTCTCCCGTCCCATAGTGTCCTTTAACAAGATCAAAGCCGTTTAAAAACAAATAGCTAATTCGTATGCTGTCATTAAGTAATTATGACTGAAGCAGAAACTTATTTTTGCCCATTTCATACTGTCAAATCAGCGAGAGCGCAAGGGAAAAAGAGTGGCTTGGTAGTTGGTCTGACTTCTTAATTTTTAACCTCATTGATTTCATAGAAGTTACTCGGGTTTAATGGCAAGGGTCATATCTGTAGACAGGAAGCAGGTTTGCAGAAGGGCCTGCACCTAGTGGCCCAGGTGAAAAATAAGCTGAGCAGGAGTCAGCAGCATGTTTTTGCGGCTACGAAGGCTACATACACATTTAGCAGGCTAGCAGAGGTGTAGCCATCAAGTTGAGGAAAGCAGTTCCTCTACTCTGTTCAGTACTTGTGAGACCACAGCTGGGTGGTTGTCTGTTTTGTTCTCCTTTGGGCAAGAGAAACATCGGCTTGCTGGAGCAAGCTCAGCACCAGGCCACCAGTACAGTCTGGGGCTGGAACGTGTGGCATGTGGGGAGAGGGCGAATGAACAAACAGGGAGCATCTTCTTGCTGTCTGCAGCAAGTTAACTGTCTGTAGGGAAGACTCCACCTCACCTTTTTTGAAGTCCACAGTGAGGAGATGAGGTAATGGGTGTTAAGTTGCCATGAAGGAGACTGATTAGGTATGAGAAACATTTCTGTCTGGTGAGAGTGTTCAAGCACCGCAACAAATTAGCCAAAGACTTGAGAGCTCTGTACTTGGAGATGTGCAGAAGAGAGTTAGGCAAGACCCTGAGCAAACTAAGCCAACTTTTAAGTTTGAGCTAAATGACAGCATGGCCCTACTTCCAGTGGAAAAAATGGACCAGGTGATTTCCAGAGGTCCTTTCCAACCTAAACTGCTCTGTTTGTCCTACTCACTGGAGTGGAATTTAGAAAAAATATCACAGTTCAAGTGCTTATTTACAGATACACAAATGCAGTCTTTAATAGTAGTTACTGCATTTTATAGCACTATTTTAAATGGACTCTCCAAAATTAGCTAGTTCTCTGTAAAGTCTGTACAGGTGGAAGTAGTCAGCTTCAAGGTAACCAGGAAGGAACTAATCATTTGTGAATTTTCAAGTCCTCATTCCATTTGCTCTTCGCTTGGATAGAGGAGGAATGAAAACAAAGGGCATTTGTTATCTAGCAAAACTCAGAAGCTATTTCACATGAAAACATAATGAGTATGACAGGCTACAAATAGCACTGAACATGAATCTTTTACAGAAGAAAGGAAAAATGTCCTTTGGTGTATTTACTTCAATCAACCCTAATAAGGCTTGTTTTATGTGTTTTATGCATCCGCCATCATAATTATAAATCCTTGACATTTTAGCACTAGCATTTATATCTGCCAGGGAAGCTACCCAGAGTCAACCCTCAAGGAATGTCTGTATTGTTACTATGGATCTCTGTAACAGCTCTCAAGTAGCTACTAAGTGGCTTAAAAAATTACATCTCAGTCATGCTTGAAGGGCTCATCAAACTTTGCCACAAATATCAATGTTAAGTACCCAATCAGCAGCATTGTTTGAAGTACAGCCACGCCACGTGGCCCACGGAGGGGTAGGTTGGACAGGAAGAAGAAAGTGGGTAAGGTCTCATCAATCAGGTAGATGTTTTGCTGTGACCTTTCAAAAAAAAAAAAATGAACACTGCCTGTTCAGCTACAGTGGAATAACAGAAGATGAGGATATCTTTCAGTTTGATCACACATGCACAAAAAATAAAACACCAGCTAGAATTCCTGAAAAGCATGCACGGATGGGGTTTCTCAGGCATGATACCTTAATAAAGTTTTTCTAACCTTTGCAGACTAGTTGAGGACCTTCCCAAAATAAGAATAAATAGCAATGATAGTAAACAAGAAATTACAACAGGCTGTTAAGAAACTCTTGCAAATTTTGGAGAGCAGAACCTCCTGGTGTTTGCACCGTGTGCAGTAGGATTCTGTTCTGGCGACGTTTAGATGATACTCAAAGAAATCTGGACAGAAGGAGTAGGAAAAGTGTCAGGTGGTCTTTGGAACGAGACTTTGGTGTATATAGTCCTGGCATGTAGGTAAACAAGATGGGATAATCACCATAGCTTTCCTGTAACATATCTATAATTTGTTTTCATACGTAGGTGTGAAGGAAGGCTGCCATATGGTGTGTACATGGGTATTTTTCTTTGACAGCCTTTATTTTAAGTTAAAGGAATTCCAAGACAAGCTATTTTGCAAGAATACCATTTCAAATACTTATCAGCATATGCCAGAATACCTTGAAAGAACATTGAAGAAAGGCTGTAGAGCTCCAGGAAAGTTTTAAATTGAAAAAATTACATAACACTTTTATCCATTTGTGAGGTACCCTAATTACCTTAGTTCTGTCTGTTGTACCATTACTAGAGTTTAATCTTTTAACCATTTGAACAGAAGTCTTTCATAAGTAATATATAAAATCTAATTTTACGTTAATGAATTTGTGGAACTCTGTCAGAAAGACACTGTGGAGACAGTTTCCACAGTGCCTTTCTGAAGTTTTTTGTTCACATGGATCTTGTCTATCTAAAATGTTCTTGTCCCCTTGTGGAGTTATGTGGAGGGTAGAAGTCTATCTGTGAGGGAGAACAACAGCTCCTTTAAAGAACCACGGAAACATCGGTCCTGCTGTTGTGCTCAGACATCACGACACACACATACATGTTACATGGGTGTGCTCTCCACGGAGTCCGCCGCTGTTAAACGAGGCAGCCAGGCGCAGTTACTGCGGCCTTGTGGCCTGCGATGGGCTGAGGAGCCGGCCACCCAGCCACGTGTTGATGGGAGCTTGCTTTGTGTGGCTGGCAGAGCTGAAGCAGTGTGCAGGCTGAGAGCTGCTTTTCTTCCTGGTTCGGTTCCCTGAGCTGACTCCCATTGGGTCCAGAAAGTGGCCCCATTTGTGCGAAGGGGTGGCAGGAGGCAGCAGGTGGCAAAGGAGGCAAGACAGGCCAGCACAGCCTCTGCGTAGAGGTCGGATCTTGAACTTAAGATGGCCTCTCAGAAGAGGTAACTTTGCCTTCATCATGTGTTGTTGCTGGTGCTTGAATGTCTTTGAGGGCAGGAAGTTGGCTGACCTGGCCCAACACACAACCTTGTTGAAAGACATGAAGGAAGAAGAAAAGAAAAAAATTAAAAAAAAAAAAAAGGGTGGGTGGGTGGGAATCCCTTCTCCTTTCTGCATTGGCCATATGGAGGCTGTTTTCAGCTGCTGTCAGCTGCAGCCTGCCTCCATCTGTGTGTGTCTGGTGGCTTGCAGGTGCAAACACCTCTGATCTTTTTATTTTCATTTTGAACTTAGCTGTTTGTTGGCATCAACATGTTACATATAGAAACACCCTGTGTCTTTCTATCGTTGTCATACATGTGCAGGGATAAATACATAATTAAATCCTACAGATCCCAAATTCAGGGGTCAGAGAGCAAGGTAACATGATACCGTGGTGAACTTAATTTTCTGCTGTAGCTTGAGCCATCATTTCTCTATATGTCATGAAGCTTAGTGAAACAGTTGCTGAGCTGTTAATTCACCCCCCTCTGAACAGTTCTTTTGTGGAGATGTGAGTGCTCTGTATGAAAAGTCTTTATTAATTGACAAAAAAAAATAGATTTTTTCAACATCATTTTAAAAGTATCTAATTATCACTCCCATAGGAGTACTGGCTGTCAGAAGTATAGATACAGTTTTAAAAAAATATTAAAAAATACAAGTTTTTGTCTTAAATGAGAGTTGAGGTCATGAAATAGCAGTATCAGGACGGTAAACAAACATGTCTTGAACAAATGGACAATTTTACTAGCTTCCCTTGTCCATAGTGAGAGAAGAAATAGAAGCTATGAGTGTAGAAAAATTGAGGAAAAATTTCCATCCAACTTACATGAAAAATTCTGTACGTGTTGAGCATTTAACTCTTCCTGGTGCTTTTGAATGTATCATTCTAGCTGTTGAAAGTCGTATCTCATCAATCACGTACTGGTGCTAGCTTATGACTGGGAACTTGTCTTAGGGATTTTATCCTGACAGTAATTGAAAGCTGATTAATTTAATTGCAAGCAAGTTTTTATTTTATCCCTTTTTTCCTAGAGCTTTGTGTACATGTGTGGTGTTTGGGATAGGAAAGGAAATAGTGTTGTCTGTTTTGTAATTCAGCACAGAAAAGCAGGTAAAATACACACTCTTTAACCGTATTAACAGTAATCTAGTTGTCAAAAGTGTAGTTTGAAAAGCGGATTAATTACAAAACCTTTTATTTAAAATGGTGCATAGGGCAAGGGAAAGCCACTTGTTCCAGGACTAACAGGCAAGCGCTGTAAGGCAAGGTTTGTCAAGTAGTGCGCAGTTCTCTGTATGGCTGCCCGTGTGTGCGGCGTGTGACCAATGCCAACATTTCATCTCGCGGGGAGTTTTAAATGCAATGTTGCATCAGTTGTCTGCCTCCCAGTGGGCAGCGATACCCCTGTGTAAAACAGGCTGCTGCTTTGTATTCGGACCCCTTCACTCGGGACCATAATTTTCCTCTTCTCTTATTTACCCACCTTTTTTTTTTTATAGGAGAGTTGATATTAATTGAATGTGAGTGTTGCTCTATGTGTTTGGGAATAAAGTCATACGTTTTTACATAATTTTCTTATACTTTTCTGCAAGTTTCCTAATTGGAATATCAATAAAATATTGAAAGAGCAGTGCCATAGGACACAATTCAAAATTAGAATTTGGCTTTACTAAATTGCATTGTGATAAGTTTGCCATGCTTAGGTTTAACGAAAATGCTAACAAAATAGCACCATTTGTTATTGCTACCTCATGTTGTTGCTATGTCAATATAAGTAGGAAGGAGTTCAATAACCAAAAATGACAGAAGTGCTAACTTTTGATAATTTATTGTCTCCGTAGATGGCAGGTTGTAGAAGTCTAACTCCTTTTAATAGATGTTATAACAATATGCAATAAAACTATTTCAACTGTACAGAAATACATAGATATATTTGACAGTAAGAATTGGTATGTTCTTTAAATAAACTATTTAAAAAAATAACTGAGATGCTTAAGTACAGCAAGCATATAAAACCACAACACAGTATGTTCATAACTTCTGCAGTTCACAAATGTCTAGAGTACTATCTTGATTTGTGTCAAAAAAAAAATCAGCTGGCCTACTGAACTCTCGATATTTGTAAATATTGAACTTATATTGCAAATAACGTGATGACAGATTTGTGGGAGACTTCTTAATGTGTCCCAAAGTTCTTTTCTTCAGGAGGGGTTTACAGTCTATTCCAATTAACAAATTTTCCATACTGGAAACAAGAAGTCAATTACAACAATTATTTTTGAATAACTGATTTACATAACCTTAATTGTATTCCTTTCCTTTGAAAGGCTGAGGCTGATATTTGTAATGGTTTGATTGATTTGTGGTATATTCATACTGTTAGGATTGCTACTGGTAAGGTTCTCCTGCAGCTGTGGTCTTGAGTAGTTCTCTCCTGAATAAACATTTTGGAAAACAAATGGCAGTTTTATTTCCTTGGTGAGGAAAGATATCAGATCTTTGTTACTGCTGCATTCAGTACTTACAGTATCTCCTTTCCTCACTCTGTTTAGGTTGCGTTAATTAATTAATGGTGTGTTCCATACCATTAAGAAATGTTTTCATTTTTTTTAATCTGTCAAAATAGTGCCTGGCTGTGCAGTACAGTCACTTGAGGAATGACAGTAGTAAGAAGCGCTGATGGACTTCCATAACAGCAGCAACATGGATAGTCATTTTAATAACAAACAAGAGGTACCGTCATTTTCTTGCCGTGGTCTCTTGGTGTCTGGCTCCAAATGTGCTTTTTTTTGGCTGTATGTAGTTGTGAGGCGTAGAGATGGAGTGGCGGTGACTGTGGTGTGAATACCTGGGTAGTTTTCTTGCAATGCAGTAATAAAGTACAAGGAGTGTAGTCTTTGGTACTGAAATTAATGTTTCCCATAAGCTTTGGACAAATAAAAACTAAATTGTGTGCTCTAAGAGCTATTTATTTGGCTGTGGAAAGGAAACAGCTTCCATATGAAAAAGGAGAACCAGTTTTCTACCTAATAATTTAAGGGGTTCTGTGCGCCTCTGAAATATGCATTGGTAAATATGAGCTGACACATTTCTAGCAACCAAATTATAAATGAGAGAAAGACCTGAAAATGTCAGTTTCTTCCTTAGAAGCATCCTTCCTTCAGGATTTTTGTTTGCATTTTTTCCTTTCCTTTCCCTCTAATACATTCATTTCTTCCCTTAGGCAAATGAGGTCCTTTAAATGTTTGTCTCTTTGTTTCGGTATGCTGCTTATCACAGGATATAATTTTTGACACATGTCTTGGAAGTGTCAAAGGAGATCTGATCTACTAATATTTTTATAGAGAGAGTATGTATGTGTCCCTTAAAATAACAGAGAGAGGCAGCATAGTAAATCAATCCTTTAGACTTTGTTTCTACATGCGTCTTGACATTGCCTAACCAGGTGTATTAGCTAAGTAAAACTTTGTAAGTCCTAAGGAGTTCAGAAAAAGCAAAACAAATGGATACCTAAAGGTATAGATAACTTGTACGTACTTACTAGGCAAAGTGCTTGTCGTTGTATGGTCGGAGAGCTGTGCTACATAAGGCATTGGGCAGGAAAAGTGCTGCTGCAGTCATCTCCTGTCCTCCTGGAGAAGGCTCTGGGATGTCAAGTGTCTCATTGGTTGGGAGCAGCCAGTCTTGTAATTTGTGTAGGTTCATTGGGAAGTCATCCTTTTGTCTTTTATCCAGCTCCTGGAACTCTAACAGCAAGCAGCATATGTGTCTGAGTCACTTGTGGATGAAGCTGTACTTAATATACATTGTCTGATGACATATAAGTAGGGATCAAGACAAAATTCCTTGTAGGCCAGGCTAGCCAAGGAAAAATGATTTTGGTGATTTTCATCATTTTCACACCGTCATTAAAGTGAGTTTGGATAGCAGACTTTGCAGCTTGTCCATGTTTATTCGTGGCTTTCCTGCTGGCCTGAAGCTGTGAAAGAACTGGTGAGTGAGGCCAGCTTTCAGAAGTGAAGTCTCTGGTATAAGCTTGCAGGAGGGAACGGGAAGAGGCTATCGATAGATTTATGGTGGGTACCTACAAGCACGCGCGTGTGTGTGTGTACCTTGCACTCTTACAGAGGCGTAGGATTGGGGATTAACAGAGCTCCACCCTCTGTCACTGTGCTGGATAGAACTTGTCGTTGGAACATAATTATTATGTAATTATAAATAAAAGCTTTATCTGTGTACTCCATACAGCATCCATGGCTGTGCTACCTCTGCCCACTGTGTCAGTCAGTAGCGTTACAATTTTAAAAAATAGAATGCGCTCCCACCCACAAGACTTAAACACTGGTTTGTGTGTTTAAGTATGTTCAACTGTAAATATTTTGGAACAACATAAGATGCTCCCTAATCATAGCATGCTAATTCTGAGAAAAGCACGCCAGCACACTGCAGTGCTGAAGCATGTACTCAAGTCATACTGGAGTCTATGTATTTAAACACAGATGTATGTGCTTTCCTAAATCTGTATGCTTATGGTTAGCTGTTTTCAAGTAAGATTGTTGGTTTTGTACTCCCATAAGTGATAATTTTTGCATTAAAAGTATAAGAGAAAATTTGGGGAATACTTTAAATATACAAATGGTGTTTTCTTTTGTTTTGATAGCTGATTGCTGTTTATGATGAGGAAGAACCTCACCGTAAGAGTGATGGCACCAACGGCAGTCTGGCAGACAGAAGTAGCCCAGACCCTTTTGAGGCAGAGGTAGCGGCTCAGTTGGCTGCCTTTCAACCAATTGGGGGAGAGATTGAAGTGACTCCTTCTGCCCTAAAACTGGGTATGTATATCATGCATGTTTATTTTCCAGTTTTAACCAATATGTATCACTTTTTTCTTCTTTTCTGTTCGTGATTTGAAGTATTTATAGTTTTTTTAGCACACGATTATTTGCCTTATGCTTCAGTGAAGATAATTGTAATGACAAAAGTTGTGCTTTTGAACAATTGGTGCTGAACGCTGTAACTGTGCATAGTGAATTTGCACCTGAGCTTTGTTATCTTACTCTGTGTTAAGCCCATCCATATAGCTGGGATCTTTCTTCTCCTTTCTTTGAGCAGGTAAGTTACTGACAATCCTTCATTATAATCTGAGAGCTCAAGAGATGAAACCTATTCACAGTTTTTCTAACAAGAAAATCAGTGGGGAAAAAATACCATTTTTGTTTAAGAATATCGGTTTAATGAGTGTAAACACCTGTGTGCAAATATACATACATACTTTTTTTTACCTGAGCGTGTCCCATGTTTTGGAGATTCTGGTTGCAAACATTTCATCTCTTTGTCGTTGAAGAAGTTGCACAACAGAGTCCTGTTTGCCTATCTGACTTCCAGGTGAGCAAATTGTGACTGGGAGAGGTTTCTGTTTAATTCCCTCTTAGATCAGAGCGCACTACGTGAGGTGCTGCAGCTCTGGTCCCCTGCATTGCTTCAACATGCCTGGGAGGCCAAGAGTTCAAATGCTGGTTTCAAATTAAAAAGGGAGAGAGCCTTGTAAGTTGGACACAAAGCAGTTTTAATTACTTTCTTGGATTGAGAGTGGGCTAAGCTGTCACCTGGATACTAGATATGGAAACTTTCAAAAACTTACTTAGGGTGAATCCTCTTCCTCTCTGTCTGTAAAGCAGTAGTATACTGACAGCCTTTGGCAAATGAATACTGTTCAAGAGAGACTTGTGTGCATTTCACTAGAGCTCGTTGCCCAATTCACCCTGTATTTCTTGAATATTCTTGGCAGTCTTGTAATGATGTGCAATAAAATTTCTGAATGTAAGTGGGTGGCATAAAGATAGAAAAACTACCTCTAGTTGTGCTACTCATGTTGTAGAGGAGTCTGGTTTTGATTTCAGAAACTGGAATGTTCAGTTGCTTGTTTATTTTAATTGCAATCTAAAGGAAAAGGCTGATAAAAGAATGAGCTAAAATAAAACTTCTAATGAAGTTCATTGGTTGAGGCTGCATAACATAACTGCTGATGGAAGTCTGTGCTCATTTTTGTCTGTTGTAGAAAGTATTTTAATCCAAGCTGCATGAAACTTTTTAGATTCAAATTTCTGTTTTAATGGGTCATTTCGGTTCTTTCTATATTCTGGTGAATATAGCAAAATCTCTTTAATGACACAGGAGTTTCTCATATGAAGATATCTTCAGAGAGGCTTATTCTTGTCATAAGAATTAAGTTCTTATCTTTTATGTATCTTCACTGATTTTGATAGCCATGATGTATGGAAAAGTTTGTGGCTAAAGGTCTGATTTTTGAATGGTTTGCCACGTCATTTATTGGTTATTTTGGAACAATGTGGTGTAATCCATGTTTTTAGCATGTTTTGGAAAGTAGATGTACTAGTAGTAGTACACTGTTGTCCATGCATCTCTGAACTATATTAAAATTAAAAAAAAAAAGCTTAAAAGCAGTTTTTCTACTATGCTGTTAAACACAAGCTGAAGGCTGGAGAGAAGAAGAATTTCAGCTTAACGCAATTTTATGTGAAACAGTTAAATGCCAGTACTCTTGAGCTAACCATTAAGCTACCAGATCATTCAGTTTTTGTAGCATTTATGGAATCCCTGCACTATGGAGTCTAGAGATGAAATACAGCATGCTAAGAGCAGCCAATTCGGCTTCTACTTCATTTTCAGTGCTATACTGATATACATTTGAAATGGGTGCTTTTTTCTTAAAACGGAGAGCATAAATATAATCTGTTTTGTCTTCATGGTTCTCTTCCAGATTTTCATTTACCTAGTGTAAAATAAAAACAGATTTTCTACCTGTCGGTCTTGTAATCGTGGTCTGGAGTCTGAAATGTAGTTGTTTCCTCTTCTGGACTTTTCATCACTGGTAACAGTTCTTTAGACTTAAATTTTGCCTTTATCTTTCCTGTATAAGTCCCTGTACCTTAAATTAAGTTCCTATATCCATTAGAGGCAAATTGAAATATATGTGAAGAGATAGGAGAATGTGGTTGCATCAATATCATTGATGCATGAACCACAGTAGTCTGGCTGCCTAATTATTGAATTGATTCAACCTTGCTAGCAGATATAAATACTAATAATTTTTAAAAGCTACCTTTATTTCAGGAACAAGAATGTGATTAAATATATACATAGCGAGCAAGCATTGGTACTTTACATGGTGAAGCTCTTTCAAGAGCTGTCACGTGTTTGGCCTTTTAGAGTGTATTTTTGCAGAAGGCCTTTAGGGATGATATGTAGGAAATCCATTGTTTAATCAATTGACAGATTGTGGAACTATTCTGTCTGTTAGTTTCTGTTGGATGTTTTGTGTGCTGTGAAACCAGATACAGAGTTCTGTGTAGAAACAGTGAACATTGAGTGATCTGCTCAGAGAATACTTGGAGCCTGATGAAACATGAAGCATGTGAAACAACTAAGTGCTGTCATCCTCAAGCATGAGAGAATCAGCACAGATTTTAGAAAAGGCACTTAAGATACTGCCTTCAAATTGTCTTTTTTTTAATGAATTGTGTATTTGATACAGGTAAGTTAATTGTATGTTATACCTGATCCTAAAGCCCTTACTGGCTAGATAGAGATAGCAATGGTGGGGGAAATATATTTTTATTAGATGGTTACTTCTTCCACATTTTTTTTGTGGCTGATATCCTTTGTGTACTGACCACTCTGACTCAGTCTGAAGTCATAGTTTGGATGTCTTTCCCTTAGTGGGTCTGGCAGAGCTGATCCCTACACTGAGATAAGGGCTGTTAATGCTTCCTGGGTGACTTCAGAACTCGGGAAGATACCCTTACTCTCTGTCTCAGCTGGTCTGAAGTGGAGGTATTGAAGTAGGCTTGGAGGCACTGTGAGCAGCATATATTTGGTTAGTCCTCTTTCAAGTTGGTGTTGAAATGCTGTGTGGTGGATATGCAGACAGTGCATTTTTAAGTAGAGAAATACGTATGATTATGCTTTTTTAATGTTATGAAAACAGATATGAACTGAAACTATTCATTTGACAAAATGTTGCTATTGCTTGTATACAGCATACGTGCTGTTTCAAAGTAGGAAAGATTTTTTCTTATATAAGAGCTATTTTGTTCAACTTAATCTTGCAATGTCAGTTTATTGGCAGAGTGTACTGATGTTTGTCAGTACACTGAGTGTAATTCTCTTCTGCACAATTCAGGGGAAATTAACATTTTGTATTTTTTTTTTTAAAAAAAGCATTGTAGAAGCACATGCTGTCTTCTGTGGTTTGAGGCAATACTATTTATTTCCTTAAGCAAATATAATTTTATTCTTTCTCTGTGCGCAACAGCTGCTCTTACAGCAGTGACATCATGCATTGCTTTGTGCAGTTTGTCACAGGTGTTGTGAGGATGCCACTGGACTTGATGGATTTTTCTTCTCCGTGGCATTTGGTTTAATCTGGTTTTAAAGAATTGTGATGATCAATTAAAGTCTACTTGTGTTCTTAAAACAAATGGCTTCTGTTCTCAGGCAAGCTAAAGGTTTGAAGATAACTTTTCATTTCAGTCAGAGTGCAGGCTTGGTATGTTTTGACCTCATGACTTAAGCTTGGTATTACTTAGTTGTCCTTGATTCATGGAAATGAGCTTTGCACCAGTATAGCTGAAGTTTATCTTTATATTGCAGCAAGAACAATACAGTAATATTTTCTATAAAGCATTTATATATATATATATATATGCGTATAAATATATAAAAAATACCATGTTTTTTTATATGTTTAGAAAACAAACCAGCCTGCCCTTCCTTTCCCTGTACTCAAAAATTTAGTACCAGTGTAAGTACTAAATTTATGTGCATAGTAGGTTATCAAAGAGGCTCCCCCTTCTTTCTAATAGCCCCTCTGCCTCTGATTTCCCCAGTGATTTTCTCATCCATTATTCCCCTTGCTACTACTCCCTTTGCACTTGCTTTAATATATGTTACTTTGGGGTAAGGAATTATTCCCTTGAAAATATGGTAAGTAAGGAGAAAAATATTTTCCATCACAAGTTCCACATTTTCCTGAAGTAGCTCTCCAGCCGAAATATTCATTTCTAGCCTTTTATTGCCTCAGGGACGGTTTTGGGGGATGGTGATGAATGGGGCTCAGAATGATGGAATGAATTCTATCACAAAACTCTGTACTGCTTTTTGATACTTGTTTATTCAGTGGTTTTCCTAAGATTTTCCTTATTTTACTGCTTTTGCGATGTTGCTGTTTGTGTGATTATTTGTGTATTATTGTGATGCATAGCTAGCTTCAAAGGTAATATTGCTTAAAAACAAACAGAACAACCCACCTAAGTAAGCTAAATATTTGCAACTGGAGGTTTGGAAAGGATATAGTGTAATATCATACTGAATGACTATGGTACAGTCTCCATCAGTACGCTCTGGAACTAGGCGGTACAAAGGAGTGTGGGGGTGTGCGTGTGTATTCATAAATCTCTGTGGTGCTGCATTACCAGGTAAGAGGCAATATAGTGAAATCTATTTCGGGTTGAAAATGAGCCTACTAAGCTTGGCCGAATGATAGTTGGAAATTATTCAAGGTAAAAATAAGACTTCAAATAAATGTCTTGGGGTAGACAATCATCCTTTTTTTCTTAAGAAACCAAGTTAATATAGTTTTACACAGTTTTGCATTGTTCATTCACCAACGGTTTTGTTAGCTGTTTGCTTTCGTATGAATATGTTCCAGTATACGGATGAACACATCTTTACAGAAGTTGTCAATAGAAAAATTACAAGTAACAGTTAAATGATTCAGCAAGTTTGCCCATTGCCACGTGGCTCTTTCTCATTGCTTTCTGTTTTATTTACCCTTCTAAGAGCCTCAGATGATAGTTAATTTTTTTGGCTCCTTACTTTGAAGTGCCACTTGAGATTCTGATTGTTTCTCAAAGCAGAAATCTAGAATCTCAGCCAAGTGAAAAGGAGAGTTGTGTATTTACTTCTCCTGAATGTAGCTGGCAAAAGCTGCACCTCCCTCCCAATATGTTGCACAGTTTTCCCATAGACACAGTGGCTGCTGATTTGTGTTTTTTCTTCGTAACTCACTACTTCATTACAGGGAAGTCAGTTTACTGTGGGCATTAAGTAAAAGTAGAATGTTGTGCTCACTAGATTTGAGATGAGGATGAATCTTGTACAGTATTTCTGGTCAACTGTTTTTAGTCTTCCAGCTAAAAGGGAAAAATGACCTTTCGATGATTGTGTCCGTTCTTAACTTTCCTATAGAAACAGCCATCTTACTGTTTTAAATACTAGGATGGATTAAGAGGGAATGATGATTATTTCCTCACCACATAAAAACTAGGAGTACCAAACAAAATGATCGTTCAACAGATTAAAAAGAAAAACATCCCCAAGCTACCTCTTTTGTGAAGCATTCAGCTAAATTCTGTAATTCAGTGTTACGGGCCAAAAATCAATGAGGTGAAGTGGAATTAGACAAATTCACAGGAAGTGGCTCATTGGAGACTTAACATACGGTAGACTGGATGCTGCTTTGATTTGGAAGTCTTTCAACCATTTATTTATGCAAGCTGGTAGCATACGCCACTTTGTCCTTGCTGTTATGCCCCCTCCCTGAACATTTGCTACTGACCACAGTGAGGTGTGGGATAATGGGCTGGCTGGGTGCTAGGCCACACTGGGTGTAGCTCATCTACGTGTGTTCTTGTCGCTCCTTGAAACCTCACCAGACACCTTGAGTTGCAAAAGTTTCACTATTTTATCTTAATGTCTTCTTTTAAACTGGCAGGAATAAGTTTGACATTTGAGGCTAAAATTGGTTTACCATCACCAGAATACAACATAATCATAATAGGAATTACTTTCAAGGAAAGATTTAAAAAAAAAAAAAAAAAATCTTAATTTAGATCACATATATATTTATATTATATATGTAGAGCACAAGCCATATTTAAGTATTACTGAAAAGTATATTAATGCCTTAAATTGTTATACTCCTAAGTATACCACTAAGATATTCAAAAATATATTTGTGTTCCACTGCCAGCAATAAAGTGCTACCGAAGTGATATTCAGGCTGTACAATTTAGCTGCCAAAGTTTTTAAAGAAAGTCAAGCCATTGAACTGTGGAAAAGTCACTGCCTAAGCACCTGTAACTGATGCTAGCTGAAGTGCTAAACCAGCTTTTGGCAGCATGGCCTCTTTTGCAGGTGCAGAGAATATTTTCTTTGTGTCAGTTTATTCAACTAGTACAGTTCATTAAGTATTTCATTTGAAGTTGAGAAATGGGTTGGGAATTGAAATAGAAGAAATGCTTATTTTCACCTTTCAATCTGTGAATAAAAATGAGGTGTGAGAGCCTGAGATCTATTAGCTTTAAAATCTTGTAGGATATATTAGCCTAAAATGATTGATTTAAATTCAGATAATATGCTGTTTAAAAGAGCCAGTCTGTTTAGTAAGATGAATGCTTTTTGCTGTGTCCAGCAAGTTGGAAGACTAACAAGAAACCATTTTTATTGGTGTTTTTAAGAATATGTAAAGTTTAGTTTCCATTTACATGTGAATGCTATTTGGAAGAGATTACTTTAATAAAAAAAAAAAAGAAGAAGAAGAAAGGAAAACAATTCAGGTGTGCCTAGGGAAGTTCTAATATAACAGAAAATAGATTTATTTTTTTTGTTGTTTCAAATGATAAAAGGCACAAAATGATTGCAGCTGCTCTGATTTTTAATCCCTATGCCCAAAGCAGGGAGCAGGAGGGTGTGGATCAGCCAGAGGGTGCCCGATACTGCCGTGGGTCAGACAGGGGCTTCACCAGAGAAGAGCAGGAGGAGCCGGGCCTGTAGCGGCGAGCGCTGGCTCTTGTCAGCAGTGCCACTCTGCTCTCACAAAACTCATCAGTCGGCACAGCGAGGATTAGAGTCGTGAGTTTTGCTAGAATCCAGGCTGGCAAAACCCACCTGCTGTGGGCAATGTGACTGATCCCCGCGCTGGGGGATGCTGCTGCGGCTCCCCCCGTTCTTCCTTGTCTCGTGCCAGTTGTTTCATGAGGCCCCATTTCTCATAATGGCAGCACCAAAGAAATGTCCTTCTGGTCATCAACTATAGGAACAGTTCGTGTGTTTTGTAAATAAAATCTGACTTAAATGTTTTCCATCTTGTGCAAACACGGAAAAGCATTCCGTTGAAATTCATGGCACCCAAGTCCACCCCAGAACATCTGTTTTTATAGCCTTTACTGGGTTTTACTTGCAGTTGGTTGCTTTTGTTTTCTTTGTAAGAAAAAGTAGTCTTTCTTTAGAGTGATGGGGAAATACCTTGTTCTGCATTTGTAGATTTAAGTCACTTGTCTCGCTGTTACATCACCCTAGTTTGTTAATCTAATCTTTTATCCATGGGAATTTAAAAAAATGCAGTATGCACTTCAGGCAGAACTGATAGCTGTAGATCTTCAATTTTGTTGCTGTTACGAGCAATTTGAGTTAGTTTTAAACAGAAGTCACACTGTCAGAGCATTATCTGATTAATAATAATAATTATAAAAAGTGGTGCTGTCCTGTCGCAAAGTAGAATGCACAAGGTAATGTCAGGTACACTTTAAGTACATGGCAGAGCCGTTACGTGGTGCCTCAGGTGGTGGTAAGCAATAAATCTGAGGGTGACTGAATTTCCTCAGGCTGATGACTTAGAGCTTTCAAAAAGCCCTGACTGGCAGAGCTGTCTGCAAGCCTGCTAATGTGAAATGTCTCTGACAAAGAGAAGAAAAATGGTCATATATTAATGACCTTTCCTGTATTTGAGTATAAATTACTATCCTGCTCGTAATGTTGTGTTGTAAGTTCCTGAATTGTTTGGAAGGACCAGTTTAAAAGTCGTTCTGACTCTCCACTTAAGCTGTTGTGTGGCAGTGGTCAGCACATCGGGGATCCTCCAGCCTGTAGCTGTCTGTGTTGAAGAGCAATTTCACACACGTGTGTACGGATGTACCACTTAACAGTGTTTTGCTTCAAAGCTGGCTTGAAATTTTGTTGAGATTTGCTCAAAATGAGCTCTAAAAATATTTTGACACACATACAGGTGTGGGAAAGTAATTTGTCTGTCCGTCCTGGCGAGTGTAATGCGGAAGCAGGCAGAAGAGTAATTGTCATTGGTATGGCCTTTAGCACCTGACAGTTTGATCCACATGTGATGGACAGCGTTTTTCCTACCCTAATCAGTATTTTTATATGCAGGAGCAGAATTTAAAATTATGACTTTAACTGTGTGGGTGATTGATTGTAAGTCTCTTTATACCCACTTACAGTATTCCATCCAAGTGTATCCTTAGTTCTTCTCAAACATAGTTCTTCCCTCCTGGGGGGCTAAAGCAAACAGACCTCGCAATATTTTAGGGAGTTGCAATGGATGCAGTTATACACATGTGCGTGTATTGCCTATGTTCCTCAATCTGGTAGCCTACCCAAAAGCCACCTCAGTGTGTTTGCACCCAAAACCATGACAAAATGAATTTTTAATATGTAATTTAGACTGCATTATAGATAGCACAGTCTACAGAAAATGCTAGTGGGTGAAAAACTCTGGTTGTCTTCCTTGGTTTTCTGAATTTGGCCCTGTGACAGCAGCCTGCAGCCTGAATCCCAGAGAATAAAAGGGTTTCAGCTAGATGTAAATTGTGCTTTCCTGGGCAAGGAGACTTGAAAGCAAAAGAAAACTAAGGAAGGATTGGAATTGTCCTGTTTGCATTCCCGGTCACTCCGGGTGATACTTAGCTATCTAAATGTAGGCATCAATTTGCTGCCAGAACTCAGAGCCTAGAGACCCTGAAGAGTTTAGGGGGACCCTGGGAGGGACAGCTACAGCTCCGGACACCCCCAACCACGTTGGGCTCCTGAAATCCAAACCTTGTGCTATTTGTCTGAGGTTGCCCTGTGTTCCTAAACCCACAATTAGGCAGCCATCTTCTAACCTGAAGTGCTGATTTTTTTTTTGATCCACTGAATAGTGCAAATGCTTTGAAGTAAGGCAGAAAGCACTCCTGTTCAGGGTAGGTGTTAACATCTCTGTACAGCTTCTTAGTAAAATTAAAAACAAAATAAAATAAGAAAATAGGATTACATCCGGCATGGAGATGCTTCTTTTGCCATTGTGTTGATGCAAGCTTTCAGTTTTTAATTGTGCACAAATGGCAGAACTTCTCTTCTGTTTTTTCTAATGTAACCAATTTAAGTCTAAGTGTGGTTTCTACCATATGCTTGTTTCAACCATATTTGCAGTTAAAAAAAAAAATATTTCCAAAACATAAGAGTTCAGGGAAAATACACTGTTAACCATGAATCTGTGTAGATACTAATCTTTGAAGGTGATGCTAGCAAAAGGAAAAAGGATTGCTCTGCATGGCTTAAAGCTCAGTGGTGCAGAGATTTGCTTAAGGAAGGGAAACCGTAGGACTTTCTCCTCAGCTTTGTCAGAGAGGATGCATTGTGAGTAAGGCTGCCCATGCGCACACAGAACGTGATAGTACTGTGATAGAAGGTACCCTGAAAATTTTGAAAAGGGGGGAAATGTCCCCTGAAGTAATTGAGGTTAAAAGCTGTTGTCATGAGAATAAAATTTTAGTTTGGCTCATGTGTTTGAATCTCCACTGTCTGCAACTTACTGCTGCAATGCAGCAAGATGAGGATAACTAGTTTTTTAAACCAAGTTCCGAAGTTTAAAGTACAAAGTGCTGCTCTGCAATAAAACAGCAGAGCTTATAAATAAGCGTGTCTGTATGATCAACTTGGTATGCAGAAAGGAACGTGTTTTCTGTGTTTCATCGTTCAGGGAAGAGAAATACTTTTTCTGTCTTAGCATACAATGGTTATTATAAATGTTCAGCCCAAACGCCAGAGCATGGGTAGAATACTGCAGAAACGCAATACAACAAAAGGAAAGCAATAAGGAAAAGAAAACATTGTTTCTTGACAAAAGAAAGCAGATGGGAGTATCTCCTAAGTAAACTTCTCTGTAGCGTCTATAACAAATGGTATGAGTGGTGGTTTTCCATTACCTTTAGCTCATGTCTAAGGAGGACAGTGATGAACAAATTAAAGGTACGTGTATGGTGGGCATGGGCCATGTATGTGGTGCGTGTTGTCAGGGTGCTTATCTATGTGTGCAGTTTGTTATTCACTATGCAAATCTTGTGGCAAATGTTAGTACTGCTTCTGTCACAGTGCAGCATCGCACGCCCAGCCAATGGTGTGAGCTGGAATTGCATAAGAGTTGGATTGTACATTTCTGATTAAGGTCCCCTCCAGTGACTTTCCTGAAAAGAGACTTCTTCAGGGTAACACATAGAAGGTAAATGCAACTTTTGCTCCCATGCTATGCTTTGGGCTTTCAGGTTAATAGCCAGTTACTGTGTTTTTATAGGACTCCTGAAAGAATAACCAAATCAGTGTCTGCTTTTGTCCTAGCTTAATTTAATTGCAAGAATCAACTTTTTTTTTTTTTATAAATTGGGCCATGATTAAATATTTCTCACGGTATGTTGGTTATGGTTCTGTGGTCTTTTACTGAATTGGAAAGAAGTTTCTCGTGGTCACTGCTGGTGACTGATGTTGCAGAATGGGTATGGCGCTGAACTGGTTTTGGAAGCATGTGAGGGTATTTT